>NC_079205.1:47978526-48288526 GCF_026745355.1 Beta vulgaris subsp. vulgaris | reverse complement strand
GGAAAAGCTATCCAAAAGTTATTTGAAACTCCAACAGCTACTCCAACCTCTACTATGCCAAACACTTAGTCAAAATACTAAAAGCTAGTGCAAAAGCTGTTGCCAAACAGGCCCTTTGTTTTATGTGAAAATTTTGAATCCTCACTACTTACTCGGTAGCACGTAGTCGTTAGTTTCATTATTATGTAAAAGGGTAGAATGAAATCTACATTTTACCAAAAAGGATAGATTTAAATTCAAATCCTAAAGTTATCAATAAAATGGGGATTGTTAAATGTCACCCCCAAATTACTTAAAATCACCCCAATTTCACTCTAACTGTACCATTGTATCCTTATTATTATTATTTTTAATTTTTACTCCAATTTAACTCCTTCTCTAATTCATATTCTCTCATCTTCGACATCACCACCGACGATCACAAAATTCCGACAAGGTAAATTATTTTTAACGAATTCCATGGGCCTAACGTGTGGCCTGCACGTTGGCCCATGGACACAACGTCTGGTGCAGGCCACACATTAGGCACTTAGGCCCATGGACACAACGTCCAGGCCACATTGTGTCCATGGGCTAACGTGTGGCCTGCATATTGTCCCCTGGATACAACGTCCGACTTTTTTTAATTCTTAATTTTAAATAAACAAATTTCTTCTATCTCCAATTAATAAAACACTGTTTCTAATATTTTATCGACCACCTATTATTATCACATGACTTTTTGCCAGCATTTTTTCTAACTATTTCATGGTGTGACACATTATACACAATACCTTTTTCTTATTTCTCAAATACAAAATAAATATATTCTATCTTTGATTAATGATACAATATTTTTAGTATTGTATTGAGCATATATTGATCAGATGACTTTTTCCCACCCATATCAGTTGATTTCTTCTATGTCCAAACTTGTCTAATAGTAAAAGAAAATTATGATTACCTTTTGTTTTATGTGAAAATTTGGAATCCTCACTACTTAGTCGTTAGTTTCGTTACTACATAAAAGGGTAGATTGAAATCTACCTTTTACCAAAAAGGGTAGATTTTATATTCAAATCCTAAAGGTATCAATAAAAATAGGAAAGAAAAACTACACTAGTAACACTATAAATAGAAACGAGTAACTACCTGACTACATATACGTTACACCAGACACCAAACACTTGTATCACTTAAAGAAAGGAGAAATTACAATCAACTTTGCTAATTTGCTTTTCTAAGGCATTTCCATTAAAAAAACTTGTTGCAAAATAACGATGATGATGGATGGTCCCATGATCAATGAATTTGTCAAAAACACCGAAGCTTTTAACAAATGTGTGGACGAAAGATTCAAGAAGCTTGATGTTGATGAAGATGGGGTTATCTCTCGTAACGATCTTCTAAATGAAGGACTTGGGAGGTGGATTCGAGCATTGGATGATGATGCTCATACTGATGAGGAAGTTAAGAAATCTTATTACTCAATCTTTGAAAAATTCCATGTTGATGAAATAAATTCAGTTAATCTCGAGAAATTTAGGTTGATAATGAAGGAAATTAATTTAGCCCTAGTTCGAGGGATTGGTGACACTCCTGTGGGAATGCTCCTAAATGATGATAGCCTACTTTTGAATGTTTGTGTTCATAAGAATTAGATTTTGGAGTAGGTTTTGTAGGTAATGATAGAGAATTAGAAATGCGTTATATCTAGATTGCTTGTTTTTTTGAAGGTAATATCTAGATTGGTTTGTTGATTTATTTGTTTGGTATTTCCATATTAGTAATTTGATTATGATTCCTTTGTGTTGATTTATTGTTGCTAATTTGATTGTGAAGGGGAATAAATGAAATACTTCTCTCAAAAATCTCTCACATAAACGAGAAAAATGTTTCACTTATTTCAGAACAGAGAAAGTATTTGAAACTCATTGTCCAAAATATGAGATCTCATATCCAGAAATTGAGATTTATCTCACAACATCAATTATGTGATATGACATTTCTCATGATTGCTTTAAAAGGGATTTAGCAAGTTACTCATTCCAACATAATTGATCTTTCTTTTAAAGAGCTTATTTTTTTAGTTACTCCACAGTTAAGCGTTCTTGGTTGGGAGTAGTCCTGGGAGGATTGACTCCCGAGAAGTTTCTCAAGGTGCGCATGAGTGAGGACAAAATGCGTCGGATGAACTTGTATTGGTTATTGAGGATAGTTGTTGGCCCTAGATGCGCATTGGTGACGATAGACTCGACTCCGGAAGAGATAGGGTGTTACATGTGACGCGTAATACACAATACTTTTTTATATCTTAGTTTAAAATAAACAAATTTCTTCTATCTCCAATTAATAAAACACTGTTTTTGGTATTTTATCGACCACCCATTGATCACATAACTTTTTGGCACAATTTTGTCTAACTATTTCATGGTGTGACACATTATACACATTACCTTTTTTTTTATTTCTTAAATAAAGAAAACAAATATTCTATCTTTGATTAATGATAAATTATTTTTAGTATTGTATCGAGCATATATTGATCAGATGACTTTTTTCTAACCATATCAGTTGATTCACAAATTCTTATATACGACCGGTCATACCGGAGATTTCGCGTGTGGCCGGCCCAGTCCAATTTGAAATTATGAACCCAGCGCTGAAACATGACCCATATATGTGGCCCACACGGAAGTCGACTGAATTTCTCGTGTATGAACGCGCTTCTCACCAACCCTCCTCCTTTCTCTAATATTCTTTCACAGAATACTATACCCATCAAACCTTCAATCTCCCTATAATCTTTCTCTCTCCCCAATCTTCTTTGCTGAATTTTCACACAGTTTGTTGACTTTAGCTTTGTATAGATTTCATCCAGATTTTTCAATCAAAATATATTAATGGGGTTTGAGTGGTTGACGATGTAGTGGAGAGAGAAAATGGTTTTTTGTGTGCGTTTGGTGAGATGTTATGGTACACTACTCACTGTAAGTCTACACTTGTTGGACTTTGTTGTGGGAATTAATGGGGAATTGTTATTTTATTTTTTTGGAGTAACCCTGTTTAATCATAGTACAAGTAATCATATGTAACATCGTTTAAACTTACAAGTAACCCCATTTAATAATAAAAATTTATTCATATCAGTAACCCCACTTAATTATATCAGCAACCCCACTTAATCATACTAGTAAGCACAATTATTTATACGAGTAACCTCATTTAATCATACGAGTAATCCTAAACGTTGACAAAAGTAACCGCATTTATTCCAACGAGTAACCACATTCATTCATAAAAGTAAACTGATTAGTAACCTTATTTACTCAAATGAGTATCCTCATTTATTCACAAAAGTAACCTCGTTTTTTCATACGAGTAACCTCATTAGTTCACAATATTAACCTTATTTAATCATACGATGACCCTATTTGATCAAGTAACCCCAATTGTTCACAAAAGTAACCCCGTTTTATTATATGAGTAACCCCATTTTTATCATATGAGTAACTTAATTAATTCATACTAGTAATGTCATTTTTAATATATGAGTAACCTCATTTATTTAATCTCATGAGTAACCCAATTAATTCATACTAGTAACCTCATTTATTCATACAAGTAACTTCAATAAATCATACGAGTAACCTCATTTAATCATACGAGTAACCCCAAAGGTTCCCAAAAGTTACCACATTTATTCAAACGAGTAACCTCATTCATTCGTAAAAGTAATCTGATCAATAACCTCATTTGTTCACAAAAGTAACTTCGTTTTTTCATACGAGTAACCTCATTAGTTCACAATATTAACCTTATTTAATCATACAATGACCCTATTTGATCAAGTAACCCCAATTGTTCATAAAACTAATCCCATTTCATTATATGAGTAACCCCATTTTTATCATATGAGTAACCCAATTAATTTATACAAGTAATGCCATTTAATCTATGAGTAACCTCATTTAATCTTATGAGTACCCAATTAATTTATACCAGTAACCTCATTTATTTATACAAGTAATTTCAATAAGTCATACGAGTAACCTCATTTAATCATACGAGTAACCCCAAAGGTTCACAAAAGTAACCGCAATTGCTTATAAGAGTAACCACCGTTCTTTATAGGAGTGACACCCTTTTATTGTTAAAAGTAACCACATTCTCATACAAGTAACTACATTTGGTCATAAGAGTAACTACATCTGTTCATAAGAGTAACTCCATTTGTTTATAATTGTTTGTGCATAAGGGTCTACTTCAAAAGATCATATCTCATAGAACACTTACTATCTTGGGAAGACTCAAAGTTGGAGATGAAAATTTGGCTCGATACCTTTCGAACGCTTAGTCAAAAGCTCATTTTAGATAAGAAACGAGTGAGATATTACCATATGAAAATAAGCTGACGGGCAGACAGCATTTCGCGCGCGGGGCCACACCTATAATGTCGCGTGTGGCCAGCCACACAAAAGACGCACTTTCTTTTATGTTAAAACTTGTCTAATGCGCACTGATTTTACTGTTGTTGAAAGTTGTGATAGACTGATAATAAATTAAAATTATGATTACCTTTTGTTTTATGTGAAAATTTCGAAACTCGTTAGCAGTTATTCATTAGTTTCGTTATACATAAAAGGGTAGAATGACATCTACATTTTACCAAAAAAGGTTAGATTTAAATTCAAATCCTAAAATTATTAATAAAATGAGGATTGTTAAATGTCACCCCCAAATTACTTAAAATCACTCCAATTCTCTCTAACAGTACCATTGTATCCTTATTTTATTTTATTTTTAATTTTTACTCCAATTTAACTCCTCTAATTCATATTCTCTCATCTTCGCCATCACCACCGATGATCACAAAATTCCGACGAGGTAAATTATTTTTAACGAATTTCATGGGCCTAACGTGTGGCCTGCACGTTGGCCCATGGACACAACGTCTGGTGCATGCCACACGTTAGGCACTTAGGCCCATGGACACAACGTCCAGGCCACGTTGTGTCCATGGGGCTGACGTGGCCTGCGCATTGGCCCCTGGACACAACGTTCGGCTTTTTTTACTTCTTAATTTCAAATGAACAAATTCGTTCTATCTCCAATTAATAAAACACTGTTTCTAATATTTTATCGACCACCTATTATGATCATACGACTTTTTGCCAACATTTTTTCTAACTATTTCATGGTGTGACACATTATACCCAATACTTTTTTCTTATTTCTTAAATACAAAAAAAAAACAAATATTCTATCTTTGATTAATGATACAATATTTTTAGTATTGTATCGAGCATATATTGATCAGATGACTTTTTCCCACCCATATCAGTTGATTTCTTCTATGTTCAAACTTGTCTAATAGTAAAAGAAAATTATGATTACTTTTTGTTTTATGTGAAAATTTCGAATCCTCGCTACTTAGTCGTTAGTTTCGTTACTACATAAAAGGGTAGATTGAAATCTACCTTTTACCAAAAAGGGTAGATTTATATTCAAATCCTAAAGGTATCAATAAAAATAGGAAAGATAAACTACACTAGTAACACTATAAATAGAAACGACTAACTACCTGACTACATATACGTTACACCAGACACCAAACACTTGTATCACTTAAAGAAAGGAGAAATTACAATCAACTTTGCTAATTTGCTTTTCTAAGGCATTTCCATAAAAAAACTTGTTGCAAAATAACGATGATGATGGATGGTCCCATGATCAATGAATTTGTCAAAACCACCGAAGCTTTTAACAAATGTGTGGACGAAAGATTCAAGAAGCTTGATGTTGATGAAGATGGTGTTATCTCTCGTAATGATCTTCTAAATGAAGGACTTGGGAGGTGGATTCGAGCATTGGATGATGATGCTCATACTGATGAGGAAGTTAAGAAATCTTATTACTCAATCTTTGAAAAATTCCATGTTGATGAAATAAATTCAGTTAATCTCGAGAAATTTAGGTTGATAATGAAGGAAATTATGCTAGCCCTAGTTCGAGGGATTGGCGACACTCCTGTGGGAATGCTCCTAAATGATGATAGCCTACTTTTGAATGTTTGTGTTCATAAGAATTAGATTTTGGAGTAGGTTTTGTAGGTAATGATAGAGAATTAGAAATGCGTTATAGATTGCTTGTTTTTTTGAAGGTAATATCTAGATTGGTTTGTTGATTTATTTGTTTGGTATTTCCATATTAGTAATTTGATTATGATTCCTTTGTGTTGATTTATTGTTGCTAATTTGATTGTGAAGGGGAATATTATTTTAAGAAAATTATTAGAACTTGTCTATCTTCAATCAAGTATGATTGATATGCCATATGCAAATTGCTAAATAGCCTTGTCATGATGAAAAAGAAGATTAACTAAAGTTTAGAGCACTAGTCTACACAAATTATTAAAAAAAACTCAAAAAAGAAAAAATCAAGTTAGTTTGTTGGTTGATCCAGTTCCAAACAAATGTTAAAAGTTCTCAGGATTGAAGGTCTTATATTTGATTTTATCTCTACTACATTGTTGATGCTAATCTCTATTATATAAGTCACTAATTTTTGGATCCGTTCCAAAAAATGTATGGGAACTTTTTTGTTTAGTAAGGATTTTTGTATACCAACTAGAGTAAAAACATATAAAAAGAAATTCTTTACGTCTACTTGCTCAAATATAGGCTTATGTACTACTCGAAATTCAAATGAGTTTAACCTCTATACAATATTAAATTAATAAACTTTGAACGATGTATTAAAATAAAGAATAATCCTATACATATTTAACCAAAAACAAACAACCAATGATGCACTTTACACAGAAAGACAAAAAATGCTCATTTATTTTTGAGAAATTCTATATAGTGGCCTCTAAATTTGCATTTTTCTATTTGGTGGCAGGGTAAAAAAAGATTTATATCAAGTGACCTCTAACTTTATGTAAATACACATAGTAACCTTATTAAGCTCATATTAAGCTAACCCATCACAATTACAACCACGACAAACACCGAAACACCATGCCAACTAGGGGTGAGCATAAATTCCGGTACCCAGACCAAGATCCGGACCCGGTCCAAAAAAATGGACCCAGTTGGATCCGGTTCCAATTCTGGGTAGAATTTTGTCGGACCCAGTACCTGGTGGGTACCCAGTTTGACCGGTTCTAGCTCTAGGTACCCAGTTGGAGCGGGTCTAGGTCCGGGTACCCGATACTTAGAATTGATTTTTTTCATATACTTATATACAATTGGTAATAGGATAATAGTTGTTAAGTAAAAAGTTAGTACTTAGTAAGCCTTTAGGCCCATTTAATTTTTTTTATAAATTTTATAGCTCAATTTGCCCATCTTAGTATGATGTTAAACTTACAACTGGGTACCCAGTTCTGGACTTGGTACCCACCGTTCCGGGTTTGGGTCCAAAAATTTAGGACCCGGTTTGACCAATTCCATTTCCAGATTTTTAATACCCACTGAGTCTGGGTCTGGGTCTAGGTCCGGGTCCATGAAATTCTACCGGGTATCCGGTTGTGCTCACCCCTAATGCCAACAACCCAATAAACACCCCATTCGCTCCCTTTGCTCCATCACCCATCTTTGAGGACTCAAGAAAGAAGATTAGTATTTTAAGAAATGAGGTCGAAAAAACGAAAGATTGAACTTAGTAATTCAAATGTCAATGTATAGGAGTTGCACGGACACGGGACACTGACACAGACACGGGGACACATAGACACGGGGAAACGCAAATTCTAAAAGTGAAAAATGCCGGGGAAACGTTAGAGAACACGATATTTTACAGTTTTGTTAGTAGATTAGGCTATATTTTGAGAGATTTAGAAATATTGAAAGGAAAAAGTAAGATTGAGAGGGAAAATATTTCTTCTAATAACAAAAAACTATGTCGATCTCGTTTCAATTCACTATTATCTTCAAAAGAAAATTCAGAGTGTCTGAAAGTGTCCTTAAGTGTCGCAAACGTTTAAATTGTCGGAAACGCGACACGTTGACCCGTAGAGAGTGTCCGTGCCTCATAGTGAATATGAGTTTATTCGATTTACAAGATGGATTATAAAATTCATAGAAGCCAAAAAATTAAGAACTCAGGCTTGCGGTCAATCACATAAGATTTGGAGGCAGCAAAAAAATACTTGCAGGTTATATAAAAAATGAACTCAGTGCTGGTAGTGTTATATACTGTTGGGGATATATGATGTCAAATTCAACTAATGAAAGCTTTTTGATAACAATATGTTTTATTCATCCTATTTAGATTATGTTTGATTTCTTTGGTAAATGGTACGGTCATGGTGACTGCAAATATCTAATTAGTTTGCTACCAATTATTGAAATACCGTTATTAGGTACAATTTGTCAAAATTGAGAGTCATAAGCTTCTTTCATTGCCAAGAAGCAACCGGAGAAACCTTATGCTAAAGCATATCATGAGATTTGAAATACTTCTTTTTAACCAAATTAACCCATGAATTATCTTTGAGCTTTATAATTTTTCAAAGAAGTTTCATTTGTAAAGCAACATTATTAACATCAGCCTTTCGGATGCCCAAACCCCCATAAGGTTTAGGAAGATAAATTTTATCCCAACCAATCAGATTCGCTGTCTTATTTAGATTATCTTTATTCCATAAAAAATTTCGATAAGATCTATCCAACCTAGATTAGATAGGCTGAGGAAGATAAAAGCTTTGCATCTGATAATTAGCTTTAGTTGCCAAATTAGCTTGAATTAAAATCGTTCTACCAACTTGAGATGAAGAATTGGCTTTCCATTTTGGTAATTGGCTAACAACTATACTACTAACATTGCCAAATGTTTACTTAGTAACACGCGAATCAATAATAGGGCTACCTAAATATTCACCTAAGTTGCAAACTTCATTCACACCTAACAAAGAGGCAAAATTAACTTTAGCCGAATCAGGAACATTCAGGGAACACTGAAAGGCAGACCCGTGAAGAAAATTGACTAGCTGGCAAGACATAGAACAATATTAATCAAGATTTGGCTTCATCACAACACAGCTAGCATATGAGGCTCTAGGAAAAATCATCGTATCATCCGCAAAGGTAAGAAAAGGGATACAAACTCCAGATTTACCTATAGAAACTCAATAGGCTTACCACGTCGGGAATTTTCTGCTGAGAGCTGCCTAGCAAGAAGCTCAGCACAAAGAATAAAGAGATAAGGAGAGAGAGAATCGCCTTGACGAATACCTCTTGACGGGTTTAAGCGCTCACCCGGGATACCATTGATTAGCACCGAAAAAGAAGGGGTGGATATACAACAATTAATCCAATCGATCCATTTAGAACAGGAACCCAACTTTCTGAGAGAGATTAGGATATAGCTCCATTCTAATCGATCATAAGCTTTTTCCATATCAAGTTTAATAGCTAACCAACCTTCAGAACCGGCTTTCTTATTAAATGAGGGAAACACCTCATGAGCAATTAAGATATTATCTTGAATAAAGCAATCAGGAACAAAGACACCTTGAAGAGGGTGTATGATTTTACCAGGGACTGATTTTAAACGGTTGGTCATTACTTTATAAAGGAATTTATAGATGGTGGAGGATAAGCTAATTGGTATAAAAGTATTAGCAGAAGAAGAATTCTCAATTTTAGGGATAAAGGCAAGGAAGTATGATTAATTTCCTTCAAAATGTGCCTAGAGTGAAAAAAGGCCTTCACAACTCTTATAACTGAGTTACCAACTAAGGTCCAATACTTCTGAAAGAAGAAGGGGGCAAATCCGTTAGGTCCAGGCGATTTATCAGGAGCAAGATCAAAAACAGCAGCTTTAATCTCTTCTGGAGAAATATAAGCGACTAGAAACTCATTTTCTTCATCAGTTATAATAGGAGAAAGAAGGTTAAAGTCAACCTCCTCATCGAAGCCACACTCTGGGTTAGAGATAAATCTTTGTTCAAATTCTTTCGAACTTGCATTCGAGATTTCCTTCGGAGTAGAAATGATCTGATCTGATACTGTTGTAGAACTCTTAATTTGGTTCTTGTTTCTTCGAATAGACGCATGTGTATGGTAATAACGAGTATTGACATCCCCTATGTGAAGATAATTAGTCTTGCTTTTTCGTTTCCAACATTCATGACTAAAGGAAAGCAACTTTCTCTTTTTTTGGAGAAATCACTCTTGCTGAAGAGATAGAGAGGGGCATAAAGGATTGAGTAGAAGCTGATTTTGCAGAGATTGCAGCTTCAAATGAACAATCCGGAGTTGTCTAAATATGTTTCCAAATTGAGATTTATTCCATTGTTTAGATTTATCTTTTTATGACTAACATTTTTTTACTAGGATTATGAGATCCATGAAACTAAGTACACCACGTTTTCTTAACTAACGTATCATAATCTTTACGTTGGCACCACATTTTTTCAAATCTTAATGGAGGCGCTTTAAAACTCTGGTGCTTAGAGAGATCTAGAGATACTTGACAATGAGCTGACGAAGAAAAGTGGTGGTGAACTAACTTTGCCTGGGGGAACCAATTAAGCCACAAAGGACTTGCAACACCTCTATCAAGACGTTCCAATAAATTATTTGGGCCAGCTCTTTTCTTCCTCTAAGTAAATCGAGAGCCCAGGAAAGGAAGCTCAACACAAGAAATAGCGGATAATATATTATTCGTATTAAGAATACGATTATAATTAAATGGAGCACCCCTTAGCTTATGTTACTCACATCCAATATCATTAAAATCGCCAAGAATAACATACGGGGACGATAACGAATTGACATAGTAAAAAACGTACTTCCAAAATTCCGCCTTATGATCATTATGGGGAGGGGCATAACAAATATAATCACGAAATGTAAACTCTCATTCAAAAGAGATATGGAACAGGTGAGAAAACGAGAGGTTTTAAAAATTACAACTAGATTAAATGGAGATTGAGAACAATCCTTCCAAAAACGCTAAAGTCCACCTACTAAACCTATAGTAGGCATATAGTCAAAGTGATGAAAACCACATTAGGTTGCTGTAATCTGAGAGGGGGGGCCTTAGATCAGACTTCACTTCACAAATAATGAAAACACTTAAGATTATTAACACAAAAATCTTTAATATCTGGAATAACGTTCTTCTTTAATGCACCTTTAATATTCCAAAAACCGACAATCATAAAAAATAAATGAGCATTATAAGTAACAAATGAGCTATAAACCACCCTCATAGGAAGATACCTTCATTCACAATTAACAGAGAGAAGATAGCTAACCACAAACACGCAATCATCAAAACTAGAAGCTGAAGCAAAAATAGAAACCAGACAACAGAGAGAGTTCTAACAATGAGGTTCCTAAAGCTCCAACAAGTTCTGGAATCACAAGTCCAATCTAACCAAGGCAAGTGAATATAATGAAATCACCATAACAAGCTTAAAACAAATCACTTGGATAAAACAAGCTCAAAGCCAGCATAATTAAACTAAGCTGGACAAGATTAACAATCTTATAAATAAACAAGAACTGGATGCCAATAATCGAGCTGGGGAAGGGGGGGAGATTCACCATATGAGAAACCAATCCTCCTTATCCAAACTATAGATAAAGGCAGGAGACAAAAGGTTTCCCACAACATTACAAAAGCTAGTATTTAGATTATAAAAGGACATAGATTCTTCTAATGCAAAATTATTCTTAATTTTCATTCTAATCCACCCTCCCAAAGATAACAAGAAAAATAACATTAACATGCATCCCAAAAAAACCATCCTCCACATTTGCTAAAAAAACTTACACTTTAGACCTCTTCAGATTTGAAGAAGCTGAATCATCCTTACAATTACCCTTCCTTCTCTTGGCAGCACGAGATAGAGAAGAGGGTTCCTTAAGGGGCTCCTGCTCAACACCCATGGCACTAATGTGCCTGACAATAAAGCTATCCGAATCAATGGAATGGAAGGAATTCTCATGGAGAGCTTGAATTTCACTCCCAGACTTATCATCATCAAGAATCACCATTGTATCATTTTTCAACCCCGGAATCAAAAAGAGAATATCCACCATAATTTTGATTTGTCAACTGAGCAAGAGGGCCAAATTTATAACCTTGGTAATAATTTTTAGGGTAGATAACTTGAAGAGGGACAGGAGATAACTCAACATCAACCGTCATAGATGGAGTAAGAGCCTGCCTTGCACCCTCACCATTCTCACAGTAAGAGTAATCAAGCAAAACAGCTTGAAAGCAAGCAGAGGAAGTCATTGAGGGGGGGGGGGGCAGCAACATTAACAGATTCATCATCAGAGTCACTCACATTTTCAAAAAGGGGGGAGCAGCAAACATCACAACTTTACCCTTACCTTTACCATAAACAGGAGCACCGGCCAGAAGGACTAGGGAGAACCTTAAAAGGTTCTCTAATAACCACACCATGATCTTTTCTTTTACCAGATTGAGAAGCAGACTTAGAGAGGTTCACATAATTATTATGAAAAGCATTCTTATTTCCAGAGGTTCTAAAAACTGACTTAGGCTTAGCTTGCACCACATTGGCTTCCACAACCCTGGTAGCAAGATGATCCTGCCTTGTAGCCAGCGAGAGATCTCGGCCAAGTTCTTTTGTTTGGGACTTTTTAAGAGAGAAATAGAAATTTCTTTTTTCGGATTATGCAACAAGGGACAAGCATTAATGGTATGCTCTTCACACCCACAGAAAGAACAACCAGAACTAAAGTCTTCATACCAAATGACATACCCACAAACTTTCCCATAAGCACGAACAACTCAGCATATTCAAGCAGAGGGGCAGTAATATCAACACGAATACAAGTTCGAGCAAACCGAATTTTATTATCCAGTTTCATTTAAAACCCCACATTATTAGCAGCAAATAGGTTTGCAAGAGATTCAAAATTAAGTAACTCAGTAGGGAACCAGGGAATACGAACCCAGAGATCAACCCACTTGATCTCTTCAAGGAAAGGGTCGAAATTTATCCTCCAAGCTTGCAAAACAAAAAGCTCACCTTGTACTTGCCAAGGGAGTTCAGATCAAACAAGAAATAAATCATTAGGATTAGCAAACTTCAGTAAAATCCAGTGATTACCCATATCAAGAAATTCTGTATCACTCTTCACAAATTTCCATTCAGCCTTAGTTCTAGAAATGATTGTACGCACATCAAGAGGCTCACCCAACATCTTACCAATCAGACAGGATTTAGAGTGCTCTTGGGTGTCTCTCTGAACTTGCGAAAGCTCATCAACAATAACAACTTCAGGATATGCTGCATCAGCAGGGGGATCCTGGGCACCAATAGCATCATAACTGGCCACAGGACCAACCTCAGGAGGACCACACTCAAAAGAAGGTCTTTTAGACTCAAGAGGGGATACCTCCTTCATCTGGTCATACTTAGAACCAAGGACAACTTCTTTAAATTTCATTGTAAATAAAATGGAGTTAGTACTTTTAGAAATACAAAGAACAACATCAGAAGAAGAACTAAATAGCACAAGCAAATTAAGGGGAAGAAGGAGAGGTGGTGATAAAAAACAACCTTCAAATCCTTTTATATAGGACTAAAAACACACAGATTCAGCAAAGCAAACAATCTGCTTAATATTTAAAATAATGTTACTTACCATCACCATAAATGCGAGGGTTTCGTTTTGAAGATTTTGTCTGAGGAATTGATTAGCAGCACGCCAAAATTCGACGAGAGTAAAGAACAAGACCTCACCAGTAATGAATGACAACACAACAAATGAAAAAGGGTTTTTCTACATAGTACCCCTGTGTTTTACGAAATTCTATGTTGTATCCAATGTTTTTGAAATTTCCACGTTGTACCCCTAAGATTTATTAACGTTACACAAAATACCCTTACATACTAATTAAAACAGTAGATTTTGGGACTTTTTTACCCTGTGGGCATAGAGTAGGATTTTGTAGCATTGTTAGATTACTGAGGTTTGGGATATGATCTGATAAATTTAAAACTAAATAAGATTTAGATAGGAATTTCTATTAGTGAGGGTATTTTTCGCGACGTTTAGAGAGTTTAGGGGTACAATGTGTAGAGTTCAAAAAGGTTGGGTACAACGTAGAATTTTGAAAAACACAGGGGCACTATATAGAAAACCCCAATGAAAAAACTCTCCCACACTTCACTCTAACTCTCTGCCACTTAATTAATGTGAGAAATTTCGAAAGCCAATAGAAAGCCCCAAAACTCGAAGTAAACCCTAGTTTGAACTCAATTGACTGCAAAAGAGACACCAAATAATGGTACCTAGCCTGGAAACCATCACAAACGCTATAAACAGTAACTTTGCTTGAGAATTAACTCTACCAGAGTAGAGTGGGATCAAATTATGACTGCTATTAACCCAACCTTTAATAGTCTTAATCCAGACTAAATCATAAGCACACCAACACGAAATATAAATTGTACTTGGGGAAAAGCAGCAGAAGAAGATTAATTTGAGATTTTTGAAGTAATTGCAGAGATTACCATAAAGATATGGTAGATGAGGCGATTTTAGCAAAATATCTAGGGTTTCTCGAGTAGACTTTGTGGGCTTTCTCTCTTTCTTTCTCTTTCTCTTTCTAGCTTTCTCTCTCATCATTTTTTTATTACGGGCCATTTCCTCATAGTCACCTTATAATCCTATATAAAACATTCCTTATTGTAACTAGGGCTGATAAAACCAACCCAATTACTCGATCTGACCTGAATATGAAATAAACAGGCTCGGGCATAGGTTTTCGATCTGTTAAACTAACACCTGAACCCCACCCGAAACTTAATTAGTTTGGTTCAAGTTTGAAATCTCAACCTGAAAAATATCCCGCCTAACACTTTAACTAATTGGGTCAAGTTCTGACATAAATAACTCACCTTGAATATGACTCGATTTTGGCTTACGTTCAACGTTTTGAATTAAAACTAGTATTCTGTCCCGGACGATGCTCCGGGTCTAATATAAATACCAAATATATTACAATTAATAAATTTCATAATTGATTCTATTAATTTTGCATACACTAGTAGAGAAAGGTCAATTTGCGTCGGACCTAGGACCCCTATTTACGTCGGACTTGGGTCCGACGGCACAGGTCTTGACGTAGATGACCTATAATTGATCTGCGTCGTATACGAAAACGACGCAGATCTTTTAGCTATTTGTGTCGCACATCGTATACGGTGCAACGCAAATTTCTCCCCCAGCTCCACAAAGTACAAACTACAGCATGGATAGAAGGGGGATTTGCGTCACACATAGCATAGGGTGCGACGCGAATCAAGCATCTACGTTGCACCTTGTGCCATGTGCGACGCAAATGATCTTATGTGAAAAAAAACACAGTACCAAAGCATGACTGCTTTAGTACTGCACCATAACCAAACAGAAACTTCAAAATCACCACAACCAAACAGAAAACTTCAACTAAAAAATGACAATGAATGTGTAGAGATAGAGGATGGAAAATGAAATAAAACTAATAACAATACGGTACAAAAATTTGAACAGATCTGGAAAAATAGAAACGAAAATGCTTGGAATTTCATAACATATACAATACAATAATTCATAAAAACAAATCTATCAACAACTAATATAGTACAAAAATGTTGGAGCTTCCTTCACATCTTGACCTTCCTTCTCGTTCTTATACTTTGAACACATCTGGAAAAATGAAAACGAAGATGTAGCGATGTGTCGACACGGACGAAAATGAAAAAAACGAGGTCTTCAAACAAGATCTGGAAAAAATGACAAATAACGAAAAATTAAGACAGGCGAAAAACAAGAAAAAGAAAAAAAAACAAGTTACCTTATTCTTGGAGTGCGAAAAACGAAATCGAAACTGCGAAGAATAAAATCGGTACTCCTTGTTCACGAATGCATTTCAATAAATTCACGAAGTTCGTTGCTCATCTTCAATTACCTTCGAATGTTAAATCTGAGAAGCGTGACAAAATTGAAATGATGAACTGTGGCGAATTGTCGATCTAAGAACGAACGAAATGGAGTTTTTAGGTGAAGGGAACGAACGAAATGGAGTGAGGGAGGGAGAGAGAGAGGAGATGAGTGACGGCTGGAGTTTTTAGGTTAAGGGAACGAACGAAATGGAGTGAGGGAGGGAGAGAGAGAGGAGATGAGTGACGACTGGAGTTTTTAGGTTAAGGGAACGAATGAAATGTAGTGAAGGAGGGAGAGAGAGAGAGAGGAGATGAGTGACGGCTGGAGTTTAAGTTAAGGAACGAATGAAATGGAGTGAGAGAGGAGAATTTGAGAGTGAGAAGCGGCGGGGTATAAGGCTGGAGTTTTTAGGTTAAATATTTGGTTATGGGCCGTGGATCTACGTCGGATGGGCTGTGAGGGCCGACACAAATTGGGCTTTTGCAACGCACTAAAGTACCATGCGACGCAGATAGTGGAATTTTCTTTTTTCAAAGAGAAGACGATTTGCGTCGTATGTGCCTGGTGGTCCGACGCACATTGGGCTTTTGCAACGCACCTATAGTATGTGCGACGCATATAGCTCATACCGGTGCTCATTTACCTGCGATGTGCGTCGCACTTTTCTTTGCGTGCGACGCAAATTAACCTTTTGCGTCGTTTTACATTACATGCGACGCACTTGGGGAGACGCAAATCGCCCTTTTTCTACTAGTGATAATATATTGTGTAGTAAGAAATTGGAATTAAATGGACGTTATGGCATGATAAGTTGTTCAAAAGAAAAACATTTAAGGAATTTGCAATTGGGATAATAATAACAATTTCAATGAAGTTTGAGTAAGAGAATGTTAATAAAAGGTTTGAAATCAAAAATCTTTTCTACATGTTATTATACTTACACGTAATTATAAGACTTTATTATGTTTTACTTTAAAACATTAAGCATTGAAATTGTAATGGATTAGTTGTTAAATGCTCACATTTTATATTAAAGGTCATGTGTTCGAATCCTACACACCATTCATGTGATAAGAACGCCTTTTAATATATTTGTATAGACATTGGAGCTGTTAGGTCAAACCTAACCATAGTTTGAAAATACAGTTTCGGTCACGATTGCGGTAACGGTCACGGTGATGCGGGAACGAGGATGATGCGGTTGTCGTATCGCTGAATATCGACTTAAACCATGAATATCGTATCGCATTAAATATCGACACGGGAGATACAATATTTAATGCGGCCTTGTTTTGACACCATGAGCCTAACTCATTAAAATGTTAATTCTCATATTCTACATGGCTCTTACAGACTGTTGTTTCTCACTATTATCTTCATTAAGCTCCCTTGCTTCTTTCTCTTCTCATTTCTCACTTCATTCACTCCTCCATGGCTCCAGTATTCGAGCTCTAGTCTTCTCATTCCTCAACTTCTTTGCTCCTCCATGACTCCAGTACTCTTCGATCTCCGTTGTGGTCACGCAGCTTGGTAGATGGCATCGCGCATGGATGCACCTCCTCAAACAACACCACACGGCCACACCATGCACCACCGCATCACGCACTATTTACCACTAACCTGTATTTGACCCTAAAATGAAGCTCATAAAATTAATTTGGTTAAATGGATCGGGTTCTAGTAGACACATTTATTTGCAGTTTAGGTTGGACTTTTTGACTCGTTTACATCAATAGGTCGTGTTAAGGTTAGGGGGTGATGACATGTTTATGTAAAAAGGTCAATCAGAACCCGCCCTGATTGTCAGCCTTAATTTTCAACATGTGGTCATTTAT
This sequence comes from Beta vulgaris subsp. vulgaris, assembly GCF_026745355.1. Lineage (NCBI taxonomy): Eukaryota > Viridiplantae > Streptophyta > Magnoliopsida > Caryophyllales > Amaranthaceae > Beta > Beta vulgaris. The sequence goes on along the minus strand of NC_079205.1, from coordinate 48,270,786 downwards.
CCTTGGATTGTGGATGTTATCTAGCTTAGTTGCTAAAGTCTTGTGGGATCAAACTTGAGATCAGATCTCGTTACAACACTGTATTTAGGCCTTATTCTTTGTACTTATTTTCAGTTCAGTTCAATTATTATTATTATTATTATTATTATTATTATTATTATTATTATTATTATTATTATTATTATTATTATTATTATTATTATAGTTTAGTTCATTTCATCCCAGTTCAGTCCAAAAGAACGGGGTCTTAATCGCTAATTTACACCAAATTGATTAAATTGTGTTTGTAATTAGTAATTACGTCTAATTCCATCAACATTTTTTTACAGGAAGAAAAAAGATTTCATTAATAAGAGATAGTCAAACGACACTTACAATCAAATCCTAAAAAAGTCGAAAATTGCAACACAAGTATATAACACCTTTAGATGCATAGCAGATTTAATTAAAAATTGCCTTAAAAAAACTTCATCCAAAACGATACAATATATAAATTCGTTCTGATTTGACTTAATTTACATAATTGATAATCGTTTAGGTGAAAAAACGGCCAGTCTTTGAAATTTTTATAGATAAGATTATAAGAAATAAGAATACAACAAAAAGATACTGCACCACAAAAGTGGTAAATGCGAATATCTCCCCAGATCAGAAACGTTCCTGTACAGTAAGTACACTAAGAACAAGCCCATTATTTATAAAAATAATTAAAGTCGGCCCAATTTATTTAAACGACCCTATCAAATCAAACCCTAAAATTAGACTAACTCCTCACCTACATATAAAGCCAAGCCATACCTAATTTCTCTTAACCTAACCAAACCTTTATATTTAAACACAAATCTCCTTTTTTTTTAACCATCCATAAAAAACAAAAAAACAAAAACAATAAATTCACCTCTGTTTTTTCTTCTCGACCGCCATTATCAAACACCTTCAAATTTCCCCGATAAAACAGGAGAAACAATAACAAAACAAAAAAAAATTCAATCCTCTGTAATTTGAAAAGATGGCGGTAATGATTGATGGACCGATGATAACAAAATTCATCGAAAATTCAGAAACATTCGAGAAATTCGCGACTGCAAAATTCGAATTAATCAACGAAAATCGAGAAAAAAAATCTGCAGAATCAATGGCGCTTGATCGAGAAGAATCACATGAAGAATCACATGATGATGAATTTGAGGCCGTTGATTTGGAAAGTTATAAAGCAGAGTTGAAGGAGATGATGAAGGCTGTAGCACAGGGGATTGGAAATACACCAGTGAGTGTTTTGGTTGAAGAAGGTAGCGTGTTTTTGAAGGTTTATGAAGTTGAGATTGTTAGAATTAAAAAGGAAAAAGAAGAAGAAAAGATGAAGAATATGAAGAAGATTGAAGAGGATAGAGAAAGTAATAAGAATTTGAAGAAAGGTGAAGTTATGGCGTCGCCGAAGAAGATTAAGAAGAAGAACAGTTTTGATTTTTTGAATTTCTGTGCGTGTTCTGGGAAACAATTTGTTGAGCATAATTAGATTTTTGCTTTTTTAGGGTGAGTATATATTTTCTGGAATTGAAAGTTTTTAAGTTAGATTTTTTTTGGAATTGTTATTTTTTTTGGTTTGTTTGAATTTGCGTTTCTTGTTAAGTTGTTGATTAATTCTAGATATGAGAATTTGAGGGAAAGTTTCAAACATGAAGTGTATTCGATAAACAGAGACTTTTTAAATTCTTTTTGGTGCGAAGTTTTGATTTTTGTTATGTGTTGACGATAATGTGTTATGTTTGGGTTTGAGTTTTGGGTGCCAGAAATATAGGGCACATATTATGGAATTTTTTCACCCCATAAATCCATAATGCTGCCTGCGATAGAACGCTACACTATGGCGATGTTTAGTTCACCTGAAATTTTCTGATATGAACTTATCTGATCTGATCTGAACTTATTTTTTCTGATCTGATCTGAACTTATTTTTTCTGATTACAAGATCTTATCTTTTAGATTTTTCTCAATATATAAGAAAAAATATAGTCGGTCTTGTTTGATTCGTCTCAATAAGTACTTTATTAATATTCAATTATTATAATTTTTACTAATATGTAATGAAAGATATAATGATTTTTAAATATAAGCATGATCTGATCTGAACTTATTTTTTCTGATTTGATCTGAAATAAGCAAAAATTAGGTGAACTGAACATATCCTATATACTACCTCCGTACTTTTTTAGTTGCACCATTTGGTTTTGTGGCACTATTCATCAACCAACTTAGTTAAGCTATCTCGCATTATTATATAAGAAAAAATATAGTCAAGTGGGGTCGTGTTAGATTCGTCTCAATGCGAGATTCCAAATATCAAATTTTTATAATTTTTACTTACACTCAATAAGAGATATTAACGTTCAAAGAATCGTCTCGGCAAATGTGAAAAAACAAATGGTCATATTTCAAATTCGAAATTTATTTTCCATTTTTTAGTGGTTATTATTTGAAATACGAAAACTTGAATGAAGAAGTAATTTTTATGAGATAGAGTTCGTGTTGTTGTTATCCACAACATTAGAATATAACACATTATAGTCAACAATAATTAAAAAAAAGCATATATTCTCTTTGTTTTTTTTAAATCTTTCTCATTTTCATGTGCGTGTCTTCTAATGCACATCTTTCAACTTAAATATCTTTCATTGTATATGAATAAAAATTATAACGATTAAATATCAATAAAGTACGTACTATAAATAGAGTCAATAAACAAGACTCCATATGACTATATTTTTTTCTTATAAATTGAAAAAAATTGTGACCATTCTCTCTAACTATGAATAATGTCAAGATTCCAAATGAGATTGGTAAAAGAAACAAAGAGAGTAGGTGATACACAAACTGTGAAATTTAAAATATGAGTTTCACACTAACGTACTCTCAAATGTGATGTGCTTTTCTCAAAATATTATTCTTTATGTTAAATATAGATAAATAATTTCTCTAATGTTTGCACATAACTCATGTTTAACTAATAGTGTAATTTATTTTCGATAGTGATCAAATAAATATGCTAAATAAATGAATTTAACTAAGGACAATGTTATCGGGATCGAGATCCTACTTTGGATCGAGGGGTTGGTAGAATCGAATCGGTGGGATCGGACCGTAAGATCGTAAGATCCTATCATTCGGTAAAATAGTGATAATTATACATGAATATGGTGAGAACCTCATGTTAAAAATTTACACATATTAATAATGACTTTTTTAATTAGCAAATGGTGATAGTTTTTCAATACTATAAGATTGAAGTAACATGCGACCAAAATCGTGTAGGATCGTAAAATCGTGTTAAGATCATACCATGTGTGTTTTTTATGGTTGGGTAGGATTGAAAGATCATACAAAATTAAGATTCTACTTAGGATCGGGATCGGCGAGGTCCTTTAGGATCGTAAAATCGTAGGATCGTAAGATCCGGATCGAAATTTTAACAATAATGACTAAGGATATGATGAACATTTAAGACAAAGTTATTACTCTAATCATATTAGTGAAGTATGGACTAAAACACTCGCTTGTCGCCTTCTTCTCTCTCTTTTTTCTCTCTCGAATTCTAGCCTTCTCAATCTTTGATTCTGGCTTCATTTCTTTAGTTTTGTTTGCCTTTTAGTTTTGATGGTCCCTCCATCTACTGGGAACTCACTACAAAAATATGTCAATATAGCTACGAAATTTTAGAGATAGATTTGAATCCGTCTCTAAAATAGAAATACATAAAACTTAAAATCGTCTCTAATAAGCTTTAGAGACGGAAAATTAAACTTGTTTCTTATTTAGAGATAGAAATAAAAATCCGTCTATAATTTAGAGACGGGTAAGATATCCGTCGCTACTAACTCATACTCAACATACGTTTACTTTTAAAATAAAGGTTTTCCTTACACCTTTTTCTCTCTCATCTCTATAGCTTCCTCTAATTATTTGTTTGTGCTCGTTTTCAAATGTATCAAACACTTATCCTTCAAATTCTATAACAAAATTAAAGATCTGGTGATAATCTGGTGAAAACCCCCCATGATAATCTGGTGAGAGTTGATTTTTTTTTCTTTATTTTAGGTTATGAATTTGATTTTTTTCACAATACTTGTGGGTTTATTTGAGGTTGTGGGTTTTTTGGTCAGTAGATTATATTGCTAATAGTTGCTATATTTGAGAATTTTGAGAAATTTCTTTGATTTTTTTGATTCGTCTTTTTTTTCTTCTTAATCCAAATATGAGAACTACAATTTTTACTCAAGTTTTTTTACCTTTAGTTTGCTCTAATTATCAAATGCATGTTTTTTTTTACAATGGAGAAAGGAGAAAGTATATCAGCAAACCTATCCTATGGAAGTAGTGAGTCCTGGGCAGTTCATGCACAGACTTGTGTCAAGTCATGAGCTTGCGGAACTTGTTGACGATTCAATTTTAACAAAAAGCATGAATCCAAACTCAAACAAGCAGTCTTAATATGTTAGAGAGTCCAGGATATGGCTATTGGAGCAGAAGCATATCCCAGCAAACATGTCACAAGGTTAGTACAATCTGTAAGGAAAATAACTCGCTTCAAGTTGTGAGTAGTAGCCAGGTGAGAGCTTGAAGGAATGCTTGGGCTTCCTATAGACATCTAATCGTGTCTCTCCAATTAAGGATCCAATGATAAAACATACCGCAGTATTAGTCAGCGCGATCCAACGGAAGAGCAATCTAAAGAACCACTCCTAAATTGTGTTTCGAAATAATATTCTAAAGCCCAATTAATTATTCATGATAATTAATTGTATTTTAGCCCAATTAATTAATAAGTAATTGATTTTTTTTATAAATAAATTTTTTAAAAAGATATTTTTTATAAGTTAAAATCAGATCTATCTCGTAAAATCAGATACCCATAGTCAAACGATAAAAGAAATCTTTTCAAACGTGTTTTAAATAAACCTGACAAAGGCTCGCTAGGAGCCAGGCTGGTGCGCCTAGCACACCAATCTGCGCTTGGTGCAGGGCCTTGTGTTTGTCGCACGACTGTGCGTTAGGTACAAGTCTGTCCACCTATATCAGCTGCACTAATCTGCACCTGACACGTGGATTCGTGACTCATTCATAGCCCTACGTCAAGTGCATGTCTTTGCATGAGACGTGGAGTTTCTTATTTTACCTTCAAAACGCGTGCCACCTGTACGCTTTGTACTGGCATGCCGCGTTATGCGCTTCACACGTCAGCTGCGCCAGGCGCAGTAGGCGCGTGAGGCGCAGTGTCATTCTGCCTGTAAATACTCGTGATTTTCCGAATCAAACGAGGCTTTTCATTATTATTTTACGAATACAAAAAAATCCTTACGAGTACTTACGGACACAAATTCTCTCAAACACTCTTAATACTTTCAATCAATTCCTAATCACTTCGTTCTTGGCTCCACGATTGCTCCGCTTAAAGATCGTTGCTCTCTTTAATCTAAACCGCAAAGGTATAATCTTGAGGATCCTTGAATAAATTCTCTATTTTTATATTGAAGTTACTAATCCTTACTTTCATGATGTAGATCCTTAATATTAAAATCGTGCCTTTGTATATTCTAATCCCTTTGCCAACCTCATCATTCTATGCATATTACATGATTTTCCTACATGATTGTTATCAACCACATGTTATTATTACTAGTCAAAGACCTAAAGAACTGTTTTAATATTAATCAGATTAGGGTTTTTCTACACAATGCCCTTGTGTTTAATGAGATTCTACGTTGTACCCAACTTTTTTTGAACCCTCCACATTGTACCCTTAAACTTTCAAACGTCACACAAAATACCCTTACCCATAGAAAATCCTACTCCAAGCCTCACTTAGCATTTAATTTCTCATATCATATCCCAAATCTCAGTCAACTAACAGGTCTAAAAAATCTTACTTTGTACCCAAAGGGTAAGAAACTACCAAAATCGACTTTTTGATATCATGTATAATGGTAATTTGTGTAACGTTTAGAAAGCTTAGGGGCATAACGTGAAAATTTGAAAAAGGTTTGGGTACAACATAGAATTTTGTAAAACACAGGGGTAATACGTAGAAAAACCCATCAGATTAATTTGGACATGTTAGGTTCCCTGTAATATTGATTGCATAATAACATGCCATTAAAATATAGTCTATTTATGTGTTTCCTAAACCAATCTTGACTAAATATTTTTAGAGTGTTTAAAATATTATATAATTATTCTTTGGCATAAAATCTGTAGTGAATTGATTATTTAATTAAGATCAACAATGGACAACTAGTTCCTGACTGTGTTATACCCTCAACCCCGAACACAATCTTTGGTTCATTTTGACCATCTATGAAGTCATGACGGGGAAATCTACATTGGATAATTTGTCCCTAGGGTTTTCCCGACCCATATTCAATTAGGTTTATAAAAAGAATGGTTGTCGACTTTTTTCAAAACAATTTTCAACAAAACCTTAACAATGGGGTAGTCAAAATATAATACGCGCTCACATCGCGTAGGCGAAATAAAAACACGCTTACAATTTGGCGACTTCACTGGAGATGACTTTTAAAAAAATTAAGTTTTCTTAAATGAGTGGGTGAAACTTGAAAAATACGATTCATTCTTATTTATATGCATTTGAATAATATACAGTTTTGCATGTGCATGGCTTTTGTTCAACTGCCATAACGACAATCTACCTTGCCTCATTACCACATGTTTTATGTGTGAGGTCACCCCTTGGGGCACTAGTAGAATAATCGATTATTGATCATGGTTGTGTCATGCTAACCTTCTTTGAGACGTTCGTCGTCTGTTCGTCGCTCGCTCGACACCCAAATCGGAGTTTATTTTCATCGTGGTCTGTTCGTCTCGCTCGACTCCCACTTCTTATTTTATTTTGATCGTGCCACCGTCCTCGGCTATGAGGGTTGACAATGGTGATGATTTTTTTTTTTTTTCGATTTTCAGATTTTTTATTTTTTCTTTATAATATATTTTTCTGTTTCTTTTTTGTTTTGCTTATTTTTAATTTGATCTATTATTGCCAGTTGATTTTTTATCTACAATATAATTTTCTCATTCATGTCTTGGTTTAATTTTCTCTGTTTCTTAGTTTTTTAATTGCAGTTTTTTGATTTTGTAGTTTCTTAATTTTGTAGTTTCTTACATTTTTAGTTTTAATTTGTTTCTTAGTCTTTTCATTTCAATTTTTAAATTTTTTAATTTCTCTTTTGTATTGGGTGTTTGTAACTGTGGATTGTTGTATCTATGTAACATATTATAATGGTACTATCACTACAAAAAATTTACGTCTCGAGAAATATTAAAAAAAAAATTTCTTTTTTACCTACCCAGCGTCTATTGCTGCGGTTTTAGGAAAAAACCGCAGCAATATGCATATTTTTTATTATTAAATATAGCATATTACTGCGGTTTTCCTTAGATACCGCATCAATATGCTGTATTATTCTGATATAAAATGCTAATATTGCTACGATTTTTCCTAGAAACCGCAGCAATATGTTCATATATTGTTGTGGTTAAAAACCGCAGCAATTTATTAATTACCTATTGCTGCCCCCTTAATTGCTGCGCGGCCAAAACTGTCGCAATAGACCACTTAATGACCGCATCAATAAGCATTTATTCTACTAGTGGGGGTTTGCGCTTTGTCCTTCCAAAATTCTTCCTGAGCGATAGTGTTGGATTTTAGTCATAAGCAAACCTACCCAACCATGGCATTGTTCTCTTATTCCTAACTTGAGACTAGAGTGCATCTTACATATGGCCTCTTCTTAGGCATGGGCCCTTTTCAGACTGAACCTAAACCTGACCAATAGTGTCAAACATAGAACTAGACTTTAAGTTGGAACTTCTGCGTCCATGTTATATGACATTTGCCTGTTATTTCAATTCTCGCCTATTATTATCCTGTCAAATTGTTGTTATTATGCATCGTTCCTAAAATCGCGTCTAATGAACATAAAAAACCGTCAATTGACCAATACGTCGCCTCAATCTCCGAAAAACGTGTTAGAAAGTAGTGCGCCAATTGCATTAAGTTGGGCCCTGGCGCACCACTCCTAGGCCAGGCGCACTGCTTTGTGTCGCGCACAACAATGTTGTGTGACACGCAGTCTGTGCGTCGCACTCTTTTCACTGATTTAATGATCGTAAATACAATCCTATGTTTGTATGTCTGCATTCGCGTAGTACATGGTCCAATCAGAGGTCTTACCTAATTCAAAAGGTTCTGTCTTTTCATGCAAGGTCGAGTTTGTCCTGAAAAAGATGCATCTAGGAACAATGGTCATGTAGATTTAGAGTCATCATGCATGTCTACCTTTTCCCTGCCTGTTCAACTAATATTTCCTATCAATTGTACCCTATCATATTTCAATCAATTTCAAAAACTGACATTTTTCAAAATCAATCATTATCATACACGACATTTACAAAAACATCTTCAAAATAAATCCATCATCCTTTCCTAACAAAATATAAAAACAAGGGGTTCCTTTCAAAAACGAATTTCAAAAATTCTAAACCCAGTTCAAACACCTTCATCCAAATCCAATCCATCTTACATTCACTTTAGGCCCATATGCATTAGAATTCACTTGCATTCAATCTAGGCCCATATGCATTAGAGTCCATTTTGCATTCATTTTACGTCCATCTAGTTTGATGTAATAGCCCTATTTTTAAGAGCATTTATTTAAAAGCTAGATATAATTATTAAGTTAATTATATTCCGAAAACTTTTATTTTATTTGAGTTGGAGTATGGATTTATATCTTGTCGTATTTGTAATATATTTATTTGTAAATTTTATGAAGTTATTTATAATATATGCGTTGGATTTTAGTTATTTAAAATTATTTGAGTGGTATTTGTCGAAAGTTCCCAATTAGAGTCAGTTTATTTTAGATGAAACAAAACTCAAATCCCAACCCACCCCCTTTGTCGGTTTAGTGATAAACCAAAAACGACCCTTAAATCTTTCTCACTCCTTCTCGAGTCTTTTAAGCCCCAACCCATCACCTTCTTTAACTCTCTCGTGGTTTCTAAAACCTCAGAACCCCAAAACCCAAAACCCCAACCCGATGGAACCCTATGAAATCATGTTCATCTCTTTCGCACCTTCTTTGGCGTCCTCCGTCGTCTCTGAGTCGTCGGAGCTAAATTTGTAGCTCGCGTTCTCTCTCTTCCTCTTTATCCTCCTTATGCTCTGCTTCTATTCGTGCATTCGTCGGTGTGTGCGGTGTTGTTGTGCTATCAGTGCAGCTGCTACTCGCTGGTGTCGTCACTGTTAGCTCTTGCTCGCCGGAGCTCTATTTGTGTGCGCCATCGTCGATCGTTTTCAGCTCATCGGAGATGTGCGTGTGTGGTGCTCGTGTTTCCTTCTCTCTCTTCTTCTTGTCGTGCCGTCGTTGCTGCTGTACGGAGCCCTCGCCGGCGCTGTTGTGCCTTGTCTGCCTCCACCATGGCGTTTTGCCTCCTGATTGAGGTGGTCCGTTATTTCCAATCTTCAATATGATTTATTCCTTGAGTTGTTATAGTTTGCTGAGTTTACTCAGAAATAGATTTTATTTCATTTCAAGATTTGAATTAGCAGATTGATTAGTGATTGTGAGTTTAGCTAAAAGGAGGTGTGGTGGCTTATTGTTAGTGGGTCATTGAATTGTTGTTATGTTGCTGCTCTTGTTGTGTCGTTATTGCTATTGTGTTGGTGTCATGTTCTGCTTTTCGTCCCCTGTGTTATGGTGGTGTTATTGTTGCTGTTATGATTGTTGGTGTGGTCGATATTGTTGTTGTTGTAGTTGTGATAGTGGTGGAGTTGTTGTAGTTGTGCGGATTGCTGGTGTGGTTGTGTGTTGTTGTTGTTGTTGTTTTGTCGATATTAAGTGTTGAATTGTTATAATGTTGGTTAGAATCACTCAAATTCCCGAAAAGTTCCTCCAAAATTGGACTCAATGACTGATTATTGATTGTGGGTATAGGATAGCAAGTTCCTCCAAATCAAATTTCCGAAAAGTTATAATCCGCGGACCTCGTTTTGCGGATCCTAATTATTTATTAAAAATGATTTTCGAAAATCATTATATTCAATCTGATCATTTTATCATTCTACAAATATCCTAGCCTTGTAAAATCCCTACCTTGTATTGCATTTCATACATTCCAGTCTTGCATAATCCTGACCTTGCATGACGTGTCAACCCTTAGCTTTGCATAAACTTAATCCTTGCATAGCAACTCATGCATCCTTAGAGAGTCTAAGTTTGCATTATTGCATCATTATGTGCTTTGTCTGAGTTGTTTGCACCTATCTGCTAACATCTTTCCCTGCAGGTAATCAGATCGCCTGTAGTTATTTGTCCAGCGAGCATACTAACTTTGTTTTGCAGAGACCGGCGATTATAGATTAGTTCTAAACTGCAGAGCATTTATAATCGTTCTTCGTCTCGACACCGTATACTTTGATTTTCGGTTTCCTGAACCTCAGTCAAAGTGGGGGCTTCTGTAGACACATAATCGTGTCTATCCATTTAAGGATCCAATGATGAAACATATCTCTGTATTAGTCGGTGTGATCCTACGGAAGAGAGATATAAAGAACCACTCCAAAACTGTGTTTCGAAATAATATTCCAAAGCCCAATTAATTATTCATGATAACTAATTGAATTTAATTTGACCCCAATTCTTTGAAAAGCCAAATTAATTGATAATTAATTGATTTACTTTAACAAGTAAATATTTTCAAAAGATATTTTTATAAGTTAAAATCAGATTAATCCCGTAAAATCAGATATCCGTCGTCAAAAGATAAAATAATTTTTTTAAAACGTGTTTCAAATAAAGATGGCAAAGACTCGCCAAGAGCCAGGATGGTGCGCTTAGTGCACCAACCTGGCGCATGGCTATACGTCAGGCGCAGGTGTGTCCACCTGTGTCAGGTGCACTAATCTACACCTGACACGTGGATTCCTGACTCATTCAAAGTCCTGTATCATGCGCGTGAGACGCGGTGTTTCTTTTTTATCTTTTTCAAAACGTGTGCCAGGCACAGTAGGCGTGTGAGGTGCAGTGTCTTTCTGCTTATAAATACTCATGATTTCCCGAATCAATCTAGACTAAATATTTTTAGGGTGTTTAAAATATTAGATGATTATTCTTTGACATAAAATCTGTAATGAATTGGTTATTTAGTAAAGGCCAGCAATGGAAAATATAGTTCCTAATTGTGTTATACCCTCACCTTCGAACTTAATCTTTAGTTCATTTTGACCATCTATGGAGTCATGAAGGGAAAATATACATTCGATAATTTGTCCCTACGATTTTTCCATATCCAATTAGGTTTATGATTCTTCCTAAAAAGAATTGTTGACGACTTCTTTGAAAACAATTTTCAATAAAACCTTACAATGGGGTATTATTTAAATATAATACGCGCTCACACCGCGTAGGCGAAATAAAAAACACGCCTACACTTCCACATGAAAAGTAGAAGTAGCCAGGCTATAACGACGTCCTCCTTGATGACTTCCTACTATATGGTGTAAATAATTAGCAAGTTGAGTTTGCAATATCCATGCTAAGCTCGCTACTCAAGTTGATTTCTGCATCTATTTGGATCTTATGCTGGTTAAACCCAGTATGTGATTGACCCAATTGAACCCCAAGAAAACCTAGTGGGGTTGGAGAACTACTTTCTGGTGGATCTAACGAACGCAAATTGTTGAAAAGGGGCAACCTCATGAGTTGAGAATCAAGAGCTTTGAAAGCCGCAACTTGCTAAGTAGTACATGATACACGCACTAGGAGAAATATTGGCGAAAGATCATCTCATTCCTATGGAGCCAAATACTCTAAAGAGTCCAAACAAATCTTTTCAATCTTGGACTTTGTATTAATAATTGGTAGGGTATTGGTAATTGATTGCAAGTATAAGTTACCACTTTCAGTATTTGAGACAACTTGGCCTATAGAAGCAAGATCATCACATAATGTTTTCCAATTTATACCATGAGACTTCTTGTGTTGCAAGCACCAATTTCTTATTATTTTCAGGATAAAAGTGAGGCACAATTGGATTTTGGACATTGGTGAGCCAGTATAAGGGAAATTCCATTCATCCCTGATAATACTCACAATCTCAGTGTTATGCAAACGCCATATTTCTAATTGAGAAGTCGGTTTATGAAGCATGTCCAATGTGAAAGTAGAGTAAATAATAGTTGCATGGTCCGAGCAAATGATAGGGCTCAAATGTTGTAAAATGTGGTTAGAAAATAAAGAAGTCCAGGAATCAGTTACATAAGCACGATCTAGACGCTCTAAAATCATGGTTGAACCTAACTGCTTGTTTGTCCGAGTAAATTTAGGACCTATGAATGGAATCTCAACCAAGTTTGTCTTAAAAAGCCAATCAATGAAATTTTTCCAACCTCGAATGGTATTAGAACCCCCGAGTTTATCTCCATATCTTTCCACTTGGTTAAAATCACCAAGCACTAGGCAACTTGGAAGAGGTAAAATATGTATTGTAAAAGAAGATCCCAAACTTCGGTTCTATCTTCTAGTAGAGGTGCAACATAAAAAAACACAAGCGTGCCAATTTTTTCCACTAGGTTTAAGTACATTACATAATATGAAGTTTGACAAGCTTGAAAAAATAAACCATACTAGAGGTCCAACCTAGGATAGCTAACCCCCCCATTTCGTACCTAAAGCATCAACCCCAAAAACAAAACTTGGTTGAAGAAAGTCAACAAACATTAGATGATGCGTATTAACAAGTCAGCAAATATACGTATAAGCAAGGGAATTCTTATCCGACATGCCCCTTGCATTTCAAGATACTATTTTCATGGATACCTTAGAGGTTGAGAGAGGCCAACTTCAGTACTTGCAGGAGGAAATAGTGAAAGAACAGTGGAGAATTGGAGCTCCATGTCATCATTAACCATTATTGTAGGATTGAGAGAAGTTGAAGCTTCTTGTGCGCCTTTGAGTTTTTTATAGAAGGTGGATCATTCTTTAGGGAAGGACGTTTCAAAGATAGCTTAGATCATGTGATTTCTTCACCAGCCTCAACGCCAAAGTTCTCAGCCATAACCAAATCAGTTATAACTTGTGGCCTTAAGTGAAATTCATCTTTGTTAAGCCACCAAAGATTAAACCCTCCCTTGCTTTCCTAGTGCTCCAACCTAGTGCGACGCCTTTTAAACGCCCAATCAGTTTCTATATAGCAAGGTGATGGATTTCAAAATAGTACCGCAAGTGCACGACGTTTGTTTTTATAAGAGACTTAGCAAATACGGGGAGATCCACATGAGAGGAGTTCTACAGATTGATGTTCAATTACTTAACTACTTCAAAAGAAAAATAGTTGAATGAATAATAACTAGTACTCGGTTCGTCTCAGAATACTCTTTACACTTTCCTTATTTATCTGTCCCAGAATACTCTTTACACTTCTATTTTAGGATATGATCCGCTATTAATTTAATCATTCTACCTTTTAACTATTAGCCTACACTCTCTCTCCTTCAAATAAAATAATATCACTCTTATTACCTACCAACTCTAACCATGACCCACTTTTTCTCTCTTTAAAATAAAATAATAATACTACTTTTACTAACTACTAACTCCTATCACATCTTCTTTTCAATAAAATAACAATTGATAACCAAACAACTTATCATCTAAAACTACGTGCCTTGATAAGTGTCAAGAGTATTTTGAGACAGAGGGAGTACTAAAGTAAAGGATGTAAATCAGATGATTAAAAACTTAGGGAATTTGCTCGGTCCACCATGCTTATACCAATTCAATCAATACGATACAATTCAACAATTTTTGGAGTGAGGGTCGAGTGATTAGAGTCTTTTATTTATCCTACAGTCGAGTCTTAACACTCTTAGATCAACATATGCTAGTACGGTTGCTCAACATAATCGGATCTACCAATTGTAACAAGCCTCTAATAAGTACGATCATTCATTCTAACTCTTATTAACTAATTATAACCCATGATATTGTGTAACTACATGAATTAAATAATTATAACAAATCAATAGGAAATATTCTAATCAAATCCAATCATTGAAGAATTTCAAATCGCAATCAAAGAGGTATAAACATGGATTCTCACACTAAGCCCTAGAAAAGACTACTCATTCACGATAGTGAAGAATACAATAAACATAATGAAAATAAAAGCATCAAATTAAACTAAGTAAGAAAGAATACCGAATTATTGAAGAACAATGGAAACGAAATCAACGATCTTTATAATCTTCAAAACAAAGAGTCAATACAAAATTAGAGAGAGAAAACTAAGTGTTTTGACCTAATAAAACCAAGAAAAAAGATCCATTAAGCGAAAGTATTAAAACCCTATTTATTGTTTGGAAATTTTGCACAAAACCACCTTAAGTTTTCACTTATTTAGAAACTCCCATCTTTATGTTTTTTTTTTCCTAAATTTTCACCTAAACTTTACAAAACCTTTATAAACTCCCACCACTTAACGGGTTTTGCCAAACCACATCGGTTATTTCTTTTGTTTTTCCCTCCAAACAACTCACTTCCCTCATTCATCTCTCCAAAAATATTGACTTGGTTCATGAAATTGGTTTCTCTGATCACCTCTTAGATGTAATGACTAGATTCAAAAGATTGCCTAGCCATTTCCGTAATTCTAAGAGCATCAAAGAATGTTTGACGAGGCAGATTAGGCTGACTAGAAGACTCACCTTGTTCATAAAAAGGCTGGGTAGTAAAAAAAAACACCTCAGTCTGTGATGATCTATTTAGAGAAAATGATCGAAGATTTATAATAATTTATAATTTGGCCTGAATCAATACAAAAATTATCTAGGATTTTTTTAAGGTTTATCACGGATATATGAGTTGTTTTGTCAAAAATTAGCAGTTGTCGGCAAAAAATAGTGTAAGAGTTTTTTGAGTTTGTGGTGCAACTTTGAACTCAATGCTTGATTTAGGATTTTGAGCAGTGTCGGGAGTTGTCGTACAAGTACCTCCATGCATATAATTCTCTATTAAATAAAATATTTTATCTTTCGTCTAATCATATGGAGTACCCTTTAGTCAGACTGAGAGTTTACATTTTGAAGCATGAACCTCAATTCTCAAACAACAACTTCATATAATATTTAACCAAGCTCTCTACCTAATGTAGGGAAAAGGATAAAAATAATTAAACAGATTGACATATTTATCTTTGATTGCAAGAATCAAGATCATATTATTCATATATACTTCTATTACTTACTTTAAGATCCGAGAATAGAAACAAGAGACAAAGACTTAGACACATGCACTGAATCTGAAAACTCATACGGTGTACCAATCAATCAAGCAAATAGGGAAAGAAGACAATATAGCTTGTATGCAAAGAATATCTTAAATAAAAGAAAAAAAAAAACAAAACTGAGAGCTGTTTTTTTTTTTCCCCCTTCTCTAACGATTAATTTAACTGGACCTTGGCTTCATTTCTAATGGGTTGGGTTTCTGTGATTACCCACTAAGGGGGTGTTTGGTTCATTAGTTTTAACCCATTCCATTATATGAACCAAACGCTCCCTAAACAGTGTGTGAGGCATCACGTCCTTGATAGTGGGGAAAACGGTAAAGTAAATAATGGTTTTGTTTGATTCATACTTAGTTACTTAATTTTTTAAAAACATGAAAAGACAATTTTAGATAAATTTAATTTTTTTTTTTTTTAGCCAGAAAGAAAACTAGGGACAGTTAACGGGCCACCCTAAGGCATCCTTACGGATGATCTGGGAAAAAGAGTTATCCAAGGGAGTAAAGTAGTAGCATAGATTCGAAGTCGAATGACCATGATGAACCATCCAATCAGCAGCAAAATTTGCTTCTCTAAAAACATGATGAATGATGTAGGAATCGAATTTTTGAAGATCAATTTCCGCATCAGAAATAAGGGCATGGATAGACCAAGGAACTTTCCACACCCTTTTTATCGCTTGAATGACAGAAAGATTATCTCCTTCAATAATAAGGTGTTTAATACCTAAAAACAGCGCACCACGGATACCTTCGCGTAATCCCCAAGCTTCAGCAACCAGGATAGAAAGGTTGGGGAGAATAGAGCCAACCCCACTAAATAATAATTTACCATCCTCATCTCGTAAAACAAAACCATAAGCTGCTGACCCATTACTAAGCAATGAACCATCAAAATTTAGTTTAGTAAAGTTCTTATGTGGCGGTGCCTAGGAAATATTGGACCTACTAACCCGGGGGGGTTGGGGGGGGGGCTACTAGAGGTAGACTTGGAACACCATACCTCCC
Source organism: Beta vulgaris subsp. vulgaris (assembly GCF_026745355.1). Classification (NCBI taxonomy): domain Eukaryota; kingdom Viridiplantae; phylum Streptophyta; class Magnoliopsida; order Caryophyllales; family Amaranthaceae; genus Beta; species Beta vulgaris. The sequence goes on along the minus strand of NC_079205.1, from coordinate 48,254,425 downwards.
CCATCTTCCTATCCACCCCATTCAACTTACAAATGAAAGCCTTTTGATAAATTTAATAACAAGTCACAAAACAGGCTTTTGATAAGCTCAAAAGGTTAAGATATAAGTCCAAATCAGTTGGATAAAACATATCCGTAATCTTATCCACCACTTGGCACATAGGAAGTATTAGAATTTTTTCCCTATATATTGTCAAAGGAAATTTTAATTCTTTCTATACGCCAAAATTTGGTTTTCTTATTGACTATTAGTAGTGGTTTTATCTAAAGAAAATTTTGAAAAATATTTTATGTTGATGTGGACGGTAGGGCGAGAATTAATTTTGATTGTAGCGCATATCTGAAAATAATTTGTAAGTTAGCATTATTAAGGGTTATTATATAAACAAATAACACAAATGGCGAGTAAGCAACTAATGTTATTTTGTAAGAAAAACTGACATTAATGTTCGTGGTAATGAAACTCCATCTTAAAACATATTTTTTTTTTTTTTTTTACAGATGTCCATTTCCCTCCTATTTTAATATTTGTCCCCAAAAGTAAAACTAAAAAGATTATAGAACTCATTTAAGTAAATTAAAGTGTCGTAGATATAGTCCCCCATTTCCACCATGATCCATGAATGTAGAATCTAATTAGCCCATCTACACCAAGTACTCTCAGGAATAATAACCGAGTTTCTTACTTATCGATATTTCATTTTTACAAAAAGCAAGCAAAAAACGACATTCGATGTAGAGAGACAAAAGGTGGGAGACAAAAGTTGGGGTTAATAATTGAAGAGCGCGCAAGGCTCCATTTGGTAATAAGCACACTTCTCTATTCATAAATTAAACTTTCAGGTTTTGTATACAGGTGAATTGATCAAACAAGATGCACATATGTACAGTGGCGGATCCAGGAATTTTCTAATGGTGGTTCACCATCAATTACCGTTCACTAAATCAAATTAATTTTTAATAAAAAATACTCCAAACTAAATTTCAATCGAAAAGAAAATAAATATATAACCAATAATTATACAAAATACAACTAAATAGTACTAGAAAAACCAAATATTCAAATTATACTACAAAATACAACCAAATACTAGTAAAAATGATTACAATTGCTCGCGATGAGTTTTCATGTTTTGATATCGATTTACAATATCATTCATGTTAACATTCAATGTATCTTAGTGAAAAAATAGCAATATTTTGCATTTTGTTTGGAGTACGTTTTCTCTTCATTATCAAATCTGAAAATCAAGTAACAATTGAACTAAATTTGATGTATCTCACCAAATGAAACATATGCCAATTTGTCATAGACCATCAACTATCATCAACAAAATCAGCAATAAAGTGATAACACCCAATTCAAATATAATGTAATTTCAATTATCAAACACCAATAACACACAAATCAAAATACAATAACAAAATCAACATTTATAATAATTCTACATTACATAATCTGATATATAAACACCTATAACAACTTAAATTGCAATTTATTTTTCAATTCTCATGAAATTGGTAAACCCTAATCTATAAAGTAAAACAAGAAATCAAGCAAATTGAGTAGATTAAGATGTACCTAGAGTAGATTCACGATTCTTGGAAGTTGTCCGTCCACCGTCGTCCACCAAGGAATGAATTCCGACCACTTTTGCGGCTGTACGTCGGCGAATCATCAAGGATGTGAGACGTCAACAGTCACGATCGCCCACGAAGGACGAAGCCACCAGCAGTGACGAAGCCACGAATCGCCCAAGCCACCAGCAGTGACGAAGCCACTTTTGCCGGTGAGGCCGCCGGATGAAGCCAGTCAAGCCACCAGCGAGGCAGCGAGAAGGTTTGAGATTTTATGAGAGAGAAAGGTAGAGGTCGCGATTGTGAGGTGAGAGAAAAGAACGTTGCTGAGTGTCTACAGGGGAAAAAATCGTGCGTGATTTTCTGATTTTTTTTTTTTAATTTTATTGCTGGTGCACGTGCACCAGCGTGTTATTAGCTAAATCCGCCCCTGCATATGTAATAAGCACAGTTCTAATTCCCAAACTGATCCATTTGAACTTTTATGTCTTTTTTGTAAGGTACTCCTTTCTTTATATATGTATTTCAACATTTTTCAAAAACAATAAGCTCCAAGTGTATATTGATATTGTTACCTTATCAAACTTACATAGTTAGATGCACATATATGATTTCTAACTAAGCAAGGTTTAACTCATTTGGCAAGACACTTAATTACTTAAAATCGTAGAAATTATGGTACAAATCTTTCAAAGTGCGAGTACTTTAGTTAGCTTATCTCCTTACTTTTTTCCCTATTATTCCGAAGTGTCTGAACTATAAATAGTAGGTTAATCCTTACTTTTTAATAAATTATTGTAGGTGTAAAACAACACTTGGACATAAAGGGCCAAACAAAATTCATGCATGATTGATGCAAATTGAACTTTTAGTAATAGAAGATGGTATAAACTTGTAATGCATGCATACATGTTGGATGTTTGTTGTCATCTTAACAAAAGAACAAGAAAACATGGATACTGCCCAGAATTTCTGAAACTCTTACCCCACTTAGCTTCTATTCTTTGAGTGCGAGTCGTTTAATACCACCCAAAATAGTTTGTTAGTCACTCCCTTTCCCAAAGCGCAGGTTAGATACAGACATACAGTAGCTCGGTGTCATAGTTGGTGTAGAGCAAAGGAATAGTGTTACGTTGAGAATTTGGTCCAAGGCAAATGAATGGTATTACCATAGTAGTTATTTAGCCGTTGTGGAATCTGTGGATATTCTTGCTACATTATGTCGCTTTTGTACGCAGCAACAGTATTCATTAATCCTTATATGGTCCTTTTTGTTGCTTGCGTAGCAAATATACAATTGATACACAACTATATGACAATTTAGTCCCTTTGGTAGGCAATATTGAGTAATGTTGATTATATGAAAGTTAGTACGTAGTGCTAGTCTGAAATACTTACTTCGGTCTTTATTAGTTTACCCCTATTCCTTTTTGCGATGCGCCTTATTAGTTTATCCCTTTCTTTTGTTTCTATTTTTAAAATGGGATCACTAACTTGAGTCCAATCCGATTAGAAAGATCCAAGTCGAATAGCGGAAAGTCAAATATGGAGGTCAAAAATATTAATCTAATTAAAATAACTCTGCAAGGTAGAATTTGAGCAATATCAACCATTGAATAAAAAATCAACTGACTCATATATCGCAAAGTCTTATAAAAGACTGTCTCACGTTAACACTAACGTGAGACGAGTCTGTTTTTTCCTTCAATTCTTAGCCTCGACCTTTATTTATGGTTTTATGGTTGATAATTGTGATTCTGGCTATTAGTTACTGTTCTCCGATAAATAGTTATGATATTTGGGTATTTAGTTATTATTGTTTTTTACACAAAAAACGCACAAAACTCAGATTGTCTCCTGCAATTTCACTACCTTGAATCTCTCCAATGGCGAAAATGTTGAAGAAATTTCAACACTTCTCAAACATAACAACTGAAAAATTTTAATGGGTTCTTCAGACATCACAAAAAAGCTAAACCCATATATTATTCAATATGTTCTTCATCACAATCAGTTTTTGATCCAACTAAACTTCTGGGTTTCATCAAGGTCACATTCTCAATTGGGTATTCATCAATATTTGTTTTCTTTCTCAATTTTGGCTGTTCTTCTTTGATATAGTGATCAATTTTTGTAAGAAAAAAGGTTTCTCGATTGAAACTGCTAATGTGTTCTTGTGTGTTAAAGATGGTGATTTTTTCCCTAGTTTAATTTGTTGCAATTCTTTGTTGTCTGACTTATTGAAGAAGTGCATGATGAATTTTTTTTTTGGAGGGTTTATGATAGAATTAGTGCATTAGTTTTTTTGAGAAAGACATAATTATTTATGCGTGATATTGAAGTTATGGCCAATAAAATGCATTATAATTTGATTTTTATGATATAACTAATATACTTCAGTGCTTAACTAATATACTTCAGCGCTTAACTAATATACTCCAGCGCTTAACTAATATACTCCAGCGATTAACTAATATACTCCCAGCGACTAACTAATAATATACTTCAACGACTAACTAATATACTTCAATGCTCTCCAGTTAGTGCTCTCCAAAAACGGACTCCTCACTTATTCTCTTTCCAAAATCCTCTGTTTTATCTCATCAAAATCAGCCCTTAAATCTTTCTCTTCCACTAATATGAGCCCTTGATTTTAAAATGTATAGCTCAGATACAACTCTATCTTATAGAGTTTCACTAAAACTTTAGAGGATCTATACTCGGTTTGAGAGGCTGCCTGGACAACCATATTAGTAGATTTTTGGAAATTTTGGTCGCTCAATTGTGGGGCTATTTGCTATACTGTACCTACATATTCACACGATCATGTAGCGAAAACAAAGAGTTTCTTTTTGCTAAACGAGGGACTTTGCACAACTCTATATGCAAACTGCCTAACATATCATTTTCTTCAAAGAAGAATTAACGACCAACGATATGTGGTAATAAATTGGGGGTCATAGTAATGAATGTATAATCTTATATAAGTAATGCGTGTCTAACTCTAAATACATTTTTTTCCTTCAAAACTTTTTATTACCGTTCATTATCACTTAATAATTAACATGGTATTAAGGGACTGTTCTCTTTGGCATAAAACAGATGTACTGAACTGAACTGAACTGAACTGAATTGAACTGAACTGAACTGCACTGAATTGAACTGAAATGAATAGTGATATATGAGAGTAAAAGTACTATCCAGAGCTAAACTGAACCGAACTGAACTGAATTGAGCTGAACTGAACTAAATTGAACTGAACTGAAAATAAGTTGGGGACAACAGGCCCTAAGTGGTAATGAAAAAACATATTGAAGATAAAGTTTCATTGTCATAGGTCGAGATCTAGTTTACAAAATTATATACACATCAATAATAATTACTATTGTTCCGGTATGGGACAAGTTACAAGGTCTTGAACCGTTAATTCCTTGTATTGAAGCCGGTTTGGATCCCTGCAAAAGATAGTAAGTAAACTAGCCTCGGGGGTTGATCCGAGGAACGCCCCTCCGATGCCTAAGTCAGTATTAGGTTAAAAGCCGATAGCTCTCAAGTATAATGTATTGGGATTCGTGTCCGTACCTTATGACTCAGATTAACGGAATATTTATAGGGACCCCGAGTAAGCCCATATCTTGGTTGGGCCCGGTATTTACAGGAGATATCCCCAGGAATATTCCCTTAGGATATATTCTTATCTTTTACTGAAAGTATATCTTTTAGGCCCGTAGGTGCTGGAGACATAGACTGGATCTAAGCCCAGGCTCGTAAGCCCAAAAGCTATTGGACCGGTATAAATTAAACAGGTATGAAACTTAGTCATCCCCATACAACTAGCCCCCAAGCCGGTATGACTAGCATAGACATATCCTGCTTAATAGGTTCAAAACCGTTATGGGAATTGTTGATTCCTTTTTGGCGAGAGAATGTGAAATGTTGGTCAGAGAATTCCAACAGTCGTCTCAAGCTGCGTACCTGCATTGAAAGCTCTTCAAAGAGTAATTGCTTCACAGCTGGGTGCTACTGAAACAAGTGGCATGATCAGGACGGGAAGACGAAGAGTCACTTAATCTCGACCGCGACTTCTTCTATAAATACCCTTTGTGCGACCTCCGCTTCTCATTTCCCACATTCTCTCTCTTGCAATTGTGCTTATATCGGACTTTCTCTCTCAAAAATCCCTTTCTGTGTTCCCGGCGGTATTTGTCTGATCTATTCTTCCGGCCTCACGCTATTTGCTGATCCCGGTGCCTTTATTCCTCGCATTCTTACTTCCATGTATTTCATCGAAACTTTTCCATCTTTCATACCGTCTTATTTATAATGTCTTCCAATTCCGAGAACTCTGATTCACAAAATATATCCAAAACACCTTCCGTCATGATAGAGAGTGATGTGGACTCTGATAGTACCTCTATTAGGTCTGTAGAAGTTAACAGTTCTCCCATAATCAGTCCTACTTCGGAACTTAGGGCCCGTAGCCAAGATAATTGTAGTACTTCCGATAGGCAAGAGTAGGCAAGATGATGAACCGGCAATACGAGCCTCTCCCTTAGGAATGGTAGTAGATCAGGCCGCAGCCCTGGGAGTGAATGTATGCGGCCAGTATGGAACCATGGTGGGTTTAGCTGAGAGGTCCCCGGAACTTTTTCCTGTCGTGACGTCTCCAGCCCCCAAATCTACGTTTGAAATAGGGGAAACCTCCACCAGACCCAGGCCTAGAGAGATACCGGCCTCCCCTGTGCATTCTGATGCCGTCGAGAGTGTAGAGAGGCATTTAGAGGAGTCAGGTGAAGAGTCTACCACTTTAGAGGCTGAGGATGACTCAGACCGGGATGACTCCCTAGAAGTGATTCCGGAGGAATCGGATGAGGAGGGCTTGGCCGAACCGTTTTTACCTATCAATGAACCCGGCAGTGCCCGTGCCGTGAGTGTCGACTGGGATTGGGCCGGTATATGCAGGGGGAATAAATTTCCCACTAAAGGGCCCTTGTATTTTGCCTTCTGGGACGAATACAAACTAGTACTTCCGGCCCAAGGGAGTTGTGTGACTGACTGCCCTCCCGGCCATATTGCCATTTATGCCCACATGCTGGACTTTGGGCTGAGATTCCCCTTGGACCCTTTCTTCGTCAAGGTGTTCCAGGCTTGGAACATTTGCCTTGCCCAGTTGACCCCCTTAGGATGGCGGAATCAGATGGGATACGCCTGGGTTGTCCGGTATAAGGGATTTCCGGAAACACTAAATTTATTTAGGAAGCTGCACTGGATCAAGGAGGATGGATCCGCAAAGGGAAAAGGAGCCGGCAAAAAGAAGAGATCTCGGGAGGGGGTGGATGAAGGCCGAGGTGGATGGATGTCTCTGTACACCAAGGCTGGCAAGCTGACGGTATACCCCAAACTCACCTCCCTTAAGAATTGGAGGGACCGGTTCTTCTGGGTTCGAATGCCCGAGAGCTACCCGCTACGCCGGCATTGGACCAAGCCTCGGTCACGAATGGAGCATATTCGTGACCGCGGTCTTACTCGCCGGGAAAAAGAGGCTTATGACTTTTTTACCTCAACCTCGATCCCGGCTTTGAGGGGCAAAAAACAAATAGCTGTGCCTAAGTACTGGCTGCCTCATGCCTCGTATATATTTAGCAACCCTGCCTTGTCGGCCCTTGGGTTTTGCCGTTCCGATCCGTATGGTGTGTTTATGAATCTTCTTTTGATTTTCTGATTTCACCCTTGTATTTTTATTTCTGAATTGTACTAACTGTGATTTCTCCTCTTTTCAGGTCGGGACTTTTTAATCCGTGAAGCCCTCCACGTAGACAAGAAATACCGGCCGCTTAGCAACATGCCTCCCAAGCCTGCCCGTCGCTTCGTTCCTATTCAGTTGCCGGCTGGCGGTGGTCGAGGGGGCCGCGGAGGCCGAGGAGGTCGAGGGAACGACCGAACCGGTCCTGACGAGGATTCCAGGGATTCCATGCCCCTGTTGCGCCGTCAGGCCGAGGTCGCTGCTCAGAAGAGGAAGCCTTCTGAGCAGCATAGAGAGGAGCCGCCGGCAAAGAGGGCTGCTTCTAAGGCGAGCAAGGAGAAGGAAACTCCTGCTGCCGCGTCCACCCTCCTCCTTACCGGCCGAGTAGCCGAAGTGGGCAGCTCTTCTCTGCGGCCCAAAATCTACAAACAATTGACTCTGCCGGAGATGGTTCCCGGACTAGAGTCTTTTGCCAAGCCCAGAAAGGTGGGCTTCCTGGAGCGAACCCGGATGGAAATGCCGGAAATTTTAAAGAAGCGCTGGACTCGTTCCCCAGTGAAAAACGGTGAGAAGTTTGATCCAAAGCTGAACGTTTTGGACGACAAGTCGCTGCTTCTGGACCGCCCCCTTGAAGGCGGAAATCTGGGATATCGTGTCTTGAAAGCTATGCAGCTCAAGTACGACATCCCGGTGTACGAAGTGTACACGTTGGCTGCAACGCATGCGCACAACTTGGCCCTGGTAAGATATTTACTTTTACTCCTTTTCTCGCAAGTGTGCTATCGGTTTTTTCCTCGTTTTGACCTTTCCGTTTTTTCTTGCCTTTTGCAGTCTGCCCAGTCCGGTAAAGAGCTTTGTGACTTTTACCGGTACTTCCAGACTTCTTACTTCAATGAAGTGAAGGAGAACAAGGAGCTGGAAGGCCGGATGGCCGTTAAAGAATAAGAGCTGCTCCAGGCTATTACCGAGAAGAACGACGCTCTGGCTGCGGACAGCAAGGCTGATGCCACCCTTACTAAGGCGGTGGAGGATCACTCTTTGGTCTTGTCCAATAAGGATGAAGAGATCCGGCTTCTCCGAGAGCAGATCCACGAGGCTAAGGAGCTTGAACGCGCTGCCGTTAGTGAGTACCGGAAGAGCGTGGACTTTGTGAACCGCCTGCTTAACCGGTACAACGACAGCTGGTCTGCGGCCATGAGGTGTGTCCGGCATACCTTCCCGGACTTTGACTGGTACAAGATTGAGGATGCCCACACCCTGCAAGCGCACAGCCTACCGGTTGAGGGTAAGGTCCTGGACCCTGGCGTCACTGAGGCCGACATCGCCAATGCTGACCCCATAGCTGAATTCGAAGAGGAGCCGGAAGCTGTCAACGACGCCGCTGAGATTGCCAACACTGTTGCTGGTCCTAGTCCGGAAGAGCAAGTGGTGGTCGTTGACGGCTCTAAGGAGGAAGAGCAAACCAAGTAGACTTTCAGCCTTCCCCCTTGCCCTTCTTGTACTGGGTCACTTTGTGGGTGGTGTGCTTTTTGCGACCATACCGTCTTTTCCCTTGGGCAGCCAAACTATCTTTACCGTTCTGTAAATTCGTTCGCCTGTGATCGGTTTTTTGTCTTTATTTTTGAGGTCATACCGTCTGTGGTTGACTGCTTAGTTTTAGGGCTGTAATCTTTTGCTGATTAATGAAGTACATTTTTTGCTCAACTTTTGTGTCGTCTTTATTGAATTTTACGTTTATTTTGTTGCGACTTATTTGATTCCGGCAAATCCACGAATGTCATTGACTGACTAATCAATAACATTTAATACGTTGATCCCGGCAGATCCACGAAGGTCATTGATCGGTTTCGTATTATTGATTAGTTCAGCAGATCCGCTAAGGTCATTGACTGACTAACCAATAATATATAATATGTTGATCCCGGCAGATCCACGAAGGTCGTTGACCGGTTTCATTTATTGATTAGTTTAGCAGATCCACTAAGGTCATTGACTGACTAATCAATAATATTTAATTTGTTGATCCCGGCAGATCGACGAAGGTCGTTGACCGGTTTATACTATTGATTAGTTCAGCAGATCCACTAATGTCATTGACTCACTAATCAATAATATTTAATTTGTTTGGGCAGTATTGAGACTTTATGTGTGTGGAAGATGCTCATTTTATTAAGATAAAACGGCTCTTCCCGGCTACGCCAGAATTATTGCCTACAATTAGACTGATAAATCTTTTCGGCATAAGCGCCTGATTATTGCCTTCTACTAGCAACATTGCCCTTCTGATAACTACACATAGTATCTCTTAAGGACACTGGCGTTCCAACTATTTTTCAACAGCTTGCCTGCCATGTCTTCGAGCCGTAGGACCCTGGTACTATTTCTTCTTTAACCAAGTAAGGCCCTTCCCAATTGGCCGTAAGCTTTCCATCCAAGTGGGCTTTTCCGTTGCTGCCGTCCGCCTGAGGACGAGGTCTCCCTCGGAGATAGGACGGCTTCGCACTCTTTTATTGTAGGCCTTGCTTATCCGGTCTTTATATGTTGCCGACCTCAGTTATGCAGCCAATCTGATCTCTGGTAAGAGGTCTAGGTCCTCCTTGTGTATTTGCTCGTTCAAAACGGGCTCGTAGTTCAGGATCCGCCAGTTGGGTAACCCCACCTCTACCGGTAGTACTGCCTCTGCTCCGAAAGCTAGCCTGAACGGTGTTTCTCCGGTGGCCTCTTTCTCGGTGGTCCTGTTGGACCACAACACTGTCGGTACCATGTCGGCCCATGCGCCCTTCAACTCATCTAACCTCTTTTTCAGGGCATTGAGGATCTGTTTGTTAGCGGCTTCAGCCTGGCCGTTGCTTTGTGGGTGGCAACCTGAAGAGTAGGCAAACTTGATGCTGTAGGACGCAAAAAGTCGCGTATTGGGCCGCAATCGAACTGGACGCCATGGTCCATCACTATCCCATGGGATGCCGAACCTAGTGATGATGTTCTGCCAGATAACTTTTTTACCTGATTGCCGTTATCTTTGCTGTTGGTTTGCCTCAATCCATTTCGTGAAGTAGTCAATGCCCACTATCAGGAACTTTCTTCCCCCAGATGCCGGTGTGAAAGGCCCTATTATATCCATCCCCCACTGTGCGAAAGGGATTGTGTTTAAGATTGGCTGAAGGTCATTGGCCGGTTGGTTTATCACTGGTGCAAACTTTTGACACTTATCACACTTTTTTACATAGGTTTGGGCATCCGTCAGCATTGTAGGCCAGTAAAACCCTGCTCGCAGCGCTTTAAGTGCTAACGCCTTTACCACCGATATGGTTCCACAGACCCTTCTGAATCTCCTCAATTATTTTTGTGCTTCGTGGGCCGTGACGCACCTTAGCAAAGGCAAGAGAATCCTTTCTTGTACAGTGTCCTTGAAAGACGCAGTACCAAACAGAGTCTCTTTTTATTTTTTCGCCGCCATCTTTCTTCCGGGAGCTCACCCTTGAGCTTATATGCCAGTATACCTCGTACCATTCTGGTTCAGAGGTGATTGTTTAACGACACTTGGGTCTTCTATGCTTCTTTCTTCAATGTCTCTACCATGACGCTCCTTTTCTTGTCGTTTAGACTGGAGCTTGCCAGTTTGAAAGGGCATCTGCCGCCATGTTCTCTGCTCTTGGAACCAATTGCACTTCGAAACTCTACAACCCCTTTACCATGTTCTTGACCAGATTGAGGTATTTCTGCATTACCGGTTCTCTAGCCTCATACGTCCCTTCTATTTGGCTCGAGATTAATTGCGAGTCCGTTATCATGATGACGTTTTTTGCTCCAGCCGCAATGCTCAGACTTAGTCCGGCCAGGGCTGCTTCGTACTCAGCTTCATTGTTGGAGGCCTTAAACCCGAAACGGATGGCATGCTCAAAGATTTCCCCTTCTGGGACGTCATGACCACCCGGCTCCGCTCCACTCTGGGCGCTGATCCATCTACCTCGATTTTCCACCTGCCGGTGGATTCTGTTGTTCAGATAGGTTGTCTCCACTATGAAGTCTGCTAAAGCTTGGGCTTTGATTGCGGTACGCGGCCGGTATTCTATGTCAACTCCGATAGCTCAATTGCCCATTCAATAGTCTGCCTGTGGTATCCAGCTTGTGGAGAGCTTTTTCCAAAGGCTGATTGGTGAGGACTTGGACAGTGTGAGAGTCAAAGTATGGTTTCAGCTTTCTTGCTGCAATCAAGACGGCATAGGCCATTTTTTCTAGTAATTCATATCTTTGCTCAGCGCCGGCAAGCACGTGACTGACAAAGTATATGGGGCTTCGCTCCCCCTGCCGGTTTACTAATAAAACCGTTGCGACCGTCTTCTCAGTTACTGACACGTATAGCTGCAGCTTCTCCCCCAATTCCGGCCGGGTTATGGTGGGCAGTTTCAGGAAGTGCTCTTTTACCTTCTCAAAGGCTTGCTTCTGCTCCTCTCCCCACTCAAACTTCTTGTTTCCTCTGAGTATTTTAAAGAATGGCAAGGCCTTTTCAGCCGACTTGGAAACGAATCTTGTTAGAGCCGCCATCCGCCCGGTCAGCTTTTGAATGTCCCGGATGCTCTTTGGCTCCGGGAGATCACTGATAGCTTTGATCTTGTCGGGGTTGGCATCGATCCCCTTTCACTCACCATGAAACCCAGGAACTTGCCGGATCGCACTCCAAACACGCATTTCTTCGGATTTAGCTTCATCTGATGCTGCCGGAGTGTTTCGAACGTTTCCTCGAGGTCTACTATGTGGTCTTCTTCTGTTAAGCTCTTGACTATGCTGTCGTCCACATATACCTCTACGTTTCTGCCTTTTTGCCGTTCAGAATATCTTGTCTACTAGCTTTTGTAGGTAGCACCGGCATTCTTGAGCCCAAATGGCATGGCTTTGTAAGCATATACTCCTGCATCTGTAATGAAAGCTGCCTTATTCCTGTCGGACTTTAGCAGGCTTATCTGGTGATACCCTGAAAAAGCGTTCATAAAGCTCAATAGTGCGTGGCCGCTAGTTGAGTCAACCAATTGGTCAATTCTTGGCAAGGGGTAGCAGTCCTTTGGGTAGGCCTTGTTAAGGTCGGTAAAGTCTACACACATACGCCATGTCCCATTGGATTTTTTCACCATCACCACATTTGCCAACCACTCCGGGTAATCGCAAGGTTCAATAAAGTCTGCTGCCATCAACTTGTCCACTTCCTCCTTTATGGCCGCGTTCTTTTCGGCAGAAAAGTTACGCTTCTTCTGCTTTACCGGCCTGACATCCTCATTCACATTTAGACGGTGCACCATGAACCCTGGGTCAATACCGGGCATTTCGTCCGCCGAGAAAGCAAATATGTCGGCATGACCTCTTAGCAGGGAGATTAAGTTAACCTTAACCTCTTCACCTAAATCGGCCCCAATTTTCACCGTTCTGTCCAGTCTCTCTTCTTCCAAACTGATTTCCTCAGTCTCCCCTTCTGGGCTGGGTCTCGGCTGATCTGCCGGCCTTGCCTCGAAATTCTCCATAGACAAATCCTTTTTGGCATTGTTTTCCAGCCTTCTCCTTTTTCTCTCGGACGGTGGTGCATCAGCTGGCCGCTTATGGTCAGAGTGTTTTAATGCGGTTAGGTAGCAAGCCCTTGCCGACTCTTGGTTTCCTCTGATTTTCTCGGGATTGCCCTCATTGGAGGTGTAGATCATGGTAAGGTGGTATGTGGAGACGACAGCTTGCGCGTCATGAATTAACGGTCTCCCAATGATGGCGTTATACGCCGCTGGGACATCTACAACCAGGAACTCACCATGAGGTCCTTGGAACGGGATCCTTGTCCTATTTTGACAGCCAGCTTTACCGTCCCTTCTGGGACAACAGATGCTCCTGTGAAACCGATAACTGGGTAAGAGACCGGCTTCAAACATGTTTCATCAAAGCCCATTTTTTCAAACGTCTCTTTGTAGAGAATATTGGCGGAGCTTCCTCCGTCAACCAAGACGTGATGGACCATTGCATTGGATATCTGCAGAGATACTACCAAAGGGTCGTCATGGGGATAAACGATCCCTTTAGCGTCCTCTGAAGTAAAAGCCACGGACGGCATTGATGGAGGTGCCGGCCACTTCCTGGCATTGTTGTAGTTCACCTGGTGGCGAACTTCTTTTAGGCTAGCTTTCGCCCCGTGAATGCTGCCGCCTCTTGTCGGTCCTCCGCTTATGACATGGATCTCAGTGATCCTATCCTTTACCGGCCTTTTGTTACTATTTTCGTCCTCCCTAGGAGGAGTTTTGCGATCAGTCCTTGCTTGGTACTGGGTGAAATAACCTCTCCTGATGAGGTCTTCAATCCCGTCCTTAAGGTCTTTGCAATCATCTGTTTTGTGGCCGTAATCGTCATGGAATTCACACCACTTGGACTTGTCTCTACCCTTATAGTACATCTTTCTCGGCCTTTGCCATTTTTATCTTTGCTATGCAGTTCGAAAATTCGGGCCCGGGATATCGTCAGTGGTGTATAGTTGTGATATTTATCTGGCCGTCCTTCAAATCCTTTTTTCACCGAGTTGTTCTCCTCTCTCCTGCCGGCGGTCTCGGACTTTTTATCCTTCCGGTACTTATCGTCCCGGCAATCCTTATCCTTGTCCTTCTCCTTATCTTTTTCTATAGCTGTCGGCCTTTTCGCGTTAGCTGCTTTGTCAAACTCTTCTCCCCTGATAAAGTCATTTGCCTTGCCCAAGACCTCTGTTAGGCATGTCATCTTTTTTCTGCCGAGATAACTGCGAAATGGGGTTCCTTCTCTCAGCCCAGTCATCAGGGCCAGTACCGCTACTTCCTGCTGCAGTGTTGGGATGGTGACGGCTTCAGCATTGAAACGCCCGACGTAATCCCTCAAGCTTTCTGTCTCTCCTTGTTTAATAGACATTAGCTCGCCGGTTGTTTTCTCACGCCGCTTCGCCGGTTGTTTTCTCACGCCGCTTATTACTGACGAAGTGTGTTACGAACATGGACGTGAGTTGACGGAAGTCAAACACGGTTGCCGGCGGAATACTTTTAAGCCAGGTTTGCCCTAGTCCAGTCAAGGTAGATGGAAATACCTTACACCACACCGAGTCGGTGTCGGTGTATAACAGCATATGACCCTCATAGGCCGATATATGGTCCTCTGGGTCAGTTTTGCCGTCATACTTGCATGTCGGCATTTTCAGCTTCTCCATGGGCTCCTGTAGAATCGCAGTAGAAAAAGGCGAATTCCGTAGTGATACCGGCGCCCTACGCCGATATTCACTTCCCTTTCTCGGCTGGGAGGAATGCTGCTGGACCTCAGTGTCCTGCGCCTCCTCCTCTTCTTCCTCTTCACCCCCCACCTGCTCTGTGGGGGTCTTCGAGTTTGCCACCTGATCCTGATCATGCCGGTCTCGCTCGCCCTGGCGGCCCGTTCACGGTGAGCGGAGCTTTCTCACTGGACTGTGGGCTCTGCTCAGAGGTCGCTTTGCCCGGGGACCGGTCGGTGGGGTACCGCTAGCCATTGCTTGGAATACCTCTGCCGCACTCCTGAGCTGATCTGGGGTGAACATAGTCTTCAGGGTATGGAAGATGTCTTCCTGGGGAGTTTCGGGGGTCTTTCTAGTTGCGTCAACAGGTGGCCGATTTTGTCTAGTGGCCGACAGTGGAGTTGAGTACCCCGGGGGTGCTTTGTCAACAGGAACATTGTTCTCATCGGTTTCCGGCATCCCTAATTGCTGCTTAGGATCCATAAGGGTTTTTGTTTGCAAGAGATGGCTTAGACTACAAGGTATTGTTCGCCCCTCCTTCTAGCGCCAATTGTTCCGGTATGGGACAAGTTACAGGGTCTTGAACCGTTAAGTCCTTGTATTGAAGCCGGTTTGGATCCCTGCAAAAGAGAGTAAGTAAACTAGCCTCGGGGGTTGATCCGAGGAACGCCCCTCCGATGCCTAAGTCAGTATTAGGTTAAAAGTCGATAGCTCTCAAGTATAATGTATTGGGATTCGTGTCCGTACCTTATGACTCAGATCAACGGAATATTATAGGGACCCGAGTAAGCCCATATCTTAGTTGGGCCCGGTATTTACGGGAGATATCCCAGGAATATTCCCTTAGGATATATTCTTATCTTTTACTGAAAGTATATCTTTTAGGCCCGTAGGCGCTGGAGATATAGACTGGATCTAAGCCCAGGCTCGTAAGCCCAAAAGCTATTGGACCGGTATAGATTTAACCGATATGAAACTTAGTCATCCCCATACAACTATGATAGTTGATCAGCTATCATCTATGAGCTATCAAACATATAAATTCAACAAAATGAATCTTATAAAACAAACTCAACAAATGAAAAGATTCATTCACCAAAGACTTTCTTCCTTGCATTAGATTTGAAATTCAAATATTCCTTTCCTTGTGCCTGATGGTAAACATAATACTATGGGCGTATGGGCTTCTATAATCCCAGAAGGCCAAGATTATCAATTTCAAAACTCGCGCATATAGATCATTCGTTAAGTTACAATTTTGTTTGCCAACAAATTTCTCCCTTTTCAAAAGTTTCTCGATTTGATGGCTTTTCCTTCATTCATAATTTGTCAATCTAGGATATCAATAACATAACAATTTTGGATTTTCAAAACTATTTCTATGCAATTCTACTCGTCACCATAGAGTATTATTGATAAAACTCTTTACTTTGCACTTTGAGAAAAAATATGGTGTTTGGCAATTGGCAAAATGATTTAATCAAATGTTTATATCGCATTTATATTAATTATTTAACTATTGTCTTATTATAGTTTATAGACGTGTTTAAATCAACCATTGTTATCGATTGTCTAATACTCCCTCCGTCCCAATATATAGTTCTCATTTCATTTTGCACAGTCTCCAAGACCTACCTTTGACCTACATTTCTTATTAGTAAAAAATTAAAAAGTTGATATTACGAATTTACACATTGAGACGAATCTAACAAGACCCCTCCTAAATATGTTTTTTTGTATACATTAGTAAGAATATTTGGTCAAAGTTTTTAAAATTTGACTCCCAAAATAGAAACGGGAACTATATTTTGGGACGGAGGGAGTAAAAAACAAAAACAAGAGCCAAATATCAATACGAGTAGTTACTGTTAAAATTTTAGCTCAAATATATTGGTTTTTTTAGCTACCCAAAAAGCCATTACTAAATACATTCTTTACACTATTTTACTACATACAAAAGTAACTCAAAAACTATTTGTCAAACACTCTCAATAATTAACAAGTTAGTAGTGCTTGGCTGCTGGCTAAATGGCCTTAATTTGGGAACAAATTGAGTACCATACTAACATATAGTATAATCAAATAAACATCAAAATCAAACTGGCTTTTAAAAGCAAAGCATGGGCCTACAAATAAAAAAAAAATAAGATAAAATTAAAAAGTTTGGTATTTTGACAAGTAAGAAAGGGAGCATAACATGAGGCAAATTCAAAGTCACCACCCTCAGCAGTATTAGTTATATTTCCTCCGTTTCTTTTTACTCGCTACACTTTTCATTATGGAAAATTTCACATTACTTACTACATTTCTTTTTTGGGCAATAAACTCTCTCTATCTCTCTCCTCCCACATGGGTCCCTTTTCTTTTTACTCTCTACCTCTCTCTTCTCCAAAAATTGTCTAGTAGTCTATAAAATGAGAAGTGTAGCGAGTAAAAAGAAACGGATGAAGCATTTTGATACAGTCCTTAAGTGCACCCCAGCTCACCTCTTAGAGTATAAGGGAGAGATATCAAAGCCGCAAATCAAGCCAACTTGGAACCCAACTCATTCTTACCCTCCTTTTCTCCTTTTGCAACTGCTACTTATCATTACTACATAGTAGTTCCAATCATATTGTTATAGTAATATATAGCATTATATACCATATACTATAATCTATATGTTACAACTTACCATAAAAAAACAACTTCAAAACTTTCAAAAATCAACCCAAAACAAACGTTGGAAAAGTTTGAGAAAAGATGATCCAAGGATGTTTTAGCAATCCAGGGAGTCCACATTCTAGTAGAAGTAATAATGTAGCATCAACTACTTCATCAAAAGAGTCACTTGTTACATGTATATACCAAACTCGGTTATGTGACTCACCGATTTATCTTACACTCACCTGGTCAAGAACTCCTTACTCACACACTATCACAATCCATGCTCCTGATTGGTTTTCCCTTACAATATCTATCCAACCCTCGAGTTTTTCGATATTCCGAACTCGACCCGGATCCAAATCAATCCAGCTAAACCAAACCCATGATCACTATGATGAATCCAAGTTCAAATTGTATTATGACTTCACTCGTGCCGAGTTCGCTCAGCCGAACTCGGCCGAGCCTGAGTCAAGATTTTATCTTGCATTGACCTGCAACGGCAGGGTCGAGTTCTTCCTAGGGGATCTCCACGACGAGTTGACTCGGCGACTCGGGCATAACCGAGTCGCCGGAAACTCGCCCGAGTTAACTCATCTGTCTCGAAGGGAGCATGTTTTTGGACGTAGAATGTACGTGACTCGGTCCGAGATACTGGGTTCGACTCGGTTGATCGAGATCGACTGCTCCGGTGGAACGCTGAAGGTGAAATTTGATGGGGAGATAAAAGTGAACGTAAAAAGATTGGCGTGGAAATTTAGAGGGAATGAAAGAATGGTGATTGATGGAGTAGGCGTGGAATTTTATTGGGATGTGTTAAATTGGGTTAATAATAATAATAATAATAATAACAATCATGGTGGAAATTTAATGAGTGCGCAAAAAAATGGGGTGTTTGTATTTCAGGTGGGTGAAGGTGGGGTTTGGCCGGAAATGGTGGGGCCGGAAAAAAAACTGATGAGAAAAAATTCGCCGGCGCCGGCAACGGCATTGTCTCCGGCGGGGTCATGCTCGAG
Source organism: Beta vulgaris subsp. vulgaris (assembly GCF_026745355.1). Classification (NCBI taxonomy): domain Eukaryota; kingdom Viridiplantae; phylum Streptophyta; class Magnoliopsida; order Caryophyllales; family Amaranthaceae; genus Beta; species Beta vulgaris. Next base: position 48,236,194 of record NC_079205.1, on the reverse strand, counting down.
TGTGTTGCAATGGGCGGAAGAGAGTAGCGACTGTGGGCGGAGCTCGTCGGGTTCTTCTTCGACAACGAGATCGAGTGGTAGCTTCGGCGGTGGTTGTGGTGGCGGCAGTGGTGGGTTTTCTTTGGTTTTGTATGCATGGAGAAAAGAGTGAAAAAAAAAAGTTATTTTATTTTTTGCATCCTAGTGGATTAATTATGGGTAAATTTTGGGGTAAAGTGAAGTTAGGAAATGTGGTATTCTGGTATGTATGTTTGATCAATTGATCATATTGTGTACAGTTTTCTTGTTTGTTCAAACAAAATATTTCTTTGTTTAGGTTTCAATAGAGTTTATTTATCTTGCTAAATTTGCATAATGGCATACTATCTCCTGATTTGCTCAATATGGAAGTTGAAATGTGTATCTTTCTTTATTCAAGATAAAGTAAGAAATAAATCCTAATAAGATTCACTATGTTGTCTATGTATATAAATATGAGTTCAAATTGTTTAGCCAAGTTAAATTTTTCCAAGGATAAGTTGCTTTTGTGTTTTCGAATATTGTCAATTCAATTTTTTCTCGTTGTTTTGAACTTGTCATGGTTTTGACACTGTATCAGCTTATGTTTAACTTTTCAATAAAATTTTTATATAAGAATTACACCAAATGGGAACATTCAAAGAATTTTGATATATTATCAGTTATCATCTAGTGACGCGTCATAGTTCTAAACTTGTAATGGCTTTAAAAAATTCTTAAATCTGCGAGTATAATTGATTTATGAGAGAATATAGAGGCAAAGAGTAGGAGTTTACTCATGATACACCCGGGTATACCATGAGCATGGTACACCTAGGGGTGTTTTTGTCATAAATTAGAATTGCAGGTGCTCATTTGACACCAAATTTGCTTATATGGGTATTTTGCTCATTTACTCATTTGCTCATTTTGCTCATTTTGTAATAAAAGTATTTGCTCATTTTCTTAAATGAGTAGAAATGTTTGCTCATTTGCTCATTTGTTCATTTTGCTCATTTGCTCATTTGCTTATTCGCTCATTTTGCTCATTTGGAGAAAATAGTCTTGGGTGCACCATGAGCATGGTACACCCAGGTGTACTATAAATATTCTCTAAGAATAGAGAGTAAAATAGTAAGGAATTGATTTACCTTTATTTGGATATAAAATGGTGAAAAGCAAAACAAAAACAAATATTATAAGGATCAGATTTGCCTAAAATGTTATTATAACCACAATCCAAGCTCGAATGCAAATTATAAGGTAAAAAAAAGGAAACATACATCATTTGTGTTAAATTTTGTATTGTTCAACCCTTTCTTTTCTACTATCTCTTTTCCTCCAATTTTTTTTGTTCGGCATACTGTTGAATTTTGTGGAATTATGAACTATATGTTAAGTATTATCCAAAGATATCCTCAGAGAAGTATTTTCTAGTCTTACAAAGTGATATTTCCCCCTTTTTCAAAATCTATTTTTTGAATTAGTAAGGAGAAATAACCTATTGAATTGGAATCCCAACATAGGTTAATTCGGCTTAGCTACACATGCAAGAACCTTTAGAGTTGAGGGAGGAAAAGGTAAGAGATCAATCCCACCCCTAAAATACTACTAGACTCAGTGGCGGAGCTAGCAGGGGGATACGGGGACAGATGTCCCCCCACTTTAAAAAAATAATTTCTTTAAAAAAAACAAAAAAAAAAAACACGCTCAGCAGACGCCTGAACATTTTGAAAAAAAAACGTTGAAGAGAGAGACTGAGGAAGAGAGAGATTGAGAGAAACCCTAAACTTGGCGGCGGAGGGACGACGACCGGCAACGTCGATCGCACATTCGCGTTCATCGGAGTCGACGACGACGAGCGGTGAGGAAGAGGAACGAAGTCACGAAGAGGAAGCGACGCTGCGAGCCTGCGACGGAGTCAGGAGACGAAGAGGAAGCGACGCTGTGACGGAGTCAGGAGACGAAGAGGAAGCGACGCTGCGACAGAGTCAGGAGACGAAGCGACACCACCACTACCCACGTCCATTCGCCGTCACCGACCTCCCGAGACGCCCACTTCAGTAGTCATTAAGTTTTCTTAATTCTTAACCCTAAGTTTTAGTTTAAGTTTTTTTAAAGGTAATATTTACAATACATTGTTTGGTTGTGAATTACTGAATTATGATACTTGTGAAATGTTAATTTGTGATTGTGGATGTATGGTTGTTGATTGATTTGTTGTTGGTTTGGAATTGGCCATGAACTCATGATTTAGGAAATTGTTAGTTTGCAATTTGGAATTTCTAATTAGGAAATTATAAATATGAGTTGATTTATAACTGAAATATTGAATAGTTTGCTTTGAAGAGGAATACTTTGATAGGTAAGTGATTAATGTTTATCAATTTAATAGAAAATGTCAAGTGATTCACATTCACCTAATTCTAACAAGTCCAAGGCTAAGGAAAAACAACCCGATCTTCGACAATTTCTCTTTAAAAGAATAAAATCCCAATGAAAAAAAATCATTGATCACTTTCAAAATATGAAGACCCGAAAGATGAATTTGTAATTTTTTTTTTAGTTTATTTTTTTTTTTGTCATTTTTCTTAGATTGTAAAAGACTATAAACATTTTGGAATTTTGAATGTAAAACATTAAGTATTAAACAATTTCTGTTGTATTGTTTTTTTTTTAAATTTGTTTTCCGAATACTTGACAGTCGAATTTTGTCCCCCCACTTTGAAAATCCTAGCTCCGCCACTAACTCGACCAAATACTTCTTGATATATTTTTCGAAATCGAACAACTCACACTGTCACACATACATAAAAATACACCAACCCTCTCAGACCAAAAACAATGTCAAGTTACTCCCAAGAGTCCAAGTTAGTTTTGAACCATACTGCTAATAATACAACCTGAAAACTTAGTCTTTATTTTAAGAGGTGGGTGGGGGTTTTGGATTTGTTGCGGAGCTCAAGTAGACTATAGGAGTAGCGAGTAAATCCAAAATAATGGACCCACCGAATTTAGAAAACACAAGAACCACATAATCATTTGGTGGATGCTCCACAACAGAGGTGCAGCTGCGCATGGATGATGCAACATTTTTTATTTTTCCTTGCCTTGGATTCTTAGGCAACTACCATCATTTTTTATTTTTTATACTCTCATTTTCAAACACTTTTTCCTCGTCCTTTTTCTAAATTTTTATCTTTCTGGAAGGGGGATATTGCATTCTTTTCAAACAGACAGTTGGATAGGAAGAAATTCCAAATAGTTAAAGCTTTCAAAATATATATATTTTAAATTCGCTTTTTATATCATACTACATACATAATACCAGACATTATGGGGCCAAAAGCAACTAAAATATGGCTAGTGCGTAGCTATTACTGCAATAATGCAATGAGTAAAACTAGTTTTTATGATAGGTTTTCCATTCATCACTTCAAAGTTCATACAGAAGAATTTCGAATACAGTGAATGTGAATGTACCATAACTTGGAAAAAGAATTGGCCGGATAAAAAATAGTTAAGGTACGAAAAGGTTTTAGGCGCTTAAACTCATTTTTGATATGGAACAATTTTTTAAGAGTTTTTTTTTTTTAGAAATAATCTTTTAAAAGTGATATTTTGTAAGAAACAACCTTATAAAATTTCTTTTGTGAGAAACCTCCTCTAAATTCTATTTTCCAGTCAGATCAGACGTGTCAACCATTTTCCGACATTGAGTGGATTCCCCTCTTCCCCCTCTTTTATTTGTTTTGGAGTTTTATTTCCCTCCATATTTTCCCATATATAATCTTCTTTCCCTCTCTTCTGCAGTTAACCACTCATTCCCACACCCCAAATCCAATTTTTTGCAAAGAAATCCCCTCAATCAGGATCTTCAATCGGAACGTTTGGGGTTCTTGATTCCTAAATCTTCTTCGCTACTATGTTTTAGGGTTCTTCATCTCAATTCATAAAATTTCTTCAAAACAATTAAGGCTTCTCTTTTCAATTGAATTAGGGCATTTTTGAACATGTAATTTGTGGTTTTCAAAACTATGTGGTGAATTGTGATTTTCAAAACAATATGGTGAATTCTAGTTTTCAAGAGAGAAATAAACCGTATGAAAAGCAAGAGAAACGAATTTCTGAAAGGGAGAGGGAAGATTTAATGTTTCTTACTTGTTGCAGACGGTAAGTGATTATTGTCGAAGGAGAGACTTCAATGTTGTTCTTCAATGCTAAGGAAGTGCAAGAGAAGAGAGAATAGTTTATTTATGTTTGAAAGAGGGTGGGTATACAGAAATTGGAGGGAAAATGAGGAGATTAGGGGTAAAAAAAAAAATCAATGCCGAAAAAATCCAATCAATGCCGGAAAATGGTTGACAGGTTTGGTTTGACAAGAAAATAAAGTTGAAAGGTTGCTTTGTAAGTTCTATTGACTATCATTCTACAAACAATAGCAAACAATAATAGAACAACAAATAACAAAGCAAGAAAGAACACACAGTAACTTTTACGTGGAAACCCAAGAACTGGGAGAAAAAACCAAGAATATGCATTAGGAATCGATGAATATTCAAAAAAGATTACAAAAGCGCTCAAGAACTCACTCTATAACTTTTTCTCTCTCTAATCTGTGAATAATGATGAATAATACAATTAATGACGAATTAGTGCATCTATTTATACCCCTCCTTCGAGAAAACACGTTTTACGGAATAAACGCCGAATCGCCCTAGCTGCCCGAACAAAATTCACCCGACCGGGCAGGATTTCACTTTTCCAAAACAGCTTGCGCGCCCGGCTGAAAGTGCCCGGGCGAATACCCGGGCGAGGCGCAACATGAAACAGTTTCGTCAGTTCTTCGTAAAACAGTCATAACTTTCTCGTTTCTCAGCGGAATTGGGCATATGACCTATCGTTGGAAAGCTATTGGAACAAGCTATCACCTCCAATTTGAATCACATCAAAACCATTAATATATCGAGAGATATGTGTATTTAAAGTCAGCTTTATGTCCCAAATGACGTTTTCCCTCTACGCAACCTCATCTCCATACCCATAAACCTTCATGAGCTCCATATGATGCCATATACCCAACAATCTCCCACTTGGAGATAGGTGTAAGTGAAGAAAACTTCATAATTTCATCATCCTCTCATTCATCATGCTATACACAACTCCCACTGCAAAAGCAATCTCTAGTCGTGTCCCAACCATGGCATATCTCAAACATCTCATGACAACACATCTCCTCTACACCAAGGAAAATAACATTGAAATTTGCACCAATTCCAATACAAAAGCATCAAAGTCTACACCGACTTTGATTCTTAATGACTAACCTCCTAATCATTGCACCATCACTCCATGAACTTACACACCCTCCATGAACTTACACACCCTCCTACCCCGGAGGTCGGATCACCTTAGAGACAAGCACAACCAAATGAAGAGCCCCTCCTCTACAACTAAGGAAGATAACCACTTCCTCTCCAACCAAAGAAGTACATTGAAGTCTCATCAAATTTCAATAAAAACAAATTACCACCTAAGCCAAAGAAGCTTCTCATTGTTTTAAAAGCAAACTCACATTGCTCCCACTCGAACAATACACCCTTTGTTCCACTTAGGATTTTCGACACAACATGCTTGTGTGCCATCCTTCACCTTGTGCGCTTACCGGTCAATTTGCCACGGGGATACCGCTTTACCACGGTTCTCATCCCTTGGCCCACTATCGATAGTTTTCCGACAAAACGACACTTTACATGAAGTTTTCATCCCAATCCCGGACCCCTTTATTGTGCTCCCCATGGTGTAAAGTGTTCCACTCCTTGTCCCACGAGCTATGATCATAGCTCCCTTGACAATCTTCCAAGAACCACCATCAAACACAACCTTGTAACCCAATGTAGCAAGTTAGGCTACCGATATCAAGCTTTTCTTCAATTTTGGGATAAACTTGATATTCTTCAACTCCAAAGAGCCACCATGAGTGAGTTTCACACTCACATCCCCTTTCCCCATGACTTCCACTGCCTTGCCATCCACAAGATAGACATTTTCAAGTTTTTCGGATTTGAAATTCCGAAACAACTCCTTGCATGGTGAGGAATGATGAGAAGAACTCGAATCAAGACACATGATCCCGAACACCCAACCAACTCTTCCTGATCATCCATGCTTACCATCAAAGTATCGAAATCGTACTTCAAAATCAAGTTAGTTGATGCATCTTCTACATCATCACTTTCTTGAACCTTCTTCTTCCCTTTCCCATTCCCTTTCTTAGGACAATCTCTCTTTAAATGTCTTTCATTACCACACCCCCAAGAAGTAACACTAGCCATGCTTTTTAACTTACTCCGGTCCCCCTTTGACTAAGATTTTCCCTGAAAATTCCTCCCTATTCCCCTCCCTCTACCTTCTGCACTGAATGCTCTAGATGACTTTCCACTTTCCTTCCTTCGAATACTCTTACTCAAAATCAGATCACGGACAACATCATAAACCAATTTTTGTTTACCAGAAGAATTACTAATCACAGTTACAACAGTTTCTCATGCAGTAGATAAGGAGGACAACAAAATTAGTGCTTTCACTTCATCCTCAAAGACAATATTAACCGAATATAACTGACTTATTAATGAATTAAATTCATTAATATGTTCAGTAGCAAAACTACCATTATTCATCTCTAAATCAAATAAACGGCGCATCATATATACCTTATTCATTGCCGAGGACTTCTCATACATATCTGACAGGGCTTTGATTAATTCCACCGTTGTTTTGATATCCTTGACATTGAACGCCACAGTTCGAGCCAACGTCAATCGCACCACCGCTAGTGTCTGTCGATCGAGTACCTTCCACTTACCCTCTTCAATGTCAGCCGGCTTTGCAGACAAAAGTTGATACAAATTCTTTTAATATAAGGTGTCTTCTATTTGCATCTTCCAATATCCAAAATCTGTTTTATCAAACTTCTCAATTCTGATCTTTGCATCCTCAATTGTTAATTATTTTAGATCTAGACAATAAACCAACCTAGCTCTTGATACCACTTGTAAGTTTTATTGACTATCAATCTAGAAACAATAGCAAAAAATAATAGAACAACAAATAACAAAGCAAGAAAGAACACACAAGAACTTTTACGTGAAAACCCAAGAACTGGGAGAAAAACCACGAATATGCACTAGAAATCGATGAATATTCAAAAAAGATTACAAAAGAGCTCAAGAACTCTCTCTATAGCTTTTTCTCTCTCTAATATGTGAATAATGATGATTAATGACGAATTAGGGCATCTATTTATACCCCTCCTTCGAGAAAACGCGTTTTACGGACTAAACACCGAACCACCAGGGCTGCCCAGACGAAATTCGCCCGACCGGGCGAGATTTCACTTTTCTTAAACAGCTTGCGCGCCCGACTAAAAGTGCCCGGGCGAAATCCGCCCGGCCTACACGGGTGAGGCGCAACACGAAACAGTTTCGTCAGTTCTTCGTAAAACAGTCATAACTTTCTTGTTTCTCAGCGGAATTGGGCATATGACATATTGTTGGAAAGCTCTTGGAACAAGCTATCACCTCCAATTTGAATCACATCATACCATTTATATATCGAGAGATATGTGCATTCAAAGTCAGCCTTATGTCCAAATGACATTTTCCCTCTACGCAACCTCGTCTCCACACCCATACACCTTCATGAGCTCCATATGATGCCATATACCCAACATGCTTCTCACAAAAATAAGGAGAAATTCACAAGAGGGGGCCCAACTATTACTCATTTTCTTTATAGATCCCAACTATGGATTATGTCCTGCAAGTCCCAAGTTTACCATCTTGTTTTTTTTTTGTAAGTCCTAAATTACTTATAAACAGTTTAAAAGGTAAGATTTTCAAATATTAACCCCATTTCATAGGTCTTTGTTACTTGCTGAAAGTGTAACAAAGACGGTAAACATTTAAAAAATCTTACCTTCTACACCAGTCATAAGTAACTCATGACCTATGAAAATCACGAGATAGTAAACTTGGGACCTATAAGGAATAATTCATAGTTGAGACTTATAAAAGATAATGGGTAATAGTTGAGCTCTCTCTTGTGAATTTTTCCAAAAAAAAATTATAAGGTTGTTTTTCACAAAATGTCACTTTTAAAAGGTTGTTTATGAGAAGAAAAAAAAAACTCATTTTTAATGGACGATCCAAAAACTTGAGAGCAAACAAAAACGAAAAAAAAAATAGTTTTTAACTAAACATGCACATGAGTATTGACTTATGAAGAGTCAAGTCCAGAGAAACAAATTATCCACATTACCAGAAACACACTCTACTCTGCCTCTTTAATTTAACTCCCTTCGCTAGTTAGTTATGACTTGTGAGCATATCACACAAGTAATCAAAGACAATTTCATCATAAAAATGCGATGTACCAAATAATGTCACAAAAAATGAAATTATATGCAACAAATTTAAGACTACAGTTAATAAAATAATCTACCACCAAAACAAACTCACCTCAAAAATCACGAGGCAAACTACCCCGAAATCTCGAGCCTCTTGCCACATTCAACACGTGGTACCTAAGCACTATGATGTGTCTCTATTATGGAAAACAAAAATCAAACAACTTTTAAACATGATTTTTATAAATCGATAGTATCATTCAAAAATATCACCCGTACAATTATCCAGCAATTATCCGTAATAGAAATAAAATCAAATGGCTCCACAAGAAGAAGCGTATAATTAGTCCCCTAAGAGGCAAAGATCACAATGTATCAGTAAAAACAATTGTTTGTTGTTTTACTTTCAATGATTTGAAATTTATCTCTTGTTGATCTAGCTTGATGACAAACATCACAAGCTTCATTCAGCAGAATAGTTTTGCACCAAGAGACAGAATTACTTGTCCGCATTGGACTTTCTTTACAAATTTACATATAAATTCCTCATCGCGACTACAATTTAATTTCCAGCTACCAAACGACCTGTTAGTGGCAAAGGGTGGAGACACTACAGCAACTAGACAACTCTCCCCTAGGCTACCGCTCGAAGCCAAGGTTTCTGTCCTTTGTATATCAAGCAACATTAGTCATTTTTGTAAAAATAAAGCAGCAACCTATACAAAAGAATAATCCAAGAGGGAAATCACCTCAACGACTCACCTCGCAAAAGATCAGATAGGAATCTCACAATATTCAAATTTATAACTGTTGCTCGAACATGAGATTTCTCCTGAAATTACCTGTTCAATCCAAAGATCTTCTAAAACCAGGAGTGAATATCTGCCCAACTGCATCAACTGCAGAAACACTCCACCTTTCCACATGTCTGACAATCTGTTCAGTTTTAAAAAGAATTGTTTAAGGTTTAGAATATGACACTGCTTCTCAGATGTAAAAGATCTATACACTCACTTTATATTTATCATTCAAATCATAGATTGTACTTCCTTCAATGGCAATCAGAGGTCTCCATGGAAGCTTTAAGTAGGTCCTTCAAAAACATAATCACAAAAATGACTGAAGAAACATAATAGCTTCTAAGTCAAAATAAAGAACTTAAAAAGTATGACGTAAGTCCAATATGCTAAGGCTCCGTTTGGTAGGGCATAAAACGTTTTCCTGGAAAACTGTTTTTCTCTATTTTCAGTTTTACATTGTTTGGTTGGCAAAAGAGTGTAAAACCATCTTCCCTTGGGGTAAAATAACTCTCACAATGATGGAAAACCATTTTCGCTTCAAAATGAAGGGAAAATTGTTTTCCTTATCTCTCTTGTATATTCCACTTACCACCCTCTTACTTTCCTTTTCATTTCCCTTTCATTTCATCATTTTTCTTACATGTAACCAAACAACGGAAAACTAATTCTGGGATTCTGTTTTACATTGTAAATTGTTTTCCATGAAAATAATTTTACACTAAAAATGTTTTACGCCCTACCAAATGGAGCCAAGTGAAGTAGATCCCATAATGAATATTACAAACTTTATTGTCATTTTACGGACAATCAAATACCATTATGAAAAGGGTATAAAACTTGTCGACAAGAAATTAGGCACCCTAACGAAAAGTTGCATCCAGATTCCCGAGCATTATACTGGCATGTAATAAATGGAGAATTATTCCACCACAACCATACATACTAGGAACAGCATTACAACGAAGACATCATTTATTCACTAGAACTGGGCAGTATAAATTACTCGAGTTAGATAGCAAAAAGGTAAACACCTTAGGCTCCAATTTGCCAATACAAAATCACTCCCAGCATCAACGCCCTGTGTATAGAGTTAACAGCATCATCATCAACAAAGGAATTCATGATATATATGCCAGCTGCAAACCAGTAAACAGGTGAAACTCCAATAAGAAAATATCAGGTTAAAGCTATAATTACAGTGTGTTTCTGTCTAGAAATTAAGGTTAATGATCTGTGCTGAACAAGTCCTTAGGTCCGAGCTGGGCTGGTTATCAGTTCACCGGAAACCTGCAAAACACAGAAAAACTACCCCGGGGGTTGTTCCGGGATCGCCCCTCCGACGCTCAAGTCAGTTGATGATTGAGGTAGAGAGAGAATCTAGAGTGAGAAGCTCAAGTTAGTTAGGTGAGTATTCAATACCTTTGCATTGATGGGACAAGAGGTATTTATAGTGGTGAGAATTTCCATAAAGTGGTGTGCTGGACGTGACAGCTCACTTAGGGATTGGTGATACCCTTTCATTGGATGATTCTGGTGGGACCCACGATCCATAGGTGGCGGTGCCACGTGGCATGATTTCCTTGGAGGGATTTAATGGGCCCAAACATTTAGCCCCACGCCGGGAAGGGGCAGAAGGGCCGTCCGACCGGGTGAAGCCCCTTGGTGGCGTAGAATTCCCTCATCTGACTAACCTTAGCGGGGAAAGCCAGAAGGAGACCAGGTCGGACATGTGCCGACCAGGTCTTAAATCCGCAAGTCCAATTAGACCGACCTCCCTGGAGGGAGATCAGAAGGAGACCAGGTCGGGAAGGAGCCGACCAGGTCCATGACATTCGCCGGTTCAATCAGGCCGACCTCCATGAAAGAGGACCAAAAGGAGACCAGGTCGGGAAGGCGCCGACCAGGTCCAAGATATTAGCCGGTTCAATCAGGCCGACCTCCGTGAAAGAGGGGGTCAGAAGGAGACCAGGTCGGGAAGGCGCCGACCAGGTCCTCTTAGCCCCAAGTAGCTCGGACAGGGGTTAAAAAGCCCTGGAGAGACCGACCAGGTGCTCCCCAGCACTTAGCCACATTGGCTAAGTGAAGGGAACAAGCAGGGACCTGGTCGGGCAAAGGGTGATGAAGCCCCAACTTGACCGACCGGGTTCCGGATTGGAGGGTGTTGCTCGGACAGGGGCTAACAAGCCCTGGAGAGACCGACCAGGTGTTCCCTAGCACTTTGCCACATTGGCTAAGTGAAGGGAACAAGCAGGGACCTGGTCGGGCAAAGGGTGATGAAGCCCCAACTTGACCGACCGGGTTCCGGATTGGAGGGTGTTGCTCGGACAGGGGCTAACAAGCCCTGGAGAGACCGACCAGGTTTCCCTAGCACTTAGCAACATTGGCTAAGTGAAGGGAACAAGCAGAGACCTGGTCGGCAAAGGGTGATGAAGCCCCAACTTGACCGACCGGGTTCCGGATTGGAGGTGTTGCTCGGACAGGGGCTAACAAGCCCTGGAGAGACCGACCAGGTGTTCCCTAGCACTTGCAACATTGGCTAAGTGAAGGGAACAAGCAGGACCTGGTCGGGCAAAGGGTGATGAAGCCCCAACTTGACCGACCGGGTTCCAGATTGAAGGGGTTGCTCGGACAGGGGCTAACAAGCCCTGGAGAGACCGACCGGATGCTCCCTAGCACTTAGCAAACTTGGCTAAGTGAAGGGTGCGAGTAGAGACCTGGTCGGAGCGGGTGATGAGCCCCAACTTGACCGACCGGGTTGGAATTGACGCTTGTAAAGCCCGAGAGGGTGGCTTTGAGCTGGAAGCCATTGGCCTGCCACATGGCGCTTCTCAGCTGGGTAGTTGAGCTGGATGGGACTTTCTGGAAGTTTTGACGTTTCATCTTCCATTGGCCATGTGGAGGTATCTGATAGGTTTATGGAGAGACGCGTCCCGAGGCACGCCTATATATTTGTACGGAGAGGAGAGAGAATTCATTTGTGCAAAATCTTCTAAAAAATTCTTCACTTTCTCTCTCTAAAAGCTCTCGCTTCTCTCTAAGTTTCTGCAATTTCTCCGGTTTCCGTCGTCCGACCAGGTACGCTCTTGCTTTTTTAGTTTTATTTCGCTTTTTCTTTTCAATAACCTCGGCCGACTCCCTTGTCAATACAATAATGGGAGAATCGTCCGAGTCGGTGACACCTCCGACCTCACCTCCCTACAATCGGTTCGGGAGGTGAGGGGGATGGGAATAACGTTGGTGTCGACCTTAATAAGTTGCCCCGACCCCTCGGCCGTTCCTGACGCGGTTCTGCTTCCGAGCCCCTCATCGTCACTAGAGGAAGAGGCCGAGGACGCTGTTCCCTTCCCTTGGGAAGTGTCCCTGGCCTTTTCTTCTAAAGCCAGTTACTTAGATAAATACCTTGCTGATGGTGTAGTGAGGGTGACGATGTCGGATAGCGAAGATGTGTCAACCTCGGGCCGACCGGAGTTTCCTGATCCGGATCCGAAGGGAGGACCGGGGTCTAAGTTTCCGCTCCCTGCTTTGATGAAGGCCATCCTTGAGGACCCGAGGGGGCAGGCTGCAAGGTTTCAGATAAGGGACCCCTATATGCTTGTCCGACCAGAGGCCCATCATACTGTTCTCACTCCCCCTCCGGGCTGTACCGCGGTTTATTACAAGTCTATGGAGATGGGGCTCCGGTTTCCATTGACTTCCTTTGTGAAGGAACTCCTCAACGCCTACAATCTGTGCATGAGTCAAATTTCTCCGAACTCTTGGGGAAGTATTGTTGCTGTTCAGACAGTATGTGCTATGCTGAGCGTCCGACCAACCATCAGACTATGGCGTAATATGTTTAAGCTGGTCGAGATGTCGGCTGGGGACAATGGACCAGGTGGTGGTATTTTCAAGCCCGACAGGGCTACAAGGTGGTGCTTGACTTGCCCACTTCTCAGAAAGGGTTTAGAAGAGAGTTTGCCTTCTCTTTTTCGGAGGGGACTGGGGATCCCTACAGTCCGACCGGATGTCGAACCCAACCACGAGCTTAACTTTAGGGTTCCGAAGATGTCCGAGGAGGAAGCCATTGCGGCTATTTACTTACAAACCGAGGCCCAAATAGTTCAAGGGGGGGAGGTTTATGTTGCCAGCAACTGGATACCGAGCTGCCGCTTGTTCAAGAGCGAGCACTTGCTGTCGGCGGTCGGACTAAGCCGGACATTTCCCAGGGGTAATCGGCCGAGGGGGTTGTTTAACTTGTTTTTGTTTGTACTTGCAATTTCTCATATTTGGTTGTTTTTGCAGCTTGCTCTTTGACACGTCTCCTCGAATCCGATCCCGAAATGGCCGAGAAGTTGAATTATGCGGCAATGAGGGCGGCCCACTTAAGGCTGAGTTGAAGGCAAAAAAGATCGGAGTCCCCAACCCTCCAAAGGTATGTCTCGGGTTTGGCCGAGTATCTTTCTTGCTAGTTCCGAGCTGATCTTGAAACTTTGCAGGATCCGTCGAAGCCCAAGGCTTCGAAGAAAAGGAAGGAGCGGGATCCGCAAAGGTGGCCAAGTCCGAGAAGGCGCTGGCCAAGGCTCAGGATGAAAAAGCTAAAAAAGCCAAGTCCGTTGAAGTCAATAGTCCCCGACCTGAGGACCGGGTGGAGAAATCCGAGGGGACTCATATTTCTGTCCACTCGGAGGATTTCCGACCTGTTCAGAGTCCTCAGTATCGCCGGCCGCTCGCGGCCCCCATGACGACCCGGAGGAGCTTAGCCTTGCCCTAGCTAGGCCTTTTGGCGAACTGGATGCCCAAGGACTCGACACTCGCTGGACCAACGCTGTTGAGTGCCTGTACAGCGCTTCCGACCGGGAGTACATCGCTCAGACCAGTGGTCCGGAGGAGACCAATGACTTGTTTCGCAGTTGGGCTGAGGTGAGTTATCTTCGGCTGCTTTGTGAACTTTGCTTAGTTTTTACACTGACCATTTGTTTTGTTATTTAGTTCTCCGCTCGGCTGGTCAATGTGGCCAGGAACAAGGCCATTTGGCCGAGAAGGTTTCTGACTTGGAAGCCAAGGGCAAGAAACACTTCACTGCGCTCCACGCCGCCGAGCAGGCTCAGAGGGTAGCCGAGGCGGATCTCGCCCACGCCAAGAGATGTATCGCCCGGGATCAGGATGATTTCAAGGCTGAGCGGGCGCAATGGGATGAGGCCAAGCGGAAACTCATCAAGGAAAAGGATGAGGCTGTGATCGCCAAGGTTGCTGCCGAGGCCCAGGTAGCGGAAGCGCAGACCAAAATCACTGATCTGCAATTCAAGTTGGCCGAGCTGGAAAAGGCCTCGAAATCCGAAGATGAGTGGTTCGCTGGCTGGAAGGAGACCAAAGCCTGCGAATTATTTTCAACGAGGTCGGATCTACCGCCCAACAGATGGGGGTAGATGGCGCCCTTAAGAGGATGAAAGCGGCCCTGAGAGATCGCATCCTCTCTTCCTTGGTCCGAGGTCATGGGGAGCTACGAAGCTCTTCTGAAGGAGGAGGATCAGGCCATCCTCTCGGAACTGCATATTGGCCTCTCGGATGATGACGATGATGATGATGAGGATGCGGAGGCAGCTGAGGAGATCAAGGCCAAGGGGTGGCCAGGTCTGAGGAGCATAGGAGTACTACATGATCAGACCGACCCCCTGTAGCTTAGGCTTTGTTTGACTTGTATTGTTTTTCTTTTTGTTTACCTTGGTAGTACCAAGGTTTTAGGATGTAATATTTTTCTAATTTAATGAAAGTCTCTTTTATTTTATCCGAGCACCTTTTATTATTGTCATTGCAATTTTTGCTTCAAGTATAGATTCTCGAACTGGTTAAGTTTTTGCTTGATAATGCTGGTCGGATTTAACTCGAACAACTTGGTTGAAACTGGTTAAGTTTCGAAGAATATAGTTGTCGGACTAAATTCGAGCACTTAAACTGGTTAAGTTTAATTCGAAAATTGAAATGACTGGTTAAGTCTTTTTATTAACTTAGAAGATTGACTGGTTAAGTCTTACAAACCGAGTGACTACATGCCACGTCTGGCCAGTATCTCGGCTATATGCCCCTAATTGCAATTGACTATACATAGTATTTCTTTAGGTTGTCTAGATTCCATGGCCGAGCAAGTGGTATGCCTTCAGGATTCTCGAGCTGAAATGTACCAGGCTTGATGACTTGGTTACCTTGTAAGGACCATCCCAGTTGGCCCCTAGCTTGCCTTTCAGATGTGATAGCCCGTAGCTTCGACTTTCCTGACCACCCAATCTCCGAGCTGGATCGGCCTTGACTTGACTCGACGATTGAACTGCCGAGTGACTCTTTGCTTGTAGCGGATCGACCTTAACAATGAGTTGCCCCTTGTTTCTGGCAGCAGGTCGAGATTGACAGGCTTTCTTCTTCATTTTGCTCGAAGTCATAAAAGGTGATCCGAGGCGATGGGATACCGACCTCTACGGGCAGTACTGCCTCACTACCATAGACCAGTCCGAACGGGGAGTGTCCTGTTGCTTCCTTTACCGTTGTCCGAGCAGACCACAAGACTCCAGGTAGGTCGTCCACCCAAGCCCCTTTCGCTGCGTCAAGTGATTTTTTGATCCCCTTGAGCACTATTTTATTGGCCGCTTCGGCTTGGCCGTTAGTTTGTGGTCGGGACACGGCGGAGAACCTGGTCTGTATCCCAAAACGGGCACAATATTCCCGAGTTGGTCCACTATTAAATTGCCGACCATTGTCCGAGACCAGGGCTCGGGGAACTCCAAACCTTGTGATTATGTCCTCAAATGAAGGCTTGCACTTGTTTGTCAGTGATGGAGGCAAGGGGTTCGGCTTCAGTCCACTTGGTGAAATAGTCTATGGCAACTATCAAGAACTTCCGCTGACCCGACTGGTGGGAACGGGCCGAGAGGTCCATGCCCCATTTGTCAAATGGTAAACTGCTTGAATGGGATGAGGGGGGTAGCGGGGATCTGGGAATATCCGAATGGATTTGGCAAGATGGACATCTCTTAACCAATTCTTGTGCATCTGCCTTGAGGGTAGGCCAGTAATACCCAGCCCTTAGAGCTTTTCCTGCTATGGTTCTCCCCCCTTGATGGCTACTACACGCCCCTTGGTGTATTTCCCTTAGGATGTAATTTCCCTCTTCAGGGGTTACGCATTTCAGCAATGGGTGCGTGTATGACTTCTTGTAGAGCTGCTCGTCATGCCATAAGAACCAACCTGCTCGGTGCTTGATCCTTTCGGCTTCTTTGACATCTGTTGGGAGGACTCCATCCCTTAAGTATCCGACCACCTCATCCATCCAAGTGGCCGTTCGTCTAGAATCAGCTGTTCTTTGGCTTGATGCTGGGCTGGCGAAGCACCTCCCACATGATAGTCCGAGGGGCTGACCCCTCTGCTGAACTAGCCATACGAGCCAGAGCGTCGGCTTGCTGATTCTCCGACCTGGGTATGTGGCTGATACGGAAATGGGAGAGTTTTTTGATGGACTCTTGTGCCTTAGCCAGATACATCCTCATATTGTCCTCCTTGGCCTCGTACTCCCGGAGACCTGACCACTATAAGCTGTGAGTCTGATCGGGCCTCAATGGCCGTGGCTCCTGCAAGAATGCACAGCTGAAGTCCGAGGATGAGTGCCTCATATTCCGCTTCATTGTTCGACCCCAGGAACTCGAATTTGATTGCATACTCCATTTTTTCTCCGACCGGGGGCTTAAGCACTAGCCCCGCCCCACATCCTGACTTGGTGGAAGAGCCATCCACGTATAGCTCCCACTCTTCATTCTGGCCGACCGGGGGCCGAGTTGTGCATTCAGTTATGAAGTCCGCCAAGGCTTGAGCTTTGATGGCCCTTCTGGGCTCATATTCCAGGCCGAAATCAGCCAACTGGTCAGCCCAATCAGTCATCCGACTGGAGTGGTTCCTGCTTTCTATGACCTTGCGGAGAGGCTGTCCGGTAAGGACCTTGATTTGATGGGCTTGGAAGTATGGTTTCAGCTTTCTGCTTGCCATGACGAGGGCGAAGACCATCTTCTCCACCTCACTATATTTCGCTTCTGCCCCTCGGAAGGCATGGCTTATGAAGTAGACCGGGTGCTGCGTCCCTTCCCTTTCGGCAACAAGAACAGCACTTAGGGCGTATTCGATACGGCCAAGTACACAAACAATGTTTCCCCCGGCAAGGGGGACATGAGCTTGGGAAGAGTTGATAGATGAAGTTTGAGGGAGGCGAAGGCTTCTCAGCTTCTTCGTCCCAGCGAATCTTTTTCTCTTAAGGGCCTTGAAAAAGAATAGGCTCTTATCAGCCGACCGTGATAGGAACGTCCAGGGCAGCTAGACATCCGGTTAGGCGCTGCACTTCCCTGACGTTCCGGGGGATTTCATTTCCAGAACTGCCTTGATCTTGTCGGGGTTGGCCTCAATACCCCTTTCATCTACCAGAAATCCGAGGCACTTACCCCCTTTCACTCCGAAGACGCACTTTTTAGGATTGAGCATCATACGATACTTCCTCAGTGTGCTCGCGTCTCCCTCAGGTCGTCGGATGATCAGAGTGGGCCTTGCTTTTGACGATCATGTCGTCAACATATACCTCGATGTTCCGACCCAACTGATCACTGAAAATTTTATTAACTGTCCGCTGGTAGGTGGCTCTGGCGTTTTTCAGTCCGAATGGCATCATTTTATAGCAGTATACCCCTTGCGGGTGGTGAAAGCGGTATGAATCCGATCATGTTCCGCCATGGGAATTTGGTGATAGCCTGCATTAGCATCCATGAAGCTTAGAAGGGCATGACCAGCTGTCGAATCGACTAACCTGTCTATTTTGGGCAGAGGATGGTTGTCTTTCGGACAGGCCTTGTTCAGGTCTGTAAATCCACGCACATGCGCCAAGCCCCCTCGGCTTTTTCACCATACCACATTAGCTAGCCATTCCGAGTACTGGCATTCCTCAATGAACCTGCCTCGAGCATTTTTTGACCTCCCTGCGGCAGCTTTGCACCTTCCGGACCTTGATGCCTTAGCTTTTGCTTGACTGGCTTGTATCCCTCTTAATGTTCAGCTCATGACACATAATTTTGGGGTCAAGCCCGGCATCTCTGAGGCCTCATAGGCGAACACGTCCTGGTATTCCCTGAGCACTTGCACTACTTGTGCTCTTGTTTCTGGGTTTAGGGCCTTGCCCACTCTTACAGTCCGACCGGGTTCTGTCCCGATCTCTACTTCTTCGTCTTCCTCAGCTGGCTGAGGTCGTTCGTACTGCTTTTGGGGTTTTCTGTTATGTACACCCCCAAGTTCCTTGGTGAACTTTCTTCCCTTTTCCTCTTCTTCGAGTCCTCTTGGACGTCGATCTCAGTTCTGCTCTTTAAGCTATTAACATAGCATTCTCGTCCAGCCTGCTGATCTCCCTGAATTTTTCCGACCTTCCCCTCATCTGTTTCGAACTGCATGAGGAGTTGGTACGTGGAGATAGCAGCTTTTGTTTTGTTCAGAGTGGGTCGCCCATTATTATGTTGTATGGGAGGGGATGTCGACCACTAGAAAGTCGATCGGTAGGCTTCTGCCTTTGCCTTTCTCTCCCATCCGAGTAGGGAGCTTTATCGATCCCACGGGTTGTACCGAGTTACCCCCGAAGCCTATGAGTGGCTGGTCGAGTGGTATGACATCCTCTTCGCTGTATTTCAGCTTTTTCAGGCACTCTAAAGTTATGATGTCAGCGGACGACCCACTATCAACCAAGACTCGCCTTACCCGGGAGTTGGCTACCTTGAGCTCGATGACCAGGGGTCATCATGTGGGTACGCTGACTGGTCGACTGGATTCCCCGAAGGTCATCACAGGACAGTCCGACCGGCTTGGTTTGACCTCAAGTACTTGGTGCTTGAGGTTTTGGAGATGAGCTTTCCTGGCTCGGCCGGTTAGGCCTCCCGAAGCGAAGCCACCCGAGATGACCCCAATGTAGCCTTCAGTGTCCCCACTATTGGACTGACCGACCTTCTGCTTCCCCTTCTCTTCACTCGTGTGCTTGAGGTAGCGGTTCAGCTTCCCCTGGTCAGCTAGATTGTCCAACCCTTTCTTCAGTCCCTACAATCTTTTGTGGTATGACCACATTCCCGGTGGTACTCGCACCACTGGCTTTTGTCCCTCCGGTAAGCTGAGGTCCGGATGGGTTGGGGATTGGGCAGCATGGACTTGTGCTTGATGTCCAGGTATATTTCCCTTCTGTTTTTATTGAAACGAGGGTCGTTTCCATGATCAGTGAACCTATCCGACCTACCGCCCGTTTTCTGCTGTTTGGACTGATCCCGGTTATTTCCTTCTTCCTTCTCTTCTCTCTCCCTCTTCCGAGTGGCGGCAAATATCCGCCGCTTGGAAATCTTTGAGCCTTTGCCATGGCCTCTGAGAAGGTTTTGACCTCACTTTCAGCCAATGTCCATCTTAGCCGGCCAGGTTGTAATCCGGACATGAGAGCAGCAAAGGCCACAGCATCTTGTAGGTCGGAAACTTTCAGGGACTCCTCATTGAATCTTTTTATGTAGTCGGCAAGACTTTCGTTCTTCTCTTGCTTGACCCCCATGAGGTGCAAGCTAGTTTTCTTTTGCCTCTTTCCGGCCACGAACTGATGGGTAAACATATCCTCGAGTACGGTGAAGTCGGTGATGATTCCGGCCGGCAATTCTTGAAACCAATTTAGCGCGAGACCTTTCAGTGTGGTAGGGAAGAACCGACACCATGTGGCCTCGCAGCTGGTCTGCACACTCATCTGGGCCTTATACGTGGCCATATGATCTTCCGGGTCGGTTAGGCCCGCGAATGGTTCAATAAGTGGCGTTTTGACTTTCCCCTGGGTAGGGGTGTCAATGATTTCTCGGCTGAACGGGGTCATGAACTTGAGACTCCCGTTGCCGAGCTTTAGCGGTTTGGACTGAGCGGAGTCACCGTGCCCCTCGCGCTGAGCAGCCTTACGATCCAGGAACTGACGAGCATCATATCCCTGACTGCGGCGTTTCTCGTTGAGGATATTCGAGCGTCTTCCGGTTTGCGGCCAGGATTTCCCCTTGGCGATCTGGAGACATGGGTCTCCTCCCTCCGGAGAGCTGCTTCCCGAGGGCCGACCTCTCGCCCGCAGGGGGCGCTCATCTTGCCGAGAGGGGGCCTTTGAGACTGAGTTCTCTCCTTAGCAGCTGACCTTTGCCGGTTAGGCTGGTCAGAAGGGAGCGAGGGTTTCGCTCTTCCCTATGAGAGGGCCTCTGGATATTGTCCTCACGTTGCTGGAGGTTGAGCTGGTTATGCCCTTGCCCTTGCTGGAGAGTGGTCAGCATCTGCATAATGCTTTGTTGCAAGGTTTGTTGCAGCTGAGCTGCTATGAGTGCAATGTCAGCTGTGAGTAGAGGTTGGGGTCAGCGCGTTGTATTTCCCGAGAGGGAGAAGGCTGAAGTTCCTGAGAGAGCTCCAGGTTAGGGTCCAGTGTATGAACCGATGGGGATCTAGTTCGTGCTGACCTCCTTGGTTGGGGTGAGGGTTCCCTCTCAGTTTGTTGAGGTTGGGTAGATCTGTTACGGGCGTTCTTGGAAGGTGCCATGGCTGACTAGCACTGAGATTAAGTCCTGAGTAGCAAGAGAATCTTTCGAAATGGTGGCGAAGTAACTTTTTGTACTGTCCCCACAGACGGCGCCAAACTGTTTCTGTCTAGAAATTAAGGTTAATGATCTGTGCTGAACAAGTCCTTAGGTCCGAGTTGGGCTGGTTATCAGTTCACCGGAAACCTGCAAAACACAGAAAAACTACCCCGGGGGTTGTTCCGGGATCGCCCCTCCGACGCTCAAGTCAGTTGATGATTGAGGTAGAGAGAGAATCTAGAGTGAGAAGCTCAAGTTAGTTAGGTGAGTATTCAATACCTTTGCATTGATGGGACAAGAGGTATTTATAGTGGTGAGAATTTCCATAAAGTGGTGTGCTGGACTGACAGCTCACTTGGGATTGGTGATACCCTTTCATTGGATGATTCTGGTGGGACCCACGATCCTTAGGTGGCGGTGCCACGTGGCATGATTTCCTTGGAGGGATTTAATGGGCCCAAACACAGTGTATTATATAATCACCAAGCAATAAGTAATAAAGGAAATAGTGAGGGTTTTCATTTTCCAAACAATTGAAGTCTTTTAGGAGTAATATTTTCTTTGCCCGTTTCTGTTTCTTTTGGCATATAATGGACGCTAAGTACACAGATGCTTCAGCAATGAAATAGTCTAGTTTGAAGATCAATAGCCAAGATTTAAATTTCATAAATTGTAGCATAGGAAAAAGAAAAAAAGAAAAGAGGGAGATAAAAACCATTTACTTTCTGACTTTGCAAATCATTGAAGTCAGGCCTTCACAGGTTCATCCAGGCTTTCCATCAAATAGGAAAGCAATGATGTGAGGTTTTGACTCAAACCAAAATATTTCTTTCTCCGATGCTTTTGCTATGTATATGGATCTGGCTTTCAGTTTCAGATCCCAATTTTGGAGTTTGAGAACTCAGTCTTATGAAATTTGTGTCAACTAGGCTGCATCAGGAACTGAATCTTAATATTTGGGACACTATATTTTCAAAATTAGTGCGTACATGAATTAGTAAGCCTTTGCAGTGCACTATCTAAACATGAGTGAAGACTGAAGGTGAGAGTGGGGTGACACAGAGAATGTAGTCAAGACTAAAGAGACCGGGCAAATACAGAAAGAAATTTAGTATACGGTTAATCAATAGTCAACAAAATGTAAAAGGTTTCAATCCTCATTAGACTTCTATTAGACAAAGGTCTATACATAAACAGGAAGTGCCTAAATTATTTTCGAACTTTCTTTAGTACAAGCAAGGTTTGCTTAAAAATAGGTGCAACCAAGAGACAGAAAATGAATATATTTACGTAAACATAAGTACCAAAATGACAGTAATTACCTTTTCAATGCTTTTGAGCACAATAGAGGGTTGCTCAAAAAACGGTACCAGCAATTTCAAATTACGTGAATACAAATCTCTTCCTGATCCACAAATCGTGAAAAAGTCAGTTTATTTGAACTAGAGACTTAATGGTGCACCAGTTTCATATCATCAAAGGTACTAGTCATGTAAAACCTATGAGCCCCTCACTCCAAAAACGATGGCCAAAGATATACAATCAGAAGTAAAACAGAACCTGCTTCATAATGCAAGAAAAGAGCAATTTGGTACGTCAAAATTCGAATCATCTAGTCCATTTTTTACAGAAGGAACAACTTCAACTTTGTATTACCATGGCCTAAATCAAATGTACCAATAAATTTTTAATCCACTAACCAATTTGCTGGCGAAAAGTAGTTCACTAAGTTATTGCATTGACACGACCTGGCAAGGACAGGGGTAAATATAAACCATTCCTGAGACTTGAACTTCCAACTAAAAACTTCATGCTGCTAAGACCACAAGATAAGATGGGAAAGATAGGGTGAAGAAACAGAGAAGAGAAGTATAGGGGTGTGATATATACCTAAATGCAGTAAACCTACTGTTCAAGCAGTAAAGGTGAGGTGATCCCCTTGTGAATCTCTCGTCTGAGAACTTTGACTCAGGGAACTTGGGTCAGAGATAAGTATCGGTCTAAACGGCTTCAACAACATAATTAGACCTTAAACCAAGTTGTATTATATGGGCTTTGTCCTCTATTATCCTAATTAAGTTAGTTTCATGCTTATACATTTAAGTTTTTCCTGCAACCATGTCCATATTTAACCATTGTTCCCTTGTCGAAAAGTTTAAACTACACAAAGTTGGGCTTTCAGTATGACAGTATGAATATGTACGATATCTACTTGAATATGACTCCAATATTCAATTATTGATAACATAGCTAAGCGAGGGTCCAAGAGAATCCCCCAAAAACAGAAGCCTTAAGGTAATGACATCACAAACTGTGGAGAAATATAGATAGCTTGTAGCAAAAGTCAAATACAATAGTGACAAAGTGTTATATACATAAACCATCTAGTACCAGAGATTGTAGAGCCCATTATTACCACGGAAATTAATGGTTGGATCTTCAAAAAGACAGTCCTCAGCATAGATTGAAGAGGTAAAAATCCCTGCATTCACCGTACATTGTTCTCAAATCTCATGCGTGCTTGTTGGTGTGAGTCTAAGAAATCTAATTATATCATCAATGATCAGTACAAGAGGCAACCATTATTCAGTTGCAGACATGTGAAAGACGGTTGAGGCACATAAATCATCTCTACGTATAGATATGCAAAGTATCACTTAGGAGCATCTGAATGGTCAAGCATATGTAAAAAGTTTAAAGTTTCTGAAGAGAAACTCAGACCTCATTGTAGGTCCCACCCTACCTTAACAAAAAAACAGACCAGGTTGTGGCTTTGTGGGCAGTGACGGAGGATGCAAGCGGTACCAGTGCTACCCCTGATTTTGAAAATGTGGGCTTAAAGATAAACAATTACTTCAAAGTAAGGAGATGAGAGTAGTAAAGCAAAACGTTATGGTGGGCTTCATGTCCCCAAATAGAATGAGTGAAATGAATAATTATTTGTGAAACACATTACAAATGAAACTGAGTAAACCTTTAATGAAATAGATGGAGTATATATTATTTTTGGAACAGTCCGGGACTTGCAAATGCGCGTTCCTAAATAGTTATTGCAATTTTACAAATTATTTAGCAACTTTTGAGTTTTTATACCATTAGATTTCTTCGGTGTTATGATACCCCTAGATAGAAATCTTGCACCAGTCGCTGCTTGCGGACAGGTTAAGATACCGTGCACGTAGTCTACTCAACAACTATATTACGATAATCCCATCAAAAGTCCGCATAACAATACTTTCAAGAGCAAAATAACACCATACATGATTACTATAAAATCTTCTGTATATCACAAATTTGCTAGTGTATTAAACGACACTACAAAATTTGCAACAATTCTCGTTTCGCATATAATTCAGCATTCCCAGGATAACTTTCCTGAATCAATATTCATAACAATAATGACAATTTTTCATGAATTGCAATATCAAAGAAAAAGCAAGAATTCACCTGTAACAAAATAAGCATTTTCATAATCAGACTTGAGTATAGCCAATATATCATCAACCCCATAAACCAATAACTCCTCTTCCTCTTTAGATTCCACCATATCCATTCTACAAAATTAAAAAATTATCAACAAACTTATCATTAAAGAAAACAAAAAAAAACACAAAAAAAAATGAAAACCCTAAATTCTCAATCAACCTGAAATTATAGAAAGAAAAGAAACCTGTTAGTATTACCGACAAAAGAAAAAATCCTAAGGAATTCGGTGACTCCATTAACAGCAAATTTGAGGAGTTTTGGTGTTTGTTTTTTTGATATGCGATTAGTTGAAGGGTTTGAACAGCATCTAGTGGTATTGGTGATCTGCAAAATTTGGCAATTTAAAGATCAGAAATAAAATTCGGCAAGAGCGAAAAAAAATACGTTGCAAAGGGTTTGAATTTGAACAAATGAGATTTGATTATTTTACTTTGGAGTAGTAGGTTGTTGAAGTAATGACGGCGGAGGAGCAAATTCCCGCCATATCCGTTAGATAGTTGAAGAAATGATGGGAAAGCACCTGAAAGCCACATTAGAAAGAATTTGAATGGATGAGGTTTTAAGTACCGGGTAGAGGTTGGATAAGGTCAAAATGTTACTTAGAAATTTTATGAGTATTTGATGAGTCCGTTTTTGGAGGGACGGTCTCACGTTAGTGTTAATGTGAGACCGTTGATGTCATGCTGACATCACGCGCGTGCATCAAACCAACAGTATAATTAGTTAAGCGCTTGCACCTATTAGTTATGCTACCCTTCAATCGATTCTGGATGAATTAGTTAAGCATTGAAGTATATTAGTTAGTCGCTGGAGTATATTAGTTAATCGCTGGAGTATATTAGTTAAACGCTGGAGTATATTAGTTAAACGCTGAAGTATATTAGTTAAGCGTTGAAGTATATTAGTTATATCATAAAAATCAAATTATAATGCATTTTATTGGCCATAACTTCAATATCATAAAAAAACTAATGCACTAATTCTATCATAAACAGGCCTCCAAAACAAACCCATCATGCTCTTCTTCAATAAGTCAGACAACAAAGAATTGCAACAAACCAAACTAGGGCAAAAATCACCATCTTTAACACACAAAAACACATTAGCAGCTTCAATCAAAAAACTCTTTTTCTTAAAAACATTGATCACTGTATCAAAGAAGAACAACCAAAATTGAGAAAGAAAACAAATATTGATGAATGTGACCAGTTGAAGAAACCCAGAAGTTTAGTTGGATCAAAAAACTGATCATGATGAAGAACAGATTGAATAATATATGGGTTATTTAGCTATTTAGTGATGTTTGAAGAACCCATTAAAATTTCCCAATTGTTGTGTTTGAGAAGTGTTGAAATTTCTTCAACATTTTCGCCATTGGAGAGATTCAAGGTGGTGAAGAAATTGCAGGAGATAATCTGGGTTTTGTGTGAAAAACAATAATAACTAAATACCCAAATATCATAAATGTATATCAGAAAATAGTAACTAATAGCCAGAATCACAATTATCAACCATAAAACCATAAATGAAGGCCGAGGCTAAGAATTGGAGGAAAAACAGACTCGTCTCACGTTAGTGTTAACGTGAGACGGTCTTTTATAATACTTTGCCGTGTTTGATAAGGTAGTGGACTAGTGGTTATAATAACGAGTAGAGTTAGGGATAAAGATTTGGTAGAGTTTGTGAGACGTTACACAAGTTAATGTTTCAATATGTAAACTAGCGGTCTAGTGCAAAATGCAATTTGATAGTTAAGCTTTATTTTAATTTATTTTAAAAAGTTAATAATAAATTCTACGAAAGACCCAGATTTATCTTTGATCTTGTATTCCAATCTTCTCGCTTCTTTCATACTACCACCGATACTTTCTAATAATTATACTCTCACTTTTGACACTATTCAAAAAATTTCCTTTGAGTATAATTTTTGATTTATGGTTAAGAGAAGATATAGTCATGTGGAGCCTTATTTAATTCGTCTCGATATATACTGTTAGGGTGCGTTCTCTTCAGCTTATTGGCCCAGAACTTATCTGAACTGAACTTATTGAACCTGAACTGAACTTATTGGAACTTATTAAACCTGATTGGACCCGATTCAACTTATTGGACATGATTAAACCTGATTGGAATTTATTGGACCTGATTGGAACTTATTGACCTGATTGAAACTTATTAGACCTTATTGGCCCTAATTGAAACTTATTAGACCTTATTGGATCTGATTGAAACTTATTAGATCTTATTGGATCTGATTGAAACTTGATTGACCTTATTAAACAAAAAAATTGACCATTAATAACATAATTATTACCCCTAACGTAAATACTACCCCTCAAAATTTATTATGAAGTAATAATTATTAAAATTCGTCATTTAAAAGAAATTATTTTAATTATCTCTTATGATAATTAATTTAACAAAAAATATTTACTATTTATATAACATAACTTTCACCACTAATATATCTAATAGTCTTGTTTTGATTTTATAAAGCACTATTAGAAAATAAAAAGTTGCTTAACATTTATTGCAAACAAGTTAAAATTGGCACATATGAAAAATTCTCACTCCACTTTCATTTACGTGAAGCTAATAGTCATATGAATCATCAAATAATAGACAATAATACAAGTATAATACTATACATTGTGGTACTTTAATAAAAAATTCTAATAATAACATAATCAGCTAATAGTAATATGAATAATAAAATAATAGACAATAATATAAATATTTAATAAAATAATAGACACTAATACAAGTATAATACTTTATAATCATTGTGGTACTTTAATTAAAATTCTAATAATAACATAACCAGCTAATAGTGATATGAAATTATGAATAATAAAATAACGGGCAATAATATTATTGTTAATTAAACATTGACTGTTTGGACCTTATTGGACCCGATTAGACCCAATTGGAACTTATTGGACCTTATTAGACCTGATTAGAACTTATTGCACCTGATTGGAACTTATTGCACCTGATTGGAACTTATTGGACCTTATTAGACCTGATTGGAACTTATTGCGCTGATTGGACCTTATTGCAACTTACCTGAACTTATCTGAACTTATATGAACTTATTGGACCTGAAAGTTAATTTTTTAAGTTGAGGAGAACGCACCCTTAGAATAAAGGCTCAAAGTAGTGCATTGACAATTTGACATGCATAAAAAGTGTAAGTGTAACTATTATTTTGGAATGGATGTAGTACTTCATTATTCATAGTGTTAAGTTGATAAATTTTATTGAGAGCTAATAAATTTGTAATGCTCCTTTTGTGGAATATTTTAATTTTTGTAATAAATATAGTTATCATTACTTATGTTGTATACTTCTCTTTCATATGTGTTTTTTCAAAAATCGGTTGACATATATACAAGCAAAGGACTTATTAATAAAAAAATTAATTTATATATTAAAAATTTAATATATATTTTCTAAAAAGACAAAATCATGAGTTCATTTGTATTATTATTGTTTAGTTATCGTCTCTTTCATATGCTAATTTATAATCAAATGTTTGTAGTTAATTTTATAACTATATATACTTATTTCGTTGAGTTTTGTATTTTTAACAGCTATCATTATTAAGCACTTGGATTAACTAATTTGACAACTAACCTCTGACAGCTACTAGTTGATCTCTGAACCCTACTCCAACCGCTAAAAGCTACAACAATAGTTAACAGCTACTATAACCACTAGTTTTGCTAAACAGATTCGTAGAATAATATACTTTGCACCAGCCACCAAGTATTATGTGAAATAGTAAGCTTTTATATGATGTAGTATTTTTATTTATGAAATATCATTATTTGTAAGATATAGTCAATCTATTATATAGACATAGTTAGTTTTCTCAAAATTACAAAATAAAAAAAAATTCTAGCCTCCTCTTCTTCCCTCCCTCCTTTTCCTCCTAAAACACTCTAATCATTTTGTTCTAGTTAGGGGCTCCATCATTTTTCCGGTGGTGGTAAGCCTCCCAATTCTTCTTTTTCTCTTCTAGTTTTTATTGCTTTTATTATTAATAATCTCCCATTCTTTTTTTTATAGTGTTTTCTACCCAATTTTTTGATTCTTTCTCTCTTTTCATGAAAGTGTGGAGTTTGCTTATATTTTCTTCCTATATTGAAGTTTAAAAAATGGTATGAAAAATTGTTCATATTGATTGAAGTTCAAGAACATCAACATAAAGGTATTATAAATTTGAATGCAGTATGAATGGATAAATCAAAAAAAATTCTTCTCAAAACTATTTCAGAATGATAGACTTGGCCATCAATAGCGGCTTGATTCAGCAAATACAAAGGGATGCATTGATTTTGATTTGATCTTGTCTGATTATATTTTGTCTTTCTTTAATACTTATTATACATATCGTTTGACATTCGATAAATGAAATTTCTCTTTAAAAAAATATTTAGTTAGTTTTCTCTATTATAGTTAATTTTTGAAATTATACGAAGTTAACGTTACTTTAAGGAGCTGGAATTTTTACAGAGTTTTAAACTACCTCATCTTTTTTTGGGGGGGGGGGTACATAATGAAAGTTAGGACACCCTTCTCTCAAGGGAGACTCCTAACGAATCAAGAAGAACTAATTTATTTAACAAAGGTTCCGTAGAGATATCCACGTCTATCGAGGCAGCGGAACTAGTGTGACCTTTTTTTGATAGAAGATCTGCTACCCGATTAGCTTCCCGAAAAATATGCTTAATGGTGTAGAATATAAAATGACGAAGCAAATATCGAATGTCATCAATTAGGGTTTGGATAGTCCAGGGGCAAGTATAATGCCCTTGCAGCACTCTTATAACTACTTGATTATCTCCTTCAATATATAGATCTTGAATATGCTGTTGGATGGCAAGTATCAGTCCATTTCTTAATCCCCAGGCTTCAGCAACGAGAGCTAAGGTTTGGCCAAATCGATAAACTTGAGCGGCCACAAGAATACCAACGGAGTTGCGAATGGCAACACCGACATTGGCTGATGAGTCAATAACTGGACCATCAAAGCTAAGCTTGAAGCAACTGGAGGGGGGAGGCTGCCAGCTAACTGCGATGGAAGTAGGGGACCTGCAAAACTACCTCATCTTTTAATGTTGAGGATTAAGGACCTCTAATTGATGAAAGTTAAAACGACATCAACCTTTTTTTCACTCATTAAGGTTAAATGAAAGATTACCACATGAAAAAGTAATTACAAAATTATCTAGTCGTATAACTTCCACAATTATTGCAGTCAACCAAGAATATTATATTAAAAATAATTTTTCATTCAATGGCAAAAAATTATTTCTCCAATATATGTGTCTCTTTATATATACTTTTATTATTTTTATCTTCAAATCAACCAAAAATTATCTCATTTTTTTTTATTTTACAAAAAGTTATGGAGAAAAGTAAACTTCTGGACTCTTATTCCGTAACATGTTATATCATAACTTATTATGTAACGAAATCTCACATGTATTATCTAATATAACCGTTTTATATTATTGTAAATAAATTTAATGTAATTATTGTTGTGTTTCATATCTTTTTGGAACTGTTTCTTGTCAATTTTAAATCTATTTCATGTCATTAATACTTTCATTTCATTATTGGTATGTTTGATATCATTTTGAATTATTTCATGTGTCATTTTACATACTCTTTCATGTCATTGTTGATTTCAGTTTTGTTGACTTTTGTATCATTCCGTTTCTTTTATGTTTGTATCAATATTGTTGAATGTTATGTCATTTTGAGCATAGTTCATGTCCTTTCTACCTATTCCTATATTATCTTCCCATAGACTTATATAATTAACAAATATAATATCAATCAATATCATTTTGTTGAGTTTTGTTTCAGCATTGTCAGTTAATAGGGGTTGGGTTGGACTTTGCCAAATCCAAATTCAAATCCACTCCAAAGTTTATTAAAATCGAGAAATTGAGTCCAATCCAAACTTTTTTGAGTCCAGTCTAGTCCGAAACTTTTACTTGGGTCCAAATCCAGTCCACTCCAGCCCGAGTATTATACTTCCTCCGTTTTGTAGTAAATGAAACGTAGGGTCTTGGTAGAGGGATTGAGGAGAGGAGAGAGATAGAGAAAGAAAGAAAAAGAGGGACCCAAGTGATCAGAAAAGAGATACAAAGAAGTGAATACCAAATAAAGTAACATTCTATTTATTTTAAAACAACCTAAAACAGTTAGTGTTTCATTTAGTGTTGAATGGATGAAGTATAATATATTAATTTTTTTTCCCTATTTAGGTTTACAATGTTTTCTCATGATTGAATTACTAGAATTTGAAAAATTTGATTCATTACATCCATTCCACAAAGTAAGTTACATACATCTTTAAAGTCTTATAAAATGCAAATTGCAAAATACAAAAGGCGCGAAAAGGGTAAAAGAGTATAGAGCGGGAATGTTAAAAAGTCCAAAAATTTCAATAAAGATAATATATATATGTAGCGGGAATGGTAAAATATTTTTCGAATTGGATTGGACCTAATGGTCTCTAAATGGGTGAGTCCAAATCCAGTCCAAAAATGTAATGTCCCGACTTCTAATCAACATTATTAAGTTAATTAATCAGTTATTTGAAGCGAAACCTAGATAGTCTGCTCGTTACTGTTGTACTTTCCATTACGAGAAAACAAGGTGATAGAAACTGATAATTTGCAATGGCAGAAAAGAAATCTTTCAAGACGGTGCCGTGGTAGGAGACCACTGACTTGAAAGCAATTACGGCCCGACAATGGTGGTTATCGATCTTGGCCGGAACGCTCCCCAAGGTTAACACAATAGCTTAGAATGCCACCACTAGCAGACTAAGCTTTGGAGAAATGCACGAAATCTAGGAAAAGAAGGAAGAAGAAGAGAAGAGAAGGAGGAGAGTGTTTTTGATGTATGTCAAACTGATCAGAAGGCTCTGATTTTATAGGAAGAAATCAGGCAAAACGGAAGGCAATCAAACCGGCGGATTCTAAGGGATTTGCCATGAATCCTGTAAGGGTCAAAACGTTACAGAATTCCAACGGTCACTCACGCGCAGTCCCAGGTCCAAAACTTTAGTTAAGTTAAGTTTATTCCCCAAAGCCCAAAGCCCATGGCCTTGGCTCGGGCCGGGCGGGCGGCACGCGCGCGTGTGATAGCAACCCAAACCAAACATGACATCCAACCACAAAAGCAACTATAGTACCAACACAATAGAAGGAAGAAGGGAGGGAATATAAAAACAAGGAGAGATTCCCTCCCACAAGCAATGTGGGACAAACAACAAAATAAGCCAAGGCTTTTCCAAGCCTTAACTCCAACACAAGGCAACATAATTTCATAAACTTAAATATATTTTAACATGGAAACATAATATATCAATGCTTAGTCTAGTTAATAAAAACTTAGTTACCGTGCAAAGTCTGCCATTAACTTAGATTATAAGCATTAGAATCTATATAATTTTATATTCTATATTACTAGCTACGCCATCCCGTTATCAGCATCAGCACGTAAAATAGAAAATAAAACGTCGTGATCCGAGGCTCAATAACATAATACCCTAACAACATCAATTGATCAATTCAACTCATTTTCATTGTAAATAGGGAGGAGAGAAATATTAAGATCATTTTATAAACATAAAAGTACCTTTCATAATCAATATCATAAGCTTCATCATTATCTTTCCATTTTACTAGAAGTATATTGGTAACTTGACAAGATAACGGAAAGGGACGTCTCCCAGAACATATAGAAAAGCGACCACGACATATATAGGTGACACTTTTGGTGCCCACATGACATCATTAACAGAAGTGCGGTCACAACATAGGTGACACTTGTGGTGCCCACAGAAAGGCGGTCACAACAAAGGTGGCACTTTCGGTGCCCAATCATTAACCAGAATGGGGGCTACAATAAAGGTGACACTTGCGGTGCCCACATAATACTAAAAAGAACTGTCTTTCACCATAATTTATCATGTTTCCTTTCTTTTAAGTATATCATAATCGTCATGAAGAATTATTCCTTTCATTTCATCAATAACATAACATCGTACTTTCATAACATCATCGTTTTGTAATATTATATCATATCATCATAAAATATTTCATTTCCCACAATCCCTATATATAAGCATAGTATTGACATGATCATAAAACATAATTCGAAAGAGAATGCGGGTGTTAGCAGTAGATGACTTAACCACAAAAGACATACTTGTATTATTTCATGTATGATGTTGCTAGGTTATTCATTGAAGAACAAAGAGAATACTTGATCGAAGATTAAAGGAAGGAGAATTAATCAAGATCGAAGTGAAGATGTTCATGAGATGAAGAATCAAGCTTGGAATGAAGATTAGAATGCATTAGGATGTATTATATTCTTCATGTTAAGGTCGAGTAAAGATAAAAGATGTTTGGATTTGAATTCTCAAAAGGAACTTAGTTATGTTTCCATGACAGGGTCAAACATTGGCACAGATTAGGAACTATGGTTGGGAACTGACTTAGAAACGTAATTAGGAACACCTAAACCGAATTAATGTTGAGCGCTTAATTTATGTTGTGCGTATAACAGTAAAATGGGAGTCCTAGTTAAGTTTGACCTAGATCCACTATTTTAGGGAATTAGTTAGGAAAATATTTTTTAAATAGTTTCTTTTAATTGAAAAGGATATTCACTACAAAAAAAGCTCATATAGCGACGAATTTTTGGCGACGGATATTTATATCCGTTCTAATTTAGAGACGGGATATTGATAATTCGTCTCTAAATTTATTTAGAGTCAGATTTTTAATCCGTCTCTAAATTTAGGGACAGATTATCAATATCCGTCTCTAAATTTAGGGATAGATTTTAAAAATTCTGTCTCTAAATTTAAATACGAATATTTTATTGCACTTTTTTAATTTAGAGACGAATTTTAAAAATCCGTCTCTAATTTAGGGACGGATCTTAAAAACCCGTCTCTAATTTAGGGACGGATTTTTAAAATCCGTCTCTAAACTTTAGAGACGGATTTTTAAAATCCGTCTCTAAACTTTAGAGACGGATTTAAAAAATCCGTCTCTAAATTTAAATATGAATATTTTATTGCACTTCTTTAATTTAGAGACGGATTTTGAACATCCGTCTCTTATTTAGGGCGGATTTAATAATCCGTCTCTAATTTAGGGACGGATTTTAAAAATCCATCTCTAATTTAGGGACGGATTTCTAAAATCCGTCTCTAAAGTTAGAGACGGATTTAAAAAATCCATTTCTAAATTTAAATATGAATATTATATTGCACTTCTTTAATTTAGAGACGGATTTTGAAAATCCGTCTATACATTAGGGACGGATTTGAAAACCCGTCTCTAAATTAGGGACAGATTTAAAAATCCATCTCTCAATTAGGGACGGATTTTTGAATCCGTCTCTAATATTTCTTCTACATATTACCAATATTACGTAGAGAAGTACTCCCTCCGTTTCCTAAAGATCTTCACTCTTTCCGTTTAAGGGTGTTTCCAAAAGATCTTCCTCTTTTGCTTTATTCTTATTTACAAAAAATTTCCCTATTTACCCTCTTATGTATATCATATGGTATTAATTATTAATTCAATTTTACTCTCTTTCTCTCTCCTACTTTAACCCTTTTTGTTTGTTTATTTATCTTAACCTTTTCTCTCTACTTACTCACATGCCCACAACTTGATTTTCCTTGGTATTTGTAGGAACAGTAAGTGGGAAGATCTTTAGGAAATGGAGGGAGTATACAAGTTGTATTTGGTGTAGTTGGTTGGAGCTTCTTCTCGTTTCTTTGAGGTCACAATGCAAGTTCGATTCCTACGAACAACGGTTCTTGCGACTGAGGATTCCCCTTATCCTTTCCCTTGTAGAGCTGAACCGAGTTTACTTGAGTGATATTCTGAACTGGTAATGAGATCAACTTGAACTAGGTAGGTAATAATAGGTGATTAAATATAATCACGATAATATGTGGAACTATCTTGTTGTTAATTTCGTTTATTTTTTTAATTTTCAGTAAATTTAGAGACGGATTTTGAAAATCCGTCTCTAAGATTTTTAGAGACGGATTTGCAAAAATCCGTCTCTAAACTTTAGAGACGGATTTCCGAATTCCGTCTGTAAAGTTTAGAGACGGATTTTCAAAATCCGTCTCTAACTCGAATTAGCGACGAGGGATTTAGAGACGGATATTTATCCGTCTCTAAATCCGTCTCTGAGCCCATATAGCAACAGATTTGACCTATTTAGAGACGGATTTTGTCCGTCTCTAAATGGAATTTTTTTGTAGTGATTATTCTATTATTTTAAAATATTATCTTATATTTTAAATAAATCAAACTTTTTTCTTTTTAATTAAATATGATTTTCGAGTGTATCTAAAATAAATTTAAAAAATATTTTTCTTAAATTAAATTATTTTAAATGGTTTAATTATCCTCCAAGTAACCACTTATTACGTAATACTTACTACTACATGTTTTAATAAGTTAGTGGGTTAGTCTCTTTGTTCCCAAGCAATTTAATTAGTGGATATCATGGGGTTAGTGGGTTAATTAGTGATATATTAATTCATGGCTACTTACTCTATAAATAGGCTTCTAAATCCCAAGATCAATTTGTGTCTGACTTTTAGTAGTCACACCATGATGTGTATCTGACATAGCTTAAAATCCTAAGTTGTCAAAAGTGCCAGTGCCTTGTTCCCAAGAGAATTCATACTTACTATCTTTGGTTTTTACTCTTCCATTGTTATCAGAAATTCTATCTATTTGGTTAAAGGGTTGAGTGAACTCCTGTAAGTGTGAGAAAGCTTTGAGTAAAGCAAGAGAAAGGTAGAAAGAAAGGAACTTCAAGTGAAGTTTGAGAGGAACAACAGTTAGTGGGAACTTTTGTTGGGAACTTGAGTTTATGAACTCTGGTTGTGGCTCGAGAGAATTAATAGGTTTGTAACAGAGTTGTTGGCCTATTATAATGGAAAGTTTGAGTCAAAATCCCTTGTGGCCGAGGTTGTTTCTTCCTATTGGGCCTAGGAAGTTTTTCCTCGCTAAAATCTCTTGTGTTCCCATTGTGTGTTAGCTAGCTAGCTTTTAATTTCGCAAAAAGTTACGTTTATTCTCTCACTATAATTCACACCCCTTCTTATAGTCCTCATATTATACAACATGAATTATTCATACAAGGGTTCAACTTAAAAACAGATAAAAAAAACTACTCAAGCATAAAATAAGTAAATAAGCTAGAGAAGAATAATTAAAATTCATGATATAGAAAACATTGGGAAAAGAAGGGGAATATAAATACTCGAATTAATGAAAGAAAGGTAAAGTCTTGAAGAAGAATGAAAACCTACAAGTTTATCTCTCTAACTTCTCTCTATAAACCCTAGAATGTGTATACAATAAACTATCTCCCTATCATTAAACAAAAAAGAGTATTTATAGTTCCTAAAGTAAAAAAATCGACAAAATAGAACGCGTCAGAGAGAAGACCAACATGTGCGTGTCAATCATGAGAAGAACGTGTTGACCTCTATCCATATAAACTAGTATACGAAAATAAGCTCTTGTCTCAAAGAAATGAGGACAACACGGACGTGTCAAAACTGACACGGACATGTTGACCTCTAACAGTCAGCTTTTCCAACTCAACTTCGAATAGCTATAACTTTTAATCTAGAGCTTTGTTTACCGCATGTAATATATCATTGTAAAGCTATTAAATTCTAATTTCCAATACAGTTGGAATTACCTCTTTATAAGTTTTGTGTCAAAAGTTATGGAAAAAATGGCGTAGAGGTGTCATATTTCGCACAAGTACATGAAGTCGTTTGTATCTTCTTCAATTCCAATTCGTTTCGAGCACATGATATCGTTTGAAGGTAATAAAAGTGCATTAATCATAATTTCCTTAAAAAGGAATCTAAAATACCTGCTATTACATCAAAAGACCAAAAAACCCGTGAAAGCACTGTAACTTATAAAAAGGAGACTTAAATATGCATAAATGCAATGTAAATGCTCTAATGCTACATGAAAATGCACCCTAATATGCAACTAAATGATCTTAGAATATGAACTTATCATGAATCTCTTACCATTTTGTCAACTTTTTTCTGTACAAAATCATTTAGACAAATTGATATCATTTATAAGATAACTAATATCAGTTTTGTTGACTTTTGTGTCATTTTTCACCAAATCTATATCATTTTCCACCAAATGTATATAGTTTTTTTACCAGATGCGTATCACCAAATCTGTACGAAATGATGCTTTCGCTGCTCTTTTTCCACCTTCACTCTCTCTCTTAAAATCCCAAGAAAGGGAAACGATTCACTCTTTACTCTATCTCCAAATGCTTTCTCTCTCCGCCACAACCACTGGAAAAGCCCTCGCCGTCACCATCTCCGGCGAATTTTCCCCCAAACTCTCATCTTTTTCTCGAACTTTGTCGTCAATCTCTTTTCTCTCCTATATCTTTTTTGCACATAATAATCCATCATCTTCGACATCATTTGAAGTAGAGAGGAGAGAGAGAGGGGGAAAATGTTGATGTTAGTTGATCAACCATTGTTCTTCGCTTGATTTTGATTGTTAACGAATATCGAGCCATTACACTCACACCTCTCCATTCTAGCTCTTCAATCAAATAAATTCACTTGAAAGTAGATATCAAGCCATTTGGCGATTTCAGTAGCAACAACTGTTAATAGGGTATTTAAAGATGCCACGATGATGGAGGAAGTTATGCAAATGGAGGTGGAAATTGGGGAGTTCGTGAAGTGGAGTGTTGGGGTTGAAGATGAAACCCTAATTTTGGGAGGACGGGGGAGGAAAAGATAGAGAAGGAGAGAGCAAAACCGAGAGAGAGAAGGAGATGGAGGGTGCAAGAAAGGGAGGAGTGTAGACACATAATCGTGTCTCCCCATTTAAGTATATAATGATGAAACATACCGCGGTATTAGTTAGCGCGACCAAACGAAATAGTAATCTAAAGAACCACTCCAAATTTGTGTTTCGAAATGATATTCTAAAACCAAATTATTCTAAAACCCAATTAAATATTCATGATGATTAATTATATTTGAGCCCAATTCTTTGAAAAGCCCTATTAATTGATAATTAATTGATTTATTTTAGTAAATAAATATTTTCAAAAGATAGTTGTTATAAGTTAAAATCAGATTTTATCCCGTAAAATCAGATATCTGAAGTCAAAGGATAAAAGAAATATTTTAAAACGTGTTTCAAATAAGGCTGACAAAGGCTTGCCAGGAGCCAGGCTGGTGCGCCTAGCGCACCAACCTGCACCTAGCGCACGGCTGTGCGTTAGGCGTAGGTTTGTCAACCTGTGACAGGTGCACTAATCTGCACCTGACACGTGGATTCCTGACTCATTCAGAGTCACTCTGCGTCAAATAATTCTTCCAAAGTTAGATTACTTGTGCTTTGGTCAAGTTATACCAAAAAACAATTTGTTCACGACCAATACAAATTGTCGACGATTATCCATTTATACAGATGGTGGTAGCGATAGTATGGTTCAACAAGTTTCTGATAACAAAAATATATCTTGAGTAGTACCCGTTTTCTTCTTTAGTTTAACAACTTATCAAAACCTCACATGAGCTCATTCTCGAAAGTTGCTCGCCTTTTGAAAGTACTAGATCTTAAAGGTGCTCCCATTATCCATATCCTTGAAGAACTCGGGAATCTGAATCATTTGCAATATTTGAGCTTGAGGAACACAAAAGTCAAAACTCCTTCCTAGTACAATTGGGGAGCTCTGAAACCGGCATACACTAGACATTAAACAATGTTTGGTAGCTGAGCTTCCTAGAGAAATTGGTAATTGTGATTCATCTTATTGCTTATGCGGAGGATCAGATACACTTAAGCTTGGGTGGTAAGTTCAGCATATTATGGCGTCAAAAGTTAAAGAAGAATAGTGTAAAAATAGTAGTAGGATTACTGGAATGTTCCCAGAGCTACAAATATTAGCACATTTAGATGTTGCAAGTAGACTTAGTGTAATGGTTGATTTACAACATTTTAAATCAGTTGAGAAGGCTAGAGATCACGAATGTTCGAAAAGAATACAGGAGGGAGTTGTGTTGTGCAATAGAGAAATGAAACTTCTCCAGTCATCCAATTTTCAATCAAAGTTGCATGAAGGCAACGAGGAGTCAGATTATGAAACCCTTGATTTAGATTACATATTCTCGCCTCCTCCTTTATTTGAGCGTACTTGGGAGGACTGTTGATATTGGAGACGTTACCAATGTGGATAATGAGGGTCTCCAACTTGACCAAATTGTACTTAGCATATTTTTTTTTTGCTAATTAAGAGAGTAGATTAATAGAACCACAATTTACAACCAAACCACACCTAAAAGGAGACGAACCAACTAGGTTGGACCCCCTCCCTTAAGGCTGGTAAATCAAGCCCAACTGAGGCCTCTAATTACAGTTCATTGAACCACTGATAATCCTTCCTAGACAATTTCTTGGGTAATACAGCCCATATTATAGCTTTTGTGTGTGCTTTGAAGTGTTTAACAACATAGTTCACACTAGGAATACTTTGCTGCCAGTAGCTAGAATTCCTGCTATTCCAAACAAGATATACTAAGGCTGCTAGTCCAGCTAGTAAAACTTGCTTCTGAAACTTGGACCTTCTTCCATTCTGTATGTTCCTGATGAGCTGCTGCAGATCTGTAGAAGGTGATGTGATGCTAGTCCATTCTTTAAACTGTTTTAAACCTTCTTTGCTATATGAACAAGCAAAGAAGAGATGATTATGATCCTCCCTAGCATCTGCACAAATTAGACACATATCTGATTGACTTATACCATATTGGGCTAGCTTGGCAGTGGTTTGGAGCTTTGATTGCATAGCCAACCAAAGTATAAACCTGTGTTTAGGAATAGTTAACCTATTCCATATAATTTTATCCCAAGTAACTGCAGATTGTTCTCCCATGAGTTTGTGATATACACCCTTAATGGAGTATGTTGCCATACATCTAAGCTCATTTTGTGTATAAATATACTTCAACTGATCCTTCACCCTACATATCCTCTTCCAGTACCAACTAGCCCCTGATGAAGGTTCATATGTCCACCAATCCCTGCCTTTCAGATACACAACATTAATCCATTTAAGCCACACACTATCCTGTTTGGAAGCAATAGCCCATACATACTTGCCTAAACTGGCTGTGTTCCAGACTATGATATTCCTGAAACCAAGACCTCCTGCACTCTTCTGTTTACACACCTGCTCCCATGCTACTGCCCCTGATTTGTTGCAAAAATATTTCCCACTCCATAAAAGGCCCTACAAATCTTATTAATTTCATTGAGGACCTTTTTGGGAAGTAAAAAAACTTGAGCCCAATATACATGTAGGCTAAGCAACACAACATTGATCAACTGAACTCTAGCAGTGTAGGACAGATTCCTAGTGCTCCAGATTCGAATTCTAGTTGTCATCTTATCTATGAGTGCTTCACATTGCCAGCATTCACTTTCTTAGCATAGATAGGAACCCCCAGGTACCTAAATGGAAGTGCTTGTTGAGTGAAACCTGATGCAATGGCCACTCTTTCTACATCATGCTGAGTCATTCCACATGTGTAGTAAGCTGTATTGTTTATGTTAGCTCTCAAGCCAAATGTGTCTGAAAAGAGTTTAAAAGCTCTTAACATGAGATGAATAGAAACATAATCTCCTTTGCAGCACATGATCAAGTCATCTGCAAAGCACATGTGAGTGAGTTTCAAGTCTTTGCACTTAGGATGGAACTGAAATTGCTCAATCTCTCCAAGTTTGTCAGAATTCTAGACAAATACTCCATACATATGACAAAGAGCAGAGGGGAAATGGGGTCCCCCTGTCTCAACCCTCCGGAGGATTTAAAAAACCCTTCCATACTTCCATTCACATCAATGAGAACATTGGAGTAGATACACACTCCATAATAAGTTCAATAAATGCAGTAGGAAACTCAAGTGCTTGCAACATTTCCTTTAAGAACTCCCAGCTTACTGTATCATAAGCTTTTTGAAGATCTATCTTCATTAAACAGCTTGGTTGTACTTTCTTCTCCCATAGTGCTTCACCAGATCTTGAATAACCATGATGTTGTGGGCAATGTACCTTCCATGTACAAAACCCCCCTGATTCTCCATTATCAAGTCAGGCAAAACCTCTCTCAATCTATTGCATAAGACCTTTGTAACACATTTGTATAAAGTGTTATAACAGGAGATAGGCCTGAATTTTGTTACATTTGTGGGGCAGCTTGTTTTAGGAACTAAAGTGATTACTGTAGTATTCAGTGCCTTTAAAACCTTCCCTCCTTGTAGTACGTACATCCAGCACTGCTTCAATCACTTCATCTCCTACTATAGACCAAGTGTCTCTATAAAAGTATGTTCCAAATCCATCAGTGCCTGGAGCTTTATCTCCAGGGATTGAGAACAAAGCTGTCTTCACTTCCTCTCTGGTATAAGGAGCAATGAGGAGAGCTTTATGAGTTTCAGTAACCAGGGGCCCCTCCTTTATTAATGCTATATTCACTGACTTCCTAGCTTGACCATCTACATTCAATAGCTTTTCATAATATTTAAGAAAAGCATTAGTAACAGCTGCAGTTGTGTTATGCCATTCCCCATGTTCATCATAATAGTATACTTGTATTCTTGCTCATTCTCTTCTAGCTTTAATACTCTGATGAAACATCTTGGTGTTGTCATCTCCTTCTTTAATCCAAGCTAGTTTAGCCTTTTGAGCTAAAAATTCCATGTAGGCAGTGTGCTTCAAGTGATATTCTTTCACTGCTGTAAGTTCAGCTGCTTCATAAGCTTCTTCCCCTGGGTGTGCATGCATCAGTTTTTGTGCATGAACCATTCTAGCATGAGCTTGTAGTTCTGCTGCTTGGATATCTGAGAATCCCTCCTTGTTTAGCTCTTTTATAGCAAGCTTCACCTTCTTCAGTTTCTGGACAACCTTGTACATTTTTGTACCTTGCAGAGTATCATTCCAAGCATCCCTGACTACTGATTCAAACTGAGGAGAAAGCCTCCACATTGTATAGTACTTGAAAGGTTTTTTGCCTTTTGTATCCATAGGGTGCACAGCTAATACTGCTGGAGAGTGATCAAAGTCTCCTTTAGTCTGAAAACAAACCTCAGCTGATGGAAATGCATCCTGCCAAGCTTGATTAGCCATTACTCTGTCAAGCTTTGAGAAAACTCTAGCCCTTCCCTGTTGCTTGTTGTTCCAAGTGAAGAAATGTCCAGAACTTTTAATATCCTCCATAGCACAAATAGTCATGCATTCCCTCACCTCCTTCATTTCATTCTCCCTCACTTGAGAACCCAATCTTTCATCAGCATTCAACACACAATTTATGTCACCACACAGTAGCCAAGGGTCTACAATGTTCAATAATTTCAAATCCTCCCACAATTCAACCCTTTTATGTCTCTCATTATATGCATAAATGAAAGTACAATAAAAGGCTATACTACCACTAACAGGTTGCAAGTAACAATGCATTAATTGACTAGTTACTTTAAGTATGTTTACCAGAAAGCTCCCAGGATTCCATGCTAATATTATTCTCCCTTTATCAAGATAACTAGAATTGCTTGTAAAACACCAGCCCTGAAACATTTTCTGATACAATATTCCCAGATTTCTAGCTTTTACTTTCGTTTCCAAGAGGCTAACAACTCCAAAAGCATGTTTGTGAATAAAGTTCCTCACATCAGCTTGCTTATTGGAGCTATTCAGCCCTCTCACATTCCAACATAAGAGTCTATCCATTCACATCAGGAGGCTCTCCCCCTCCTTATCTTCTTCTCTTGCTTTGTTGGACTCCAACTCCTCCTTGATCTTCTAAAACCTGGAAATGGTTCTGAGTATTAACCTGGTTTACATCAGAAACCCCGACTCTAATTGGCTTCAATGCTTTATGAAAACCATCCTGATCTACTTCTGGTTCTGAAGGTGGCACTGGAACACATACTGTCTTCTCAGCATTCTCCTGTACATCTGGTGGAGTAACATTAGTGACATCCACCTCAACAGCCTTAGGACCCTTAGGAACCCAGACCTTCTTACTTTTCTTCTTCCTACATTCCTGAGCAACATGTCCAAATCCATGACAATAGTCACATTGATTAGGCAACCATTCATATACTACAGGAACTTCAGTGAGACTTCCATTTTCATTCCAGAATTGTATTGATTCAGGCAATTTTTGATCAATTTTAACCTATACTAGTTCTCGAGCATATTGCACCTTATCTCGATTCCTAGTGTTTTCATCCCTCTTTATCGGATCTCCAATCTGTGAAACAATCTTGTGAAGAAATTTTTCTCCCCAATACTTCAAATTCAGCCTTAATTGTACCCATATAGGCAGAGTTTTAATCTCTTCCTTCTCAAAATCCACCTCAGAAGACCATGGTTTAACAATCAATGGTTTCTTGTCGAAGAAATAATGTCCTGCCAATACATTATCCCTTGTATCCATGGCTGCAAATCTCACCAGATACACCCCTTTTTTTTATCAAAGCAACCTTATCCACTTTAAAATTCCGCCAGATTCGCCTGATATATCCATCCATCACCTGAATAGGAGGATTAGCTCCTACTACATAGCATACCACAGATGAGTTCCAGTAATCGATCTCCTCCTGGATATCCTCCTATTCTATACGCACAGGTTCAATTACTGTTTTATCGATCATGTTATCTTCAATTTGAGTTTAATCTAAACCCTTACCAACAACAGATTCTAACATATTATCCTCAAGTTAATCCTCTACAGCTACATTATCAAATTGCTGTAAAATAGGTACCTGAGTTGATCTCACCATATCTCCTGATTGAACCTTTCTTCCATTGTCATGGATGGATTGTAACCATTCATTAAATGTGTGACGAATCTCAGAGTGTTGTTGCAATTGTTGTAGTGAGGTTTTTGGCGTCAAAATCTCACCCAAACCAAAATCCAGGGCTTCAATCCCCATAATCTCATCTAATGATCGAGTACGTAATTCTTGTGAATCCGATGTAGGACCTTTCATTTTGCCTTTCTGCTTCGCACTCTGTTTACCTTGAGATTTCTTGCCTAAAGATCTTGCCATGGCGACGGCGCACAATAATACTATCGTGCACCGAGAGAAAACTTGAGGAAGAAGTTTCCCAAGGCTGTATTTTGCTCAAGTAAAAGGTACATAGTTGCTGTACTTAGCATATTCCAGACTCAATTCAAGGAAGAAGAGTTATATATGCTCCAATGTCTACCTAATTTAGAAGACCATACTCTGAATGAAGCATATGATGGTGAGCATCTTCACTTCACACATGGAAGGCTTAAAGTTGTAATACTTTATAGGCTACCTTATCTGAAATATGTGTACATCGAAACACGTCATCTAGACGACACTGATTGATGGTTGTCCAAAATCATTTGATGTGCGCTTCCATAATCAGGTCGACTATGTGCAAAGGTACGTATTATGGTGTCTATTGCCCTTTTACAATTTGGCTATCGAGTTCATATGCACTAATCGTTGTAAACGAGGATAAGTGATTTTGATTAAAGGAAATCACTCAGTGTTCAAATTTGCTCAGTGTTGGCAATTGACTAATGTGTACATATTTATTTTCACCTTATTCCATTAATTTCTTATCTTTATTCTACATTCTTATCCTCATAATTTATTCCATGTTAAGATGTGAAGAATTTAGGAAATCTTAATCTTTGAATTCATTAATCGCAAAGACATATATATGCAACTTAACATATCAAAAACCTAGTAGAACTATAATACAGAAATGTTTGAGTAGACTTCCTAATACAACTCAAACTCTAATTCTCCCTGTTGAGCCAGAAAATTGAGAGGGAAGATGGACCCCAAGCCTTTTGTGTTGAAGACAAGCCGAAAGGGCCAAATGACCCGACAAAGCTCTCGGTAGAGAAGAGGTCCAGTTGAAGTCGCCAACGGCAGAATGTGTGGGAGAAGGAGCGGTTACATATGTCAGAAAAGCAAAAATTAATAAGAACGGGCCCAATTATCACCATCATGCCATAATAAGTCCCAACTATTGAATATTTCACAGCAGGCTAAAATATATATCATAGTTTGCAAGAATAGTCCTAGTAGGTAAATGACTTGCTACAACAGGTAAATTTGATCACGTGAGGTTCACATTATCGACCCTAACCCTAACAGTTAGAGCACCCATTTTCTTTGTTTCTTGTAAAATTTCTCTATTCTACCCTCTATTTCAAATTTTCAGTCTTCTGCATTTTTCTCAAATGTCTAAGGTGTAATTCAACTTTCAAGTATTACTCTTGCCAAAATTATTAAAA
Organism: Beta vulgaris subsp. vulgaris; assembly: GCF_026745355.1. Taxonomy (NCBI): domain Eukaryota; kingdom Viridiplantae; phylum Streptophyta; class Magnoliopsida; order Caryophyllales; family Amaranthaceae; genus Beta; species Beta vulgaris. The sequence goes on along the minus strand of NC_079205.1, from coordinate 48,191,459 downwards.
GAAACAGTCAAATTTTAATTTAAAAATAGACCTAGTTACTAAATGGATTAAACTAGTACTCACCGAAAGAAATTAACCTGGTCACTATTGGGTTAATTCTCTTTTTAAAATTGAACTTACTATTGCCGAATTTCAATTTAAAAGTAGGCGGTCTCTTACAAGACAAATTCTTACTCTTGAACCTCCTATCTTTCAATTGTAATGTTTTGAAGGTGAGGTAATGATACATAAACTGCAACTTTTAGTAAATTATCAATTTGAGATTAACTGCCTAATAAGTAATGATTGTCTTCATATTTTGGTTTTGCTAGTTCTTGCTAGTTCTCGATGGTTCTGCTTTGCTTAAATTTTTTCCACACTAACTTCTACTAAAATTTAAAGGAAACTCGGAAAGATGAGAGAAAAAATTATACAGAGTATCCCTGACTCATTCAGAGTCATGCGTCAAGCGCAAGTTACTGCATGAGACGCGGAGTTTCTTTCTTATCTTTTTCAAAACGCGTGTCACGTGTACGCTTTTTACTGGGCATGCCGCGTCATGCGCCTGACACGTCAGCCATGCCAGGCGCAGTAGGTGCTTGAGGCACAATGTCGTTCTGCCTAAAAATACTCGTGATTTCCCGAATTACGGGAGGCTTTTCATTATTATTTTACGAAAACAAAAAATCCTTACAAATACTTACAAACATAAATTCTCTCAAAATACACAAATACTTTCAATCAATTCCTGATCACACCGCGTTCTTGGTTACATGATTGCTTCGCCTAAAGATCGTTGTACTCTTCAATCTAAACCGCAAAGGTATAATCCCAAGGATCCTTAAATAAATTATTCTTATAGTGAAGTTACTAACAGTTTTCTTTCCTGATGTAGATCTTTAAGTAATAATCGTTCTACTGCATATTCTAATTCCTTTTCTATATTTTATTTTATAGTACTAGGATGCATGCCTTTGTATGTCATATACTTGCCTGATCATTCTATGCACATTACATGATTGTCCATGCGTTATTGCTTTTATCACCCACATGTTATTTTTGCTAATCAAAGACATAAAGAAATATGCTAACATTAATCCGATTAATTTGGACAACCTATTAGGTTCCCTGTAATATTGATTGCCTAAATAACATATCACTAAAAATTAGTCTTTTATGTGTTTCTCGAACCAATCTAGACTAATTATTTTTAGCGTGTTTAAAACATTATTTGGTCATTCTTTGGCATAAGATCTGTAATGAATCGATATATAGTAAATGCCAGCAATGGGCAATATAGTTTATGACTGTGTTGTACCCTCACCCCCAAACTCAATCTATGGTTCACTTTGACCGTCTATGGAGTCATGATGGGGACTTCTACATTGGATAAGTCCCCACAGTTTCCCAATATCCAAATAAGTTTATGATTCTTTCTTTAAAGAATTATCTACGACTTCAAAATGTTTTCAATACAATTAGTTTTACAGTGGGGTAGTCAAATATAATACGAGCTCCAACCGCGTAGGTGAAATAAAAACACGCCTACAACCGCCAAGCCGCTTACGAATAGATTTCTCCTTTTGATGAAGATACAAAAGGTAGCAAACCGCAAGATCAATCCATCCTGAATGGGCTTGGGCCCAAAGCAGTAGCAGGTCAACCTCAGCAGCCATCCAACGGAATAGGCAACCCGCCTGTGCCGAATTCGCAAAGAGTCATGCCTGCAGTTGTCACTGCGAATCCGTTATATGAAGGCCTCAGGCAGGTTGAAGAGATGATCCTCAAGATCCCTGGAGTACCAAGGCCCGTGGAAAAAGCCACCTTGACCAGCTATGTTGATTCGCCATTTGCAGATATTATTGCGTTCGTTGAAATCCTGAAGCGTTTCAACGTTCCCGCCAAGAAGCTATATGATGGAATGACGGATCCCAGCACTAGTAGAATAAATGCTACTTGCTGCGGTTAAAAAGTGCCCTATTGCTGCGGTTTGGGGCGCGCAGCAATTAAGGGAGCAGCAATAGGTATTAATTATATTGCGGCGGTTTTAAACCGCAGCAATATATACCAATATTGCTGCGATTTTTTAGGCCAAACCACAGCAATAGATATTTTTTTAATAATAAAATACAGGTATATTGCTGCGGTTTCTTCCCCGAAACCGCAGCAATATATGCATGGCAGGTAAAAAAAATTTTTTTTTTTTTCATTACTCAAGGCCCATAAAAATCTTACCCACAAAGATCTGTTAACTCATAGGTAAAAACAGAAGCTTTATCAGCTTATATGAGAGGAAAATACAGAGATATTCAAGAGAAAGTTTATGAATATTTTAACTCACGCAATATTTTACAATTACTGAATTACAGATCTAAAAACAAATACAATTACTGAATTACAGATAATTAACAAAAAAAAAAAAAAAAACAAAAAGAAAAGTGTGAACGATTTTGACGCAAACCGCAGCAATATTGTTGTTATGGGCTCCACATGCTTTTCAAAATTTATCCGTTGAACAATATTGCTGCAGTTTTTGGCGGAAACCGCAGCAATATTGTCATTTTCTATTTTCTATTTCTTTTTGCGTGTTATATTGCTGCGTATAGGTAAAACCGCAGCAATATCAGCGCAGCAAATAGCATTTATTCTACTAGTGTAGTGAGCATGTCGTCCAATACAATCATAGAATAATCACCATCCCAGTCCTGCACAAAATGCGTGAAGCTTTCATTTACAAGGGCTTCAGATCAACCTTGGCAGGTCCTGCTCTTTAATGGTTCATTAATCTACCTAATGACACAATATTGACCTTTGCAAGTTTGGTAGATATGTTCAACCCTCAATTCACCAATAACAGGTGCCTGGAAAAGCAAATTCACGACTTGTAACGAGTCGTCCAAATATACGGCAAACCATTGAGAGACTATCTCTACAAATTCAATCGTGAGAAAGTCTTCATCCCAAATGTGAAGCTCCCACATCTATAGAAGCCTTTCGTACAGGTTTGCTCGAAGATCAAAACTGTACAAGGAACTGAAGAAATACCCCTGTCCAACCTTAAGATGCCCAAGCCAAATCCCGTGCGCAAATCAATTTCGAGGAACATGTTGATACCAGGAAAGATGGTTTGTCAATAAAAGAAGAGGATCAAGAGGAGGAGAGATATCACTAGTACAGAATCGACTATTTGCGTCGGATGCGAGGCGCCCATTTGCGTCGGACATGGGTCCAGCGACAAAAGTCTCGACTCATATGAGAGAGAGAGTATCTGCGTCGGACAAGCACACGATGCAGATGATTAATCATATGCATCGCATATATCCCAACATACGAAGAAGATGGGAGACATGCCAATGCCCAACAGCTGCTAGCAACAGTAATTTGTGTCGTACCTAGTTCCATATGCGACGCAAATGATGATCATCTGCGTCGCAAGTGGCACTAGGTGCGACGCAAATGAGTGAAATTTGCATTTTTGTTAAAATTTTAAGCTTTTTTTTTTCTCTCAAACTCACAGTATTGCATGTTTTGATTCACTATTTATCTAGGTAAATCAAGACATGATTCCAAAAGCAAATAATTCCCATAAAACGACTTAAAATCGCAATCGAATTTTTGCATTAATATGTAAATATAAAATACAAACAAATTTTTGCATTAATATGTAAATATTAGATACAAACATATGTAAAAAGAATATACAATATATACAAAAACAAATTACATTGTAGATATGTAAAAAAAATATAAAATTAAAACTGAATCTAATAAAGGAACATTGCAAAGGTCGAGCTCGAGGGAGATGACTTCGAGAAGAACCAATTCCAGATCTAAAGTTAAAAAGAAAAGCCTAAATCTGAAAATAAACCGTAAATATGCCAAAAAGTAATCAAAAAAAAATTAGATATAAAAAATAAAAATAAAAACGAAAGGATTAAAGTTTTTATTTTACATTTGCATGAACTAAGTTTTTATTGTTCAGATCTGAAAATGAAAAACAAAATTTCAGATTTAAAAACTAAAATAGAAAATCAGATCTAAATATAAAAAAATATATCAGATTTAAAAATTGAAACAAATTCGAACTGTCAAAGCGAGAGAGAAAACGGAAGATGATGTGATTCGTTCATCAATATGTTCGTGCGCTGAAGCCGTCCGTTGAGGATTTTCTCGCTAAAGGTTCGTTCGCAAAATGTGATGAGTGAGCGTAAAAAAAGGGAAGATGATGTGATTCGTCGGAATGTGAGAAGGCTTGACAGAGTGAGAGTGAGAAAGTAGAATTTGGGAGTGAGAGAGGAAAATTTGAGAGTGAGAGAATGTGAGAAGGGGCGCGGTTGAGAGAGATTTAGAGAGTGTTAATGTGAGTTAAGGGACGCTGGAGTTTATTTAGGTTAAATGTTTGGTTGGGCTAGTATCGTGGGCCGAGGATCTGTGTCGGATGGGCCATGAGGTCCGACGCAAATCGTTTGACAAAACCCAGTCATGTGCAAGTGTGCGAGAAAGATGGAGAATCATCTGGGTCAGACATGAGGGGCCGAGGGATGCGACACAGATGACTTTTTGCTTCACATGTGGGCTTCATGCGACGCGCATAGGTCGTCTTTTGCGTCGATTCCTTATTGCATGCAACACAAATGAGTCATCTGCAAAGCACTGGCGGATGCAGGTGGGTCATTGGGGGTACTGTAGTACCCCCCAAGTGAATTTTTTTTTGTGAAAATAAAAACTGAAATAAGAAGAGGGAGAGTGATGATGCGTGGAACTGGTATAAGAAGAGAGAGAAGAACTGCTCATCTACTTAAGTAATTGAAAGTTGAGCAAAAGGCTAATTAGTTCCAAGATATTTTGGGCCCATACATTTGAAGGAACCTTTTACCACTTATTTCTATCCAATTTATTTCTCTTACCCACCACATCATGGATTATGGTTCTAGGATGTGAGCCTTTTCAATGCGTTTAGGGGGTTCACATAAATGTTAGATAGGCATGTATGTAGCCTGTAGGTGTAGGTATAAATATATGTTGTTTAATGATGTCTTAACTCATCATCACCCACAAATGCAAAAGAATAGAATAAATATTCAATTAGATTATCCAATTCCTAATACTCTTTTGGTTATTAATTTTGATTTCAAATGAAATATTTATTAGATAATAATTAGTTTATTTGTTTATTGGATATATAAATTGATACATGGGTCAAAAAATTAAAGAGAAGACAATTAATCTTCGCCACTTTGTTTAATTTTACTTATTTATTTTCGTATTTTGAGATTTATGACATTAAAGATTAAGGAATATTTAAGATTGTAAAATTTATGACGTTAAAATACCGAGCAAGTTTTTTTTAAACTAATCACAGTATCCCTGATTTGAAAATCCTGAATCCGCCACTACTGCAAAGTTTGTCCTGTTGTGCAACGTATATGAAACAAATCGTCCTTTTTCTACTAGTTTAATGGTTTATGGTGTTTGGAATTATACATGGTAATAGTTTTGTTCTAGGGTGACGAAAAGAGAAGAAGAAAAACGAAGACTAGAGAGGAGGTGAAAAAAGGAGCGTGCACATCATGTTTCAAAAGAGAGAAAAATGCCAAAGTCGAACGTTAGAAGTTTGACAATTTGACTCAATCCGACACCTTTTGTAAAACAACAACATTATAGGTTGGAGTAAGCATAGTATATTCTGAAATCCACCAACTCTCGGTCATTATTGTTTAATGTTCTTAATTAAGCTTTTATATAATGCATAGTTGCATAAAACATTGTCAATCTTTTTTAAAGGACTATGGAGTAAGCATGGTTTTTGTTAAAATAAAAATAATCTAGAAAAATCTTGAGATGTATAGAATGATGTAGAAGAAATGATTCTAGAAGGAAAAAGAAAGAGAGAATGGAACTAGGTAGAAAAGCTTAGGAATATCTAGAAATATCCAAGAAATTATCATCTCATGTCGGTGGAAGACAACACCAACTTTGAGCATGTATAAATATGTAGGATGTGAAGTTTACAAGAAGCTGGAATGAATGAAATAATTTCCTCACATCCAAAGCCTTTTACCACATCATCAAATTTCTCACAGTAAGTAAACTCCAACATTTACAATACAATCCGACACCTTTTGTAAAACAACAACATTATAGGTTGGAGTAAGCATAGTATATTCTGAAATCCACCAACTCTCGGTCATTATTGTTTAATGTTCTTAATTAAGCTTTTATATAATGCATAGTTGCATAAAACATTGTCAATCTTTTTTAAAGGACTATGGAGTAAGCATTGGTTTTCGAATTCATCCAACTCACTCTCAGTCATTCAATATTGTTTTTTTAGCTTTTGTGTTTTCTGAAAGAAAGTTAAACCATCTCATCTATTTGGTCTCCTGTCTCATCTAAAGTTCCACCAATCAAAGCCAACTACTCGGCGACCGTGTTCTTCTCAGTTGACGACAGTAGCTATTTTCATCTCCATTTGCAACTCAACTAGTTTCATCAACTTTTTCTGTTCTGACTTCTGGAGTTTCTTCTCAGATGGCTGGTAACTTTTTTTTTTCTTTTCCTTCTCCCTTCATTCTTTTCTTTCCTTCTTAGTATATGATATTGGGTATTTGATAAATGACTTTGGTTGGATTATTCATAGTAAAAAAGCCATAAAAATCAAAAACTGTTTTGTAGGTGCCTTATTGGTAGTCTGGTAGATTTAGTTTAGTTTAAGTTTGTTCAGATTAGAATTTAGGTGAATGAAAATGCACCCTAAAAACGATAAGTTCACATTAGATCAAAATAAATTCAAATCAAACGAGAAAAGGAATAATCAAATCAGTTAAGAAAACAAAATTTCAGGTCAGATCAAAACAACTCAAGATGAGTAAAAAGAACTTGGGTGTGCTCCATGCACAATAGCCACACTACATATTACTTTCTCTGTTCAAAATTAAATGCAATATTTCTTTACTTTATGAGTTTTATGTCCTATTAAAACAACCTCTTTATCAATTAATTTTTATATTTTATATTTATACAACACGAAAATGAATTAGCTATGAGTACTAATGATGATTGTAAATTATATCACTCCATGAAATTTAAGAATAATCGCAAAACAATTCACACACATTGCGTGCATAGAAGGCTAATATATGTAAACGTAATTACGTACTCCCTCCGTTTCCTAAAGATCTTCCCTCTTTCCGTTTAAGGGTGTTTCCAAAAGATCTTCCATCTTTTGCTTTATTCCTTATTTGGCAAAATAAATTTCCCTATTTATCCTCTCATGTCACTATCATATGGTCCACTATTACATTATTAATTCAATTTTACTCCATTTCTCTCTCCTACTTTAACCCCTTTTTATTTATTTATTTATCTTAACCCATTTCTCTCTCCTACTTTACTCACACCATGCCCCACACAACTTGATTTTCCTTGGTATCTGTAGGAACAGTAATTAAGTGGGAAGATTTTTAGGAAACGGAGGGAGTATATTAGTAAAAAAATCATAAAAATTTGATATTATTAAAGTCCATTAAGATGAATTAAATAAGATTGCACGACTATATTTTTTTCTTACATATTCGAATTATTTAGAATATTTTATGTAATTCTAAATAGTGTTAATATTTCAAGTATAAACATCAATAAGAATTGTATGTACTAGTTATTATGGAGAATAACATTGATGGACAAAAAATCAGAATTTTCTCCGTTCGATCTTGAATTTTTTTGTTGTAATTTTCATACAATAAGAGAATATATATGTTGTTTCTGCCTAGAAAATTTGTTCTTTAAGTTAAATACATTTAATTGTTTACTTTATGGAATGATATAATTTTCAATTATGATATAATTTTCAATTACGTGTTACTTTTATCTAGAAAATATATGTTCTTTTTAATATGTGAAGGTACTCCCTTGGTATTTTTTTAGTTATTTACTTGAAATCTTGACACTATTCACAATCAGAGAGAATTTTATAAATTTCTTAATATATAAGAAAAATTATATTCCAGTAGGATCTTGTTGGATTCGGTTCAATGAATACTTTATTAATATTCAATTATTATAACTTTTACTAATGTTTAATAAGAGATGTCTATATAAATATATTAAAAGGCGTTCCTAAACAACGAACGGTGCCACGTGACGCTCTCTTTAAGGGAGTTTTAGTTCATGTAATCCGTGTACAATAAAAAAAAAATAGAAATGCATAATATAGGTTTCGATCCCGTGATCTCAAATTCATATACTAAAGCTTTAACAAATAGACCAAGTTGTATTTAGTGTTATCATTTCAAAGTACAATATTGATAAATGATAATTTTCCTTACCCGGGACATAATGCGAGCCTAAAAACTAATTTATAGCAAAAAAGTGCATTGACAAATACACATAGTAAAACTGGCAAACTAAAAATATATAGAGGGAGTATTTATTTTTATTATATGCTCTTTTTATTTTGACTAATGCTCCCTTTATTAAATGTGATGGTTTTGAACTTTGTGGTATTTTTACCTTGAAGATATGTCCTTTTGATTTAATATTTTTTTTAGAGAAAACGCGAGAAATCGTTTTATTAAACTAAATTAAGTTCCACCAAAGATTGACACTTTGGGGAAAGGAATCCATACATGTAAACTCATCATTAAAATTAACATCCCATCTTGCAACTAAATGAACAACGATGTTCCCCGCTCTCCTAAGATGGCTACACCGAAAATCTTCAAAACCTTCACTAAGAGTGATAACATCAGAAATCAAAGAAAAATGCGTACCGTAGTTCAACTCCTTAAGATGCACAGCCGAGACAATGCCCAGAGCATCACCTTCCAACCACACTTTTTGGAACCCCAACCTTCGAGCCATCATTACTCCAAACCGAGCTGCAGCAACCTCGGCAATAGTTGCCTCCCACTCCATGTTCATCCTTATTGCAGCAGCAACTAACAAGCTCCCCTAACAATCTCGAATTACAGCCCCCAAGCCCACTACCCGATTAACTCCAACATACGCATCAATATGTACCTTGACTCAACCCGAATTTGGCTTATTCCATCCAGCACACGAGTAAGTTGTGTAGTTCAAACTGCCCTGAATACGTGTGTTCACAGCATACACGCACCAATCCTTCACCATCTTACGAAAACCCGCTGCAATGTGTACGAGAGAGAAGGAGGGATCTTACGAAATCCCGCTGCAATGTGTACGAGAGAGGGAGGGGAGGTATCAAAAATCTCCTTCTTTCGACAAACATTTGCCCAAGAAAGGGTAACAAACATTTTCAAGTCTTCTATACTAATCTTTTATTTGCCATCCATAGAACCAACTCAAGAAAAGAATCATTTGGAGCATCTGGTATATCATCAACATACTCATTATACTCCCACACTTCTATAGCATGCTTATAGTAAAATAGAGAGTGAATAATAGTTTCCGTCTCCCCACAAATCTGACACACATTATGAGGGGTGATATATCTATAATAGAGTATTTCCTTCACTGCTACATTACCTACACACCATCCACACAAAATGTGTCATTTTACTTGGACCATCAATCGCCCATACACACTTCCATAGCTCCGTCTCTCGCGGCCCCGCACCCAATTGCCACACCCTTGTTTTACCCAGCATACCCAACCAGTACCCCGACTTCACTGCATACCCCCATCCCTAATTGGCCACCAATACTTACCGTCATCTGGCCAGAATTTTGAGAGAGGTATGTTCATGATTCTTGCAGCGTCGCCCTCATCTACTAGTGCATTGATCTGCTGCTCGCATTCCACCATCCTAGCTCATGGTCAATCAAGTCCGCCACAACTAACTCCGGATCAGCAGTAGCAATAGAAGTAGGCCTGAGGTTCACGCCCTCCCCCCGCCACCATGCGTCCCCCCATCCCTTAATGCGCATGCCATTGCCAACGCGCCATCTTAGGCCCTCTAATAACAGTGACTTTGCGGCCCAAATTTTTCTCCATGAATAACTAGGATCGAAACCCCTATAAGAATTTAAAAACTCATCATTTATAAAGTAACGAGCTTTAAGCACTTAATAGAGTAAGGAATTCGGGTCCTCATACATCTCCAACATTATTTTGCAAGCATATCTTGGTTAAAATATTTGAGGTCTCGAAAGCCAATTCCTCCCATAGACTTTGGCAGACACATAGATTCCAACTTATGCCAATGTAGCTTCTTTTCTAATCCATTCAAGCCCCCACCAAAATTTTGCTATCAATGCCTGGATTTCATCAATCAAACCATCAGGAATACGGAAAATACTCATCATATAAGTCGGAATTGCTTGGGCAATAACTTTTATCAACACTTCATTTCGGGTCTAGACAACAGCTTTTCCTTTCATCCATTCAACTTCTTCCAGATTCTCTCTTTTAGGCATGCAAAAACCGCCTTTTTTGACCATCCTATAATTGTCGGCAAGCCCAAATATTTCTCATGTCTGTGCACTTCTCTAACTCCCAGAGTATCAACAATCTCCTTTCGCTTAGAAACAAACACTTTTTTACTAAAAGCCTTATCCTTCTTGCTTAAATTGACTTTCTAACGGGAAGCTCTCTCATATAAGCTGATTATATTAGCAATCTTAGGACATTCTTGCAAGTTGGCTCTAGCAAATAATATACTATCATTTGCAAAAAAGAGGTGAGATATTCGCGGTGCACCATTACAAATCTTTTCTCCATGAATAGTCGGCTCCCTTACTGCTTTAGAGAGTAACATAGAAAAAGCATCAGCACAGAGTGAAAATAAGTAGGGTGATAAGGGTCTTCTTGCCAAAGCCCTCGTCTCGAAACTACATGATAAAACACTTGGTTATTGATCTTGAAAGATAAAGACACACTAATTAATTAAGTATGTACATTTTTAGTATTGCTACCTATCTTATTCATAAGTTGATATGAGACAAGTAGAATCTATTGATGAAAGATAAAAAAAATTAGGATTTTTGTTTCAAATATTGATAGGCTTTGGCAGTGATGGCCACTAGTGCGGGCTGGACGGGCCGGATCGTGGGCCGTAGCCGGCTCGGTTGAGATTTCACGGTCCAATACCGGACCGTGAAATTCATGGGTTGTGCAGGCTAGTCTGCGGGTTGAAAAATATTGGTCCACACCAGTCTGTTATCAATTCTCATGGTTCGGGAAGCGGTTTTGACGGTCCGTGGGTCTAGTGCACTGGAGCGGGCTGGCTGGCTGGTCCAGTACCGGACCGTGAAATTCATGGGTTGTGCAGGCTAGTCTGCGGGTTGAAAAATCTTCGGTTGTTATGTTAGGCAAATTGAAGACTAGAGAAAGGCTTAAAAGAGCAGGTGTTACACAAGAGGGTTGGTGTCCTATGTGCTTCAATGAGGAGGAGACATGTCAGCATCTCTTCTTTAGATGCCCATGCAGTAGGTCTATTTGCCAAGGTATACTGCAATGGATGGGGATGAATATGAGCCAGCAGGAAATCATTTATACTTCATGGAAGAAGCGGGGCAGGAAATTCAGAACCAAAAACAAACAAAAAGTCAGCTATGCTGTGTTAGCTGCACTGGTGTACTACATCTGGGAATGCAGGAATCATGCTCTATGGTATGAGGCTGTGAAAAGACCTGAGAAAGTCATCAAGGATATTAAGAAATCTATTTGTAATAAATTGAAGTATTGTGTAAATGAGAAATGGTCTAATGCTGATAGAATGTGGCTAGATCAATTATTATTAGTCTGTAATTAGTTAGTGGCTTCTTCTGTAGGCTGCTATCTGTCTTGGTAGTTTGTCTTGGTTGTGTGTGTGGAAGTTTGTATGTTGCTTGGTTGTGATGGCGCTGTATTGGATCTACTAAAGTATACCAAACAACTACTAAATCACTTACCCTTGACCCCCTTAAGTTGGGTCAAGGGCAGTCTCTCCTCCTAGCTATGTGGTACTCCCTGGGGTAGGGCTGCCCTAAAGGAGATAAAATTTACCAAAGATAACAATTGGATAGAAACTGGCAACTTAACTGGTAAAGGAGATTTATCTCTTGATTTGGTGGGCAAAAGAGTGTTTGGATCCTCTATAGTTGTAAAATAACTTTACAAGCTAGAGTTCGAGCAATATCAACCATTGAATAAAAAATTAATGATTCAAATATTCTCTTTCTAAAATTCCCTCCATTTTTTCTCATCAAAATCCAACCCCCTAATAATTTTCCCCTCCCATCAATATGAACTCTTGATTTTAAAATGCATGGCCGTAGTTGCAGATGTGCAAAGAGCCCCTCTACACAGGGTCCCAGTCCAAAAGTTTTTGGTTTTGTTTGAAAGGCCCCAATTTGAAAAAGCCCAATTTGAAAAATATCATGTTTTGTATAAATGGCAAACGCTCCACATCGTATCTTCGGACTCCATAATGCATGTTATTACCTATCATCTTCATCAATGTCTTTCACCAAAAATTCAAATTTCCATATCTTTAACTTAAGTATTCTCATGAATACTTTTTTCATAATTATCAATAATAAAATCAATCTATCAATTAGTATTGATTATCTCTACTCTTTATGAAAAATTGTGGTCCTTTTCTCTCATTAACGGGAAAGAAAACCTAGAAAGGGCCTAATTTTCATTATAGAACAGGGCCTTACAAATATCCAAGACGACCCTGTTAAAATGTATGGTTCAAATGCAACTTTACCTTGTAGAGTTCCACTAAAATTCTAGAGAATCTGGACTCGACAAAAGATGAACATCTAGTTTCTAGCTGGGTATCTATCCATGTTCTTTTCTAGTGTGATTTCTGATCTTTCTGCGCGCTTTGCTACTTGCATGCTTTCGTTTTGGTCCAGGTGCACCTGGGTGTATACTGTCCAAGGATTTATAATATCATACATTGGGCAAGATAGGCGAACATAATTTATTATAAGGACAAGAGGGGATTTTTCTGGAGATGTTATAAACGTCTATTTGACTATTTGTTTGGTGACTATATTAAGTATCTATCACATACATGAGTAGCCATATCTCTTTTGTTTAGGACCATGAAAACTGCAAAATGGTACGACACGAGTACCAATTGGACGAGTTCTGGAAACTAATTGGAAGTGTTTTGGGACTACTAGGGTCGTGTTGAATACCAAGTTAGGCTGTGTTCAGTTTACTTTATTTTTGCTTATTTCAGATCTAATCAGATCAAATCAGATCTGAAAAAATAAGTTCAGATCATATCAGATCAGTTCAGATCAGATCATGCTTATATATTTAAAAATCATTATTAGTATTAAATATCTTTAATTACATATTAGTAAAAATTATAATAATTGAATATTAATAAAGGACTCATTGAGACGAATCAAACAAGACCCTATATGACTATATTTTTTCTTATATATTGAGAAAAATCTAAAAGATAAGATCTTGTAAATCAGATCATATCAGATCAGATCAGATCAGATCAGATCAGATCAGTTCAGATCAGATCAGTTCAGATCAGATCAGATAAAAAAAAAAAAGTTCAGATAAAATCAGATAAGTTCAGATCAGAAAATTTTAGGTGAACTAAACATAGCCTTAGACTCAGACAGATAGATAACAACACTTTCTCATTCTTTTGTTTATTTTGAGTAGCCTAATAAATAAGAAAGTTCTATTCCTTGGGCTGGCTGCCTGGCCACAGTATTACAGTAGTAAACGGTAAAATTAATGTCTTGAATGTATTCGTCAAAATGTGTCAAATGGATGTTCTGGAATACCGTCCGATCGGGCCCATCATGAAGTTTGGGAATGCAGTTTTTGGGAAGCCGCCCAATGGCATCGGGCATACTCGGGCGCACCTAGCGAACTACGACCGGGCGAGGTTGCCCGATCGGGCTCGCAATTGATTATGGAATTCGTAATTACCTCCCGATCGAGTGGATGTAGCCCGACCTAATTGGGAGGGTGCCCGGTTTTTGCGGTAGACGCGTTTTTCTGACACGCGGTATAAATAGGTTATTTTACCTAATTGTTTGATTACGAATTTAGTCTAATTCTCTCTGTAATCTGGTTTTCCTCACATAATAAAACATTCTCTCTCTGTCGTGGACGTAGCCAAATTGGTGAACCACGTAAATCTGCTGTTTGATTTTCTGTGTTTTGCATTATTTACTCGTTTCTTTTTCACGTCTGTCATAACATAAACATATCGACGAGTTATACACCCTTCGTGTTGGGTATATGGCATGATATGAAGCTCATGGAGGTATATGGGTGTGGAGATGAGGTTGCGTAAAGGGAAAACATCATATTGGGCATAAGGCTAACTTTGAATGGACATATCTTTCAATCTAGAAATGATTTTGAGGTGATTCAAAGTGGAGGTGATAGCTTGTTCCGAGAGCTTTCCAACGATAGGTCATATGCTCAATTCCGATAAGATACGAAGAAGTTATGGCAGTTTTACGTTTCGCCCGATCGGGTCGGGCGAGGGAGCCCGATCGGGCCCGCAACAAAAACGTGAAACTGGGCGTTTGGCAGCTTTTGTTGGCTCGCCCGATGGCATCGGGCCATCTTGCCCGATCGGGCGGCAGGCCGAATTACGACATGGGCGTTTGTTGCCCGATCGGGCCCGGGAGCAAAATTCTTCGGGCGTTAAGCGCCCGATCGGGCGAGTCTCGCCCGACCGCATCGGGCGGGGTCTGTTTTGGGCCGGTTTTGTTCCGAAAACGCGTTTTACTAAGTGGGGGTATAAATACGTGCCCTAATTTGTCATTAATTGTATTATTCATCATTATTCACATATTAGAGAGAGAAAAAGCAATAGAGAGAGTTCTTGGAGTGCTTTTTGTAATCTTTCTTGAATATTCATCGATTCCTAGTGCAGATTCGTGGTTTTTCTCCCATTTCTTGAGTTTCCACGTAAAATTTCTGGTGTGTTCTTTCCTGCTTTATTATTTGATATTCTATTATTGTTAGCTATTATTTCTAGATTGATAGTCAATAGGACTTACAAGTGGTATCAAGAGCTAGGTTTGATTATTGTCTAGATCTAGAATAATTAACAATGGAGGATTCAAAGATTAGAATTGAGAAGTTTGATGGGACAGATTTTGGATATTGGAAGATGCAGATAGAAGACATCTTATATCAGAAAAATCTGTATCAACCTTTGACTGATAAGCCTGCTGACATGGAAGAGGCTAAATGGAAAGTACTGGACAGACAGGCACTAGCGGTGGTGCGTTTGACATTGGCTCGGACTGTGGCGTTCAATGTCAAGGATATCAAAACAATGGCTGGATTGATCAAAGCACTGTCAGATATGTATGAAAAGCCCTCTGCAATGAATAAGGTATATCTGATGCGCCTTTGTTTGGTTTAGAGATGAATAATGGTAGTTCTGCTGCTGAACATATTAATGAATTTAATTCATTAATAAGTCAGTTATCTTCGGTTAATATTGCCTTTGAGGATGAAGTGAAAGCCCTAATTTTGTTGTCCTCTTTACCTACTGCTTGGGAAACTGTTGTAACTGCTGTTAGTAATTCCTCTGGTAAAGAGAATTGGTTTATGATGTTGTCCGTGATCTGATTTTGAGTGAGAGCATTCGAAGGAAGGAGAGTGGAGAATCATCTGGAGCATACAGTGCAGAAGGTAGAGGGAGGGGAAAAGGGAGGAACTTTCAGGGAAAATCGGAGTCAAAGGGGACCGGAGTAAGTCAAAAGGCAGGCTAGTGTTACTTGCTGGGGGTGGGTAATGAAGGACATTTAAAGAGAGATTGTCCTAGGAAAGAGAATGGGAAAGGGAAGAAGAAGGTTCAAGAAAGTGATGATGAAGAAGATGCATCAACTAACTTGATTTCGGAGTACGATTCTGATGCTTTGATGGTAAGCATGGATGATCAGAAAGAGTTGGTTGGTTGCTCGGGATCATGGGTCTTGGATTCGGGTTCTTCTCACCATTCCTCACCATGCAGGGAGTTGTTTCGGAATTTCAAATCCGGAAAACTTGAAAAGGTCTACCTTGCGGATGGCAAGGCAGTGGAAGTCGTGGGGAAAGGTGATGTGAGTGTGAAACTCACTCATGGTGGCTCGTTGGAGTTGAAGAATGTCAAGTTCATCCCAAGGTTGAAGAAAAGCTTGATATCTGTAGCCCAACTTGCTATATCGGGTTACAAGGTTGTGTTTGATGGTGGTTCTTGGAAGATTGTCAAGGGAGCAATGATCATAGCTCGTGGGACAAGAAGTGGAACACTTTACACCATGGGGAGCACAGTGAAGAGGCCCGGGATTGGGATGAGAACTTAAGTAAGGTGTCGTTTGGTCGGAAAACTATCGATAGTGGGTAAGGGATGAGAGCCGTGGTGAAGCGGTATCCCGGTGGCAAATTGACCGGTAAGCGAACAAGGTGAAGAACGGCACACAAGTATGATGTGCCGGAAATCCTAAGTGGAACAAAGGGTGTATTGTTCGAGTGGGAGCAATGTGAGTTTGCTTTTAGAACAATGAGAAGCTTCTTTGGCTTAGGTTGTAATTTGTTTATGAAGTTTTGATGAGATTTCAATGTGCTTCTTTGGTTGGAGAGGAAGTGGTTATCTTCTTTAGTTATAGAGGAAGGGATCTTCATTTGGTTGTGCTTGTCTCTAAGGTGATCCGACCTCCGGGGTAGGAGGGTGTGTAGGTTCATGGAGTGATGGTGCAATGATTTGGAGTTTAGTCATTAAGAATCAAAGTCGGTGTAGATTTTGATGCCTTTGAATTGGAGTTGGTGCAAACTTCAATGTTAGTTTCCTTGGTGTAGAGGAGATGTATGTCATGGTTTAGACACGACTAGAGATTGCTTTTGCAGTGGGAGTTGTGTGTAGGAGTTGTGATGAATGAGAGGATGATGAAGGTATGAAGTTTTCTTCACTTACACTTATCTCCAAGTGGGAGATTGTTGGGTATATGGCATGATATGAAGCTCATGGAGGTATATGGGTGTGGAGATGAGGTTGCGTAAAGGGAAAACATCATATTGGGCATAAGGCTAACTTTGAATGGACATATCTTTCAATCTAGAAATGATTTTGAGGTGATTCAAAGTGGAGGTGATAGCTTGTTCCGAGAGCTTTCCAACGATAGGTCATATGCTCAATTCCGATAAGATACGAAGAAGTTATGGCAGTTTTACGTTTCGCCCGATCGAGTCGGGCGAGGGAGCCCGATCGGGGCCGCAACAAAAACGTGAAACTGGGCGTTTGGCAGCTTTTGTTGGCTCGCCCGATGGCATCGGGCCATCTTGCCCGATCGGGCGGCAGGCCGAATTACGACACGGGCGTTAAGCGCCCGATCGGGCGAGTCTCGCCCGACCGCATCGGGCGGGGTCTGTTTTGGGCCGGTTTTGTTCCGAAAACGCGTTTTACTAAGTGGGGGTATAAATACGTGCCCTAATTTGTCATTAATTGTATTATTCATCATTATTCACATATTAGAGAGAGAAAAAGCAATAGAGAGAGTTCTTGGAGTGCTTTTTGTAATCTTTCTTGAATATTCATCGATTTCTAGTGCAGATTCGTGGTTTTTCTCCCAGTTCTTGAGTTTCCACGTAAAATTTCTGGTGTGTTCTTTCCTGCTTTATTATTTGATATTCTATTATTGTTTGCTATTATTTCTAGATTGATAGTCAATAGGACTTACACTTGACTTGACTGGGAAGAATCCCGTAGGCAAAAAGTTGATTTTGCTTGTCCAGTTGTCCCTACAAATTAGATTTGCTACTGGTATTAAAAAACCATAATTGATAAATGCAGAGAGTGTGTTGAGCTTTGCTATAGAGAAGTTAGCAACATTCGTAATTGCGGAGGCAGAGTTGCTGGGTAGCCTTTCACAAGATGTTACAGCCTTGAAAAATGAACTAGCAACCATCAAAGAGGTTCTAAAGGATGCTGAGAAGAAAGCTGAGGAAGATGATACCATCAACGAGTGGCTGAGACAAGTAAGAGATATTGGTTACCAGATTGAGGATGTCATTGATGACTACATCCTATTGAAAGAGTTACCGCAACAGCAGCAGCAGCAACAACGGCAACGATCTTCCTCTAATACTAGCAATACTAGTCAGCTTTTCCTGATGGTAACGAGAATCCGTAAGTGGTTAAATAAAGCAGTTGCTTGTGTTTCAGAGCTAAAACCCAAGCATGAGTTAGCCTCCAAAATTGGAGAAATTAAAGGCGAGTTATCTGAGATAAGCAGCAGAAGGGAAAGGTATAAGTTCATTGCTTCAAGAGATAGCTCTAGCAGTAATGAGCGCTACCAATATCAGCAAGACCGTCAAGTTTGCTCTCTCTTCGTCGATGATTCTGATATTTTTGGCATTGAAGATCATAAGGCAGAAATCATTAAGTGGTTGAATTTGGAGAAGCAACATGTACACCAGCATGTGGCAGAGTGCCATCGTTCCGTGATAGCTGTGGTAGGTATGGGAGGAATAGGAAAGACGACCCTCGTTCGTAAAGTGTATGAGGATGAGGAGGTCAGAAGCTGCTTTAGTTTCTATGCTTGGGTCACTGTTTCCCAATCTTACAAGTGGAAGGTTGTGCTCAACAGCATATATCAGCAAGTTCATCCACAATCATCTCTACAACTTGAGACATCTGATGAAGTAAACATCATCAATGATTTACGGAAGCACCTCAAGGATGAGAGGTAACCTCACATTATCTATTGTCCAGCTTTTATCTTCCCTGATGTATATCTGTTCTTGATGATTTTTCCATGCATTAGATATCTACAGCTTCTATTGAAAATATAAGTGTCCATATATACAAGAGAGATAAATATGTTACACACTTTTCTTTAGGATACTGTTTCGGTATCGAAAACGGTGCCGGACCCTTTGAGAGTTGTCCGACAGGAGATGGACGTCCGTGAGGGATCTGCAACAATGACAAACGTGAGCTACCCTCGGGGGTGTTTCGAGGAAACCCCCTCCGACGCTCAAGTCAGCTAAATGCTCAAGAGGATTCTAGAGAGAGAGCTTAGAGAGAGAGAGATAGGCTATTTTTAGTATGAGAGAATGTACCTGCAGGAATAGTACTGGATGGCTATTTATAGGCGTACTATTCACCTGACAGGGTGTATAATCTTGTGACACTTGTACTGTTGTGATTAATCTGTCAGAGGGAAGATTCCCTCTACTTTGTCGTTTTCCATGACCGCGACGGCAATCTTGGCCCCAATGATGAATTAGGATTGGTCTCCCTTTTGTGAGCCCACGTCATCTCGGTTTGCTCTCGGCCAATATGCAATGTCCGCTAGCAAATTTGGGTTACACCCATACAGATACTTTTTACAAAAAAAAAAAGTTACTAACCAACTCAAACTTGGAGCTATGTAATAGCAATATCATTTTCTTATTTGAGGTGTATCTTTAATCTGCCCCCTTTGATTTGCAGGTATATTGTTGTCTTTGATGATGTCTGGGATGTAGAGCTGTGGAGGTCTGTTAATGCTGCTTTGCCTACTAATAATAAAAACAGTAAAATATTGATGACAACGCGTGATAAAAATATTGCTTTGCACTGGATGGCTTCATTAGGTGGTCATACTCATCATGTGTATGACCTGCAACCTTTGCCCAAAGATGCAGCATGGGATCTCTTCTGTCATAAGACTTTTGTTCATGGCATTTGCCCTCCAGAACTGGAACAATTGTCACGTCAAATGATCGAAAAATGTGAAGGATTACCACTTGCAATTGTAGCAATTGCAGGCCTTTTATCCACCAGAATGAAGGTTCCTTCCGAGTGGAACAAAGTACAAAGTGGCCTTGGCTTTGAGCTCGGAAGTAATCGACACTTCTCAAGTACCACAAAAGTACTACTCTTGAGCTACCATGAGTTGCCTTATTACCTTAAGCCTTGTTTCTTGTACTTTGGAGTGCTTCCAGGAGCTTATTCCATTGACTGCATGAGACTAATTCGGCTTTGGATAGGAGAGGGTTTTATACAAAATCAGCGAGGCAAAACTCTCGAAGAGGTAGCGGAAGAATACTTGAATGAACTTGTACATAAGAATTTGGTTCAAGTCTATGCGGAGGCAAATATCAAAAAAAGCAGACTATTCAGGGTTCATGATATCTTACGTGAGATGATAATCCTTCCGAAGTTGGACAACTTGTGCTTCTGTCAAGTATTATCTCAGGACAATTCTCCCACATCCAAGCAGTTTCGACGAATAAGCATCCATACTGATTTTTTCCATGACAATAACAGTATCAATGTTTCAGAGATGCTCGACGTTACACCTGGTGTCAGGTCTCTCCTTTGGTTTGTTGAGCCTCTAGAGCTCCCAGACCTTCCTCTACGCTCACTCCTTAAAGTTGCCTACTTCTTCAAGGTACTGGACCTTGAAGGCGCTCCCATCAACCATATTCCTGATGAATTTGGAAATCTCCCGCACTTGCGATATTTGAGCTTGAAAAAGACCAATGTCGAGGTGATACCAAAGTCGATAGGACGGCTTTTGAATTTACAGACACTAAATCTCAAGCATTGTTTAGTTGTTGAGCTTCCTAGAGAAATTGGTCAGTGTAACAAGTTACGCCATGTTCTTACTTTTCGGTTAATTGAAAAATCAAAGCAGGCTGTAAAAATATATGATGGGGTGTTAGAAAATTTCAAGGAGTTGCAAAAGTTAGCATACATTGAAGTACATGAAGTTCGTTTAATAGAAGAACTGCAACATTTGAAGCAACTGAGGAGGCTAGCAATCACAAAGGTTAAGAAAGAGCATGGAAGGGGCCTTTGTTGTGCTATAGAGAAAATGAAACATCTCCGATCACTTAGCATAGAATCTGCAAACCATGAAGTTCTTGATATACAATGGAGTTTAAGATCACCTCCTTTACTACTTGAGCGTCTCTACTTGAAGGGACGGTTGGAGATATTACCAGACTGGGTAAAAAACCTCAAGAACTTGGCTATGCTGCGTTTGGTCTCTTCAAGGCTTGAGGATGACCCAGGAAAAATCCTTCAACTGCTGCCTAATTTGGTCCAGCTAACTCTAAATGATGCATATCTCGGTGAGAAGTTGGATTTCGGATGTACAAATTTCTCCAAGCTCGAGATTTTGGGGTTCTATGATCTGCACAATCTGAAATCCTTAGTTGGGATGGGTTTGCCTTCCCTTCGGGAGGTAGAAATTGATAGATGTTTACTATTCTGTGATTACCCTGATGAAGTTGCAAAAATTATTACCAAGAAGGCTATCCGGGTGTGTGCGTATGTGCATCGTGCAGCCTTTATGTTTGAGCGAGGTAAGAGTAGGCAAAGCAAGACCTGAGGTGCTAGTAGGATGTATTGTTGTATGACCGAAATGAGGTAATTCGAGTCTACTACCACAACACACTTTGGGCAGGAAATGGGATCCATTTCCGGAACCACTTCCTTATGAAGTTCCATTGCTTTGGAGCTATCTTTTTGATAGAGGAAGATTTGTGTGTTGTTGTGGTAGATGTCAGCTTTACATTTACAGTCGGTGATTCTGTTTGGGAAAAAGCATTTTAACTAGCTTAAATGATACTCCTTCTGTTTCAAAATATAAGGTATTGACGCTTTACGAAAATTTGCTTTGACCACAAATTTCTCTCAAATAAGATAAATAAAATTTTTAAAAATTATACCGTTGGATTCGTCTTGAAAAATATTATAATAATATTATTTTT
Organism: Beta vulgaris subsp. vulgaris; assembly: GCF_026745355.1. NCBI lineage: Eukaryota > Viridiplantae > Streptophyta > Magnoliopsida > Caryophyllales > Amaranthaceae > Beta > Beta vulgaris. The sequence continues at coordinate 48,169,819 of NC_079205.1, read as the reverse complement.
AAAAATTTTCTATTAACATAAATTGAGAGAAATTAATGGTCAAAGTTCAACCTCGAACATCGTGCTGCCTTATATTGTTAAACGGAGGGAGTAAGGTGCTAACATATTTTAGGTGCTAAAATGATTTTTAGTGTTTGGAGAGCACCTAAAATAAAATTTCAGGTGGCTAAAATAACTTAAATGATAAGTTAAAAAATTTACCTTTTCAAAATCAGGTGACTGAAATTTTCAAAAATCTTTCCAAAATTTTGACAACACCTAATTTTGCTAAAATTATTTATCAACTTAATTAACTAATTTTGCCAAACAGTTAAACTAATCAGTTTCCTTATCAGTTCTAGCACTCTATCAGTTTCATCTTTATCTTATCAGTTTCAATTTATTTTCAGCTAGTAATAATGCCAAACAGAGACAACTGCACCAGCTCTGAATCAATATCAAAGCTGCCATCGTCCGAAGACTGTGGAAGTCTGTGTCAAACAGCGGTGTAGAAAATGGGTATTTATCAATGTTAGATGATATCTACAACTATTATGGTTTTGCCAAATTAGAATTTTATCTTATCTTAATTGCTTTTTATTAGCTAATGTTGAATTCTATGATAAACTTCATATCATATTGTATTTTTATATTGTTGATGAATTATATAAAGAATTTTTTGTGCGAAATGACTAATTAAAATAGGGTTTTTGTGGGGAGCCACCACTTAATAAGTTTTTCAGAAGGAAGGGCCAAATAAAATACTTTTGTTGGCAACTAAACACCACATTACGATTTCCAGGTCAAATTGTCAACTTTCCGGCGTTGACAATTGGTACCCCCCAAAACTTCGATTTTTGTTGTCTTTTCAACTCACATTATTTGTTTTCTCCTCTTTATTTTATGAATACCCATCCTTTTTTTCTCTCTCTCTAAAATCTTCATGTTGTCTTCTTCTTCTCTTTCTTCTCACTAATTAACACAGTACTCTCTCCTCTCGCACTCACATTATTGTTCCAAATTTTCGTTTACCAAAAACAAGTCTGCTTTTCGATATGGGTTCACCCGTTCTCCTCTACGAACTCGCACAAGTGCACTTTGTCCGAGTTTTCTAACTAATACTACTACCCGCTCCGAGGTTGAGGATGAGAGCTTTAGCTTCAATTAAATAAGGGAAATTGGGAAAATTGGGGGAAATTGAGGAAATTGAGTGTACTTGGTTCGAGTTCTTTAACTAATACTACTACCCACTCCAAGGTTGAGGATGAGAGTTTTAACTTTAATTAAATGAGGAAAATTGGAGAAATTGGGGAAAATTGGGGAAATTAGGGCTTTTAAATAGTAAGAAGGGGGGAAATAAGACAAACAAAAAAAACGAGGTTTTGGAGGGAAGAAATTGTCAACGTCGGAAAGTTGACAATTTGGCCTGAAAATCATAATATGGTATTAAGTTGCCAACGGAAGTAGTTTAATTGGTCCTTCATTCAAAAAAAAATTTAAGTGGTATTTTTTCCACAAAAATCCTATTTTAATTCTTCTTTCCCCACAAAAAACCCTTATTTAAAATAGTGAACCACTGTTGAGACTAGAGAGAAGGAAATAATGTCTTTTTTCTCCAGCATATAACCCTAGACAGCCAGAGCCATTGTTAAGGATCAATAGATTATATTTTCCATCTTGTATTATCTTTGACCTATCTTGTAATATATGGTTCAATCCTTTTTTATCTCTATATTAGGATAGTTGTGATTGTCAATCTTCTTCTAATTCTTAGGAGTGATTCTAGGCATAACTTTAGCTTATGTATAGTTTCCTTGTTGTATTTAAACTGTACAATGTTAATGAGAAAATTAACTTTTCCAATCATTCACATGGTATCAGCCTAACCACGGTCCTTTTCTTCCTCTCTCCACTTTGTCTCTTCTGTTTTCCTATCATCATGACTGAAGCATCTATCACTTTCCCCACCCCTGATCACTCTATTCCCTTTGATTCTACCTCTAAGCTTCATGTCATCTCCTTTCCCAATTGCATCAAACTTACCTCCACAAATTACCTAGCTTAGAAAACTCAAATTGAAGCCATGCTCATTGGCTTTGATCTACTCAAATTCGTGGATGGGTCGTTTCCTGCTCCACCCACCACCATCACTACCGATTCCATCACCACTCCCAACCCAGCTCATATTTCTTGGCTTTGCCAAGACAAAATTATCTTTGCTGCCTTAGTTGGTACTCTCTCTCACACCCTCATTCCCCTGGTTTCCCAAAACCCCACCTCCAAATCAGCTTGGGACACTCTCACATCCACCTACGCTAAGCCATCTTGAGGCCATAATCAAATCGTCAAAGATCGCCTTAAACACATTACCAAAACTACCACTCAATCTGTCATTGATTATATGCAATCAATCAAAACTTGTGCTGACCAGTTAGCCTTACTTGGCAAGCCTCTAGATCATGATGATTTCATTGATCATATTCTTGATGGCCTTCCATACACGTCCTACAAACCCATTATCGATGCGGTTAACGCTTGCGATACTACCATTCTTTACGATGAGTTACATGAAAAACTTATCCAAGCTGAAATTCATATCAATAACCAAGCCTCCTCTGACCACGCTACTACCTTTCCAGCCACTGCTCATGTCGCTCACACTCGGTCCTCTTACCCGACTCGAATTACCACCTCGAACACCTCCGCTGCATTACTACCCACTCCCCAGTCGCGTGCCTACCTTGGTACTTGTCAATGGTGCCGAGCCAAGGGCCATTATGCCTCTCAATGTCCTGCTTTCAAGCAAGCACACCCCCACATTCAGTTTCCTACACCTGCTCGTGGTACTCGATCTCGTCCAACGGCACCGCAAGCCCATGTTACAACTGTTTCTAATGCACCTTCCTCGGCGTGGCTCCTTGACAGTGGTGCCTCTCACCATGTTACTAATGATCTCAACACTCTTGCTCTTCACACTCCGTATGATGGAACTCAGGAACTTGTAATTGGTGATGGTACATCTCTTCCTATCTCTCACATTAGTTCTATTATTATTACTACTTCTCACAAAATATATGTTCTATCTAATGTACTCTATGTCCCCTCTATCTCTCGTAACATATTGTCAATATCTCAATTTTGTCTTGAAAATTTTCTTATCATAGAATTCTTACACTCTTCTTTTCTTGTTAAGGAACACAATGGGACAATCTTATTCCAAGGCCCAACTCATAATGGTGTCTATGAGTGGCTCCCTACTCTTCCTACTGCTTTTTCAGCTATCAAGTCCTCCATGTTTGATTGGCATCATCGCCTTGGTCATCCTGCCATCAACATCTTAAATAAACTAGCATCTATTTATCCTTCTGAAATTTCCATGTAATGTAATTCTTTTTCTTATTGTAACTCTTGCAATATTAATAAAATGCATAAACTTCCCTTTGCTACTTTTACTCTCACATCTAATGCCCCTCTTGACTTAGTTTTTTCGAATGTATGGACCTCTCCCACTCTTTCTTATGATGAAAAAATATATTATGTCATATTTGTTGATCATTTCACCAAGTATATATGGTTTTTTATGTTAAAACGAAAATCTGACACCTATGCTGTTTTTATTCGCTACAAAGCTATTGTCGAAAAATTCTTCAAACGACCTATTCTACAACTCTATTCAGATAATGGGAGTGAGTATCTTAAACTCACACCTCATCTCTCACAAAATGGTATATCTCATCTCACTTCCCCTCCTCATACACCAGAACATGATGGCTACGCTGAACGCGGCCATCGTCACCTTGTTGAAACAGGTCTCACCCTTCTTTCTCATGCTAACATACCTAAGGAATATTGGCCCCTCACCTTTTCCACTGCTACGTACCTTATAAACCGCCTCCCTACTCCTACTCTTAATTATGCCTCACCATATCTCAAATTATTCAATATCTCTTCCAATTACTCTAAATTACGTAGTTTTGGATGCTTATCCTACCCTTGGCTTTGTCCCTACACTTCCCACAAAATTGAACCTCGTTCTAAACCTTGTATTTTTGTTGGTTACTATGTCTCCCAAAGTGCTTATCATGTTCTTGATCCTACAACAAATAAAATCTACACCTCTAGGCACATCAAATTTATTGAAAGTGAATACCCCTTCCTCAGTTTACACCCTCCTACATCTCCTCTACCTACTGTCCATCTTGATGATTGGTGTCATCTCCCAATATCTCTCGTCACTTTTCCCACTCCATATCAAACTTCACCCACTACCCCTACTCATACTCCTACTGCCACACCAACTCCCCCTTCCCCTACTACCCCGCCTTCTCCCCTTACACCCTATCACATTACACCTACTGCCAGTCTGCCACCCCTCCTTCCTCATTATCCCCCACACCATCTACTTCACCTACAATCCCTAACTCCTTTGCTCCTACCTCTTCTCCCTCCCACAATACTACTACAGATTTTCACTCCCATCCTCCTCAACCGATCCACCCATCTCATCATCAACACCTCCCTTGTCCTCCCCTACTCACACCATGACCACTCGCCTACAAAATAATATTCGAAAACCCAATCCAAAATATTTTTCTCCTCAAGCTAATCTTACTACTTCCTCTTCCATTCAAGAACCTCGCACCATTACCCAAGCTTTGTCTCACCTACAATGGCGACATGCCATGACCGGAGAATATGATGCTCTTGTACGTAATGGTACTTGGCAACTTGTCTCTCCTACTTCTTCTCAAAATATTGTCGGATTGATAACACGTTTATATACTCATTTTTATGTGATATATTTGTGTGTTACCATCATATTTTTCCCATATTTTTAATCTCTTAGAGCTATTATTCTTTACTTTTCGCTATTGCTCTCCTAGGGTGTATTTGTTTTGTTTTTGTAGGATTATGGCGTTTGTTGGAGTTGATTGGAAATTGCACGAAAGCTTGGATGATTGTGGAGCATTCAGATGGATTGATAGCTTTATCCTTCGATGATTTTGAAGATATATTGCAATATAGCGTTGGTAACCATTAATTACCGTGCCTAAGAAGCTACAAAATAGACTTTTGATAGCAAGAGAACAAAAAAACAGCATAAACCGCCACCCTTTGGTGGTCCTTTCAAGCTTACCGCAAGGCAATGTCGGTCTCCAATTTTCATATTACGTAATCTTAGTTTTAGAGTGTTTTAAGAGTCCAAATCCTAGTCAAAATCCTTGTATTCGGATAGATATAAATAGGTTTTGGATAGAAATTGTTAGGGGATTTGAGAGGGAAATAACGTGAGTTTAGTTTTCTCTTGGCTTCTCCACGCTTTTCATCACGCCATTTTCCATACTTTCCTCAAGTCTTTGTTTTCAACATTCAAGTTTGCAATTTCATCAATTAATTCAAGTATTATTTTCTCTTCTCTATTCTATTATTATTATTGTTAATCATGCTTTCTTTTAATCTTTATTTTGTTTATTCAATCATCATGTGTGAGTAGTTTCTATAGGGTTAGGTTGAACCCTAACATGAATTGATGCATGTTTAATTCCCAATTCCCAAACTTTGATTAATTTATGATTTATTTATTTTAGGGTTGGTTTTAGTTATCAATATATGGCTAGAAATAGTATATATTGAATGTGATTATTTTTGCAACGAAAGTTGAATCTTAATCGAATCTAGAACCCTAATTTAAGATAAAGGAAATCATCACGAAAGTAGTTGATGGAATTTATTAGGATGTTAGGATGCTATGTCTAAAGTCCTTTATTTGCATGACTCCATGAAAATAGGCATGATTGCATTGTTAGGGAAGCTATTGATTGATCGAAAGAAATCCTTAGTACTTATTAGGGCGCATCCATCCTATGAGTTATCTATTAGTTAATTAAGGGAAAAGGGATTATTTGTGGTATTAATTCATGTTAGTGGGGATACTTAAACCTAGATGTCTTTAGTTTTTGATTCACTCTTGATAATTTCATTTACTTTAGTTATTTTGATTAGTTCATCACCACTTATATTAATTATTTGCTTAGTATTAGTTAGAGTCAATTTAGCTACTTTGAATTAGTTAGTCTCTTGGGATTCGACCCTTACTTCCCCGACTACATTAGTTAGGAGGAATAGTTAGGTTATTTTTGTTACGTACGCGACACGCCTTTCAAATTTTGGCTCCGTTGCTGGGGACTAGGGCCGGCTATGGGCCCGTGCAAGCAGACCCATAGCACAGGGCCCCGAATTTTGGGGGGCCTCAAACTCTCAGCCCACTTTCACCTTCTGTTTGTATCCGTCAAACTTCTCATCGTAACCTGCTCTTATCTCCCCCTAATTACTCTATAATTCCCAAAAATATATGGATATTTTCCACATTCCTTTAGTTAATTCTTTAAGTTTTCATTAATTGTAGTTTATTTACAGAAACTCTCATTTAAGACTCTCATCTCCCTTTTCTCAATTATCTACTGTTTTTCCAGTTCCGATTCATTTTTTCTCAATCCTTTGAGAAATTATCAATGTCAGATTTTATTCTAATTCTTCCCCAATTTAATTACATGTTAACCGAGATGTTTTCTCCCTATTCATCAAAAAGTATAATTTTGGTTTTGATATATTAATTTGAGACAAAAAAATTACAGAATTTCCTTGGAATTGGACAATTAACTTCTTCTTCTATTCTTCAATAAATCTTTCGTAAAGTCTGGAAAACTTGGGATTGAGAATTCGACCTCTTCAATTGGAGGAATTAGGATATGGGGAATTTGGGTATTGGAAGTAGGACAAATTTGGGCTCCCTGCTTCTTGCCTGTGGAGTAATATTCATGCATTGAAGTTCAACAAAGGTAATTCTATTTCCTTCTTTTTATATCTATTTTTATACATAATTCCACTTTTTGTAAGAAAATATTTAAGTATTTTTGCTAGCTTGATAAGTGTATATTATGTTATTAAAGTCTATCTTTAAGTATGTTAAGTACTCAGTTTTTCATTTTACTGGATAAGTGTATCTTTAAAGTATCAAAATATAAACTATTAATATGCTTTCTAATCGTAGTTTTTTTATACATAAACTGGATAAGCCTGTGGACTTTTTTTTTTTTTCTTCTTTAAAGATTACAATTCAAATAAAGTACTTTGAATATTTGGTGTTTCACATTGTAAGAATATAATCGTAGCATTTTGAAAGAATTTTTTATTAGTAAAATTGAACCTTTTTATGGTAGGGGCCCAAAATTTAAAATTAGAACAGGGCCTCCAAAATATTCGAGACGGCTCTGCCGGGGACTAACGGTATTTAAATTAGTTATTTTTGCTAAGTTTTTTCTTTTAGTTTGCTGCTTCGGCTATCATTTCTTGTTTATTTGATCTTTTGTTTTTAGTTCTTTCTTTGTTGCATGCAAACTCGACGTAAAGGTCCACATAATTTGATTCCTCTTGATCTTGAAATCGAAGCCACTGAACGCAAGCAAGGAAGTACAAAGAGACGACTTAAGAATAAGAATCAAGCAATGGGTGAAGAAGCAACTAAAACTCTTTGGGAGTATGGTTTACCAGATACTACAACTGGTGCATTATCGAGCATTGTTCGACCAGCCGTCAATGCTGCAAATTTTGACCTTAAGCCTCAATTCATCCAGTTCATGTCCAACGATTCATTTGCAGGGTTACCCAATGAATGCCCTGTGAGTCACGTTGCTAGTTTCTTGGAGAAATGCGACACAGTGAAAATCAACAATGTGAGTGAGGATGCTATTCGACTACGCCTTTTTCCTTTCTCTCTTTGAGATAGGGCAAAGGAGTGGTTGAGAGATGAAGGTGTCAGAACTTTTGATACATGGGGGAAACTTGCCAAAGCATTCTTGGTGATGTTTTTGGGGCAAGAAAAGACCGCGAAGCTGAGGAATGAGTTAGCAACCTTTGAGCAACATGACGACGAATCATTGTATGAAGCATGGAGAAGGTTTCTATGTTTGCAAAGACAATGTCCTCATCACGGGATTCCTGAATGGATGTTGATACAGACTTTCTACAATGGTTTGACACATGAGTTTCGTATCTACATTGATGCTGCTTCAGGTGGTTCCCTTATGACTAAGAATCCAACCGAAGCAAAGGAGTTGATTGAGAAGATGGCGGCCAATGACAACTACCATCCAAATGGTCGCAATCGTGCTAAGAAGGGAGGTAAATATGATGTTAATGCATCAACCAGTTTGACCAATACTGTGCAGGCACTATCTCACAAGTTTGATCGACTCCAAGCTGGTTCATCTATGATGGTCTCATGTCAGATGTGCGGAGTACAAGGACATGCTGCCACAGAATGTCAAATCAACAATGATAGGATGACAATTGAGCAAGCCAATGCTCTTTATAACTCCAATCCAAAGCAGCCATATGATCCTTATTCTAACACGTACAATGAAGGATGGAAGCATAATCCTGCATTCTCATACAAGAACACTCAACCACAACTCAATCCACCTCCTCCACCTCGCAATAACTTTAATTCACCACCAGGTTTTCAAGCTAGAGCACCCTTTAATCATCATGTTAATCAACAACCTTCTCCAATTCAACAGAAGAGCAACTTGGAGATTATGATGGAGAACCTTTTAGCCCAACAAACTAACTTCATGGCTCAACAAGGTAAGCAAAATGAGAAGACTGATAATGCAATTCAACAAATTCAAGCTCAGAACAAGCTCTTGGAAAGTCAAATAAGCCAACTTGCACATCAGGTGGGCCAATTATCAAAAGCTCCTGGTCATTTTCCTGGTAATAGTGAACAACCATCTAAGGGTCATATCAATGCTGTGATTTTGAGGAACGGAAAAGAACTACAAGATCATCCTTTGAATGAGCCATCAAAAAGAACTGTGGAAGAGATGGTTCCAACTGAGAAAGTGGTAGAGAACGAGATTGTCGAAGAAGAGAAGAAGGAACCTACTCCTCCCCCTATTCGACCATACACGCCACCAGTTCCATTCCCACAAAGATTGGCCCATGCAAAATTAGAGAAGAAATATGGGAAGTTCCTTGATATACTGAAGAAGTTGCACATAAACATACCTGATGAGTCATATTAATATAGGTATTTCATGATGCATTTAGATTGCATTTTAGGATCATTTAGTTGCATTCTTAGTCCATAATTGCATATAGTTACTTAAGTTGAGAAGATATTACTCTAGTGTGTGTTTTTGGTGTTTTTGATAGTTTTCAGGTATTGAGAACACAATTGGAGTATTATTGGATAAGCTTAAGCATGAGAAGCATCTAGGAAGGAGCTAAGTCAAATGAGAAGTCCAAAGGGCATCTTCAAGTCGGATTGCAACTCAAACATAGCGGAAACGTATTAAAAGAAGTATGGAAATTGAGTCATGTGCACTCTTTTGATCATAACTTATTATCCAGAGATCGGAATTCATTGATTCCAGTGGGGTTGGAAACTAGACTTGAGGAGCTTTCCAACGATATATTACACGCCCCGATACGACTTCTAGTTTGGAGATATGGTCTTTGCAAGTTGACGCTGTTTTGCAGCCCGAAAATCCGCGGCCGCGGATTATTCCGGGTTTCCTAGTCGAATAAGGCTTTATCTTTTGACGAATTAGACTCTATTTTTCTAGTTGTTTTAGGAAATAGAAAGGTATAAAGACTCAAGGGAATATTATTATTTCCTATCTTATTTTCTATTTTGTTTTTCCGTCATTAATTCATAAAAGATTATTTTTCTTTTTCTCTCAATTATTGAAGAACCCTAGTTTTGCTTTTTCTCCATTTACATTGAATTTTCAATAGAAGCTTTGATTTTTGCAAGATTGGTTCTACAATTGGTATTATTTCTCTTCTCTTCTTATTCCTATTCAATCCTTTAGTATTAATTCATGTTTGCTTATTTAATTATGAATATGTTTTCCCCAATTATGATTGAGTAGTCTATTTCTAGGGTTTAGGGGGATCCATGATCAATTAGGAAGGGATGTTTAATTAAAGTATTGATTTTTATTGATGCATGTTGATTCCTATTGAATGTTTTATTTCTATTCAATCCAATTTGGCCAGATTTGATTGTTATAGTGTTGCAATATTAGGTTATGCGCCGAGAGGTATAAACTTGATATTAAGGCTAGTTTCAATAGGTAGAATTGATGTTAATAAATTGCGAGAGCCTGTTAATATCGTTCTATGCTTGATTTAGACTTGAGAGAGCGAATCAATCTGTTTAACTGCATTATTAATTGTTGATTTTGTGTTTCATCCCGAAATATTGATCATTGGTGAACCTATGCCCTAGACTTTTTATTATTGATAATTCTTGAATTAGTTATAGTTTAGTTTAGTATAATTACACACAAACACTCGTTCCTATACTCTAGATTTGACTGACAATTAGGAAAAGAACACTGTTTCTCTGTGGATTCGACCCTACTTCCCTGACTACTATTTGTTAGAGGACTTAGGATTACTTTTGATAAGGTGATACGACTTTAGCCTGTCAAAATTTGGCGCCGTTGCCGGGGAAACGGTTTTGTTCCATTTTCTTTAATTGTTTTAGAGTCTAGATTATATACTCTCGTCTCAGAGAACACTTGTTCTTTGGACAAAATCTCTTAATTGTTTGTTCTTTAGTTCTTCTATGCGCAGGAGTTTGAGTTCAGATTGCCTACAATTTGATCCTGAAATCGAAAGATCCTTTCATAGACAGAAGAACTTTTCCAGACAGTTGCGAGATAATCCAAGGGAAGATAATCCTTTGGATTCTGACTCTGATTCTACCAGCATTGTTTCTGTTGCTCCACCAGAATCAGAGATGGCTCGGAAGCTTACTGACTTTTCCCAACCCTCTTTGGCTGAACTTCCCAAGAGCAATCAAATGCCTGAAATCGAAGCTGTAAATTTCGAGATCAAACCTGCATTGCTAAACATGATCGAAAGAAAACAATTTGGTGGTGGACCTAATGAAGACCCAATCTTCATTATCAAGATTTCTGCCAATATTGCTCTACCATTAAGCAGCAGGGAGTGACACAAGATCAGATTCGGGAGATTCTTTTCCCATTTTCACTTCGAGACAAGGCAAAGATGTGGTACAATGGGATTAATCGAGCCACTCTTGGGATCACTGATTGGAATACCTTGGCTCTAGCTTTCTACAGAAAGTACTACCCTCCAGAGAAGACTGCTAGGTTGCGTAGTCAGATTACAAACTTCACCCAAGGGACTGATGAGTCTTTACATGAGGCATGGGAAAGATTTAAAGACTTCAGAGAGAATGTCCCCATCATGGTCTACAAAAATGGTTCCTAGTTCAAGGATTCTACAATGGTTTGGGGAACAACTCGAGACTTATCCTTGACTCTGCAGCAAATGGGAGATTCATGAAACTGAAATTGATGCTGCACATGATTTGATCGAGGAGATGGCTATCCACAACTCTCAATATGGTAATCCTCGAGGACTAGCTAACAAGGGTGGAAAGCATGAGATAGATTCTATATCCCTATTAGCTGCACAGATGAATGCAATCAGCAATAAGCTTGACAATATGCAACTCTCCTCTCCTGCAAGTGTTGCTGCTTTGGGTACTACATCCGTATTTGTGTGATAATTGTGGCATAGTTGGACATTGGGCACAAGAGTGTCGGAGTTCTCTCGAACAAGTTAATGCTTTTCAAACATATCCGCCGAACAACCCATACTCCAACACATACAATCCAGGGTTGAGAAATCATCCTAACTTGTCTTACAAGAGCACTAATGTCCTAAATCCTCCTACTCCACAACCACAAGCACAACAATTGAACCAGAGGTACTACCAACCACCTTCCCAACACCCTCCTGGTTTCTCTAGACCACCTTTAATCCATCTCAACAAGCACCTCCTGCCGATCCAATGATGGTTGAGATGAGAAACATGATGCTACAAATGCAAAAGGATCGACAAGTGACAAGGCACAAATTGAGTCCATTCTTGCTCACAATAAGATGTTGGAGAATCAGTTGGCACAATTGGCTACTTCGAACTCTACTCGACAACAAGGTGCTCTTCCAGCACAACCTTTCAGCCTACAGATTCGGCAAATGCCATCACTCTCCGAAGTGGTTCTCACTACAATGGACCACCCATGCCTATTGATGATACTTTGAGTGTGAAAATGATAAGGAACAGTCCCAGCTGAAGCTAAAATGACAAGGAGAACTCTCAGCAAGCCACTGAACATGAAGAGACCAATGAAGCCAAAAAGCCTGCTATTGAGGTTCCTCCTATCAAACTTCCTTTCCCCAATCGTCACCTAAGAGTAAGCTGGACAAGCAATTTGGTAAGTTTTTGGAAGTCGTCAAGAATCTTCAGGTAACAGTTCCTTTCACGGAATTAATTACTCAAGTGCCTGCTTATGCTAAATTTATGAAAGATATCTTGACTAGGAAAAGGGCTTTTAACGAGGTGGAGACATTGCTTTTACTGAAAGTACATATTTACAAAATAAATCTCCACCAAAATTAAAAGACCCTGGTAGTTTCTCTATACCTTGTCACATTGGTAGTTTGTTCATTGAAAAGCTTTATGTGATTTGGGGGCTAGTGTGAGTGTTATGCCATTGTCTGTGTCCTCCAAATTGAATATGGGAAGTTTGAAAGTTACCAATATTACTCTACAAATGGCTGACCGTTCTGTTAAATACCCCCTAGGTATTTTAGAGGATGTACCTGTTAGAGTAGGTAAATTTTTTATTCCCGTGGACTTTGTTGTACTTGATATGGAGGAAGATAGGCAAATTCCAATCATTTTGGGTAGGCCATTCCTTCACACTGCAGGTGCCGTCATTGATGTGAAAAATGGTAAGCTTACACTATCTGTTGGAGATGATGAGGTCACTTTTAATCTAAGCACTGCTTTGAAAAGTCCTATGCTAGAGGAAAAGTGTTGGAGTATTGATGTGGTTGATGTAATTTGCCATGATAACATGCCCCAAGCTCTCTATAGAGACCCTTGGAGGCGGTACTTTGTCTTGAGTCTTCCACAGGTGATGGCAGTATATGGAGCAATGAGGTAGCTGCTATTGAGAAGATGCTCGAAAGTGAAGAATTCGACCTTGATGGATGCCAACAGGTAAAGAGGTTCAATCGATCTGTGTGTAATGTAGAGGTAAACGGTCGTGCGGGACCTGCATAAACCAGCGCTATTCGGGAGGCAACCCGAATCTCTAACTTTTTTTTTTTTTTTCCTTTTACTCTTCATTTCTCTAAACAAAAGAAAAGAACAAAAATATTTGCATATTGAATTTACTTGAATTCAATTTATTTTTATTTTTGTGTTTTTGAATTCACTTGAATTCGTTTCTTTTTTTTTTTAGTTTAGTTAGTTTCTTTTCGTAGTTTCTTTTAGTTTTTGAATTCACTTGAATTCAAGCTTCATTTTTTTATTAGACTAACCATGCTAACAAGTGTTGTTTAGTGGTTTTGGTGTACAATTTTTGACTATCGGTGAAAGCACAAGCTCCAACATGCGCCCGCGGGAATTTGGCTCCACTATCACCCTTTTTCCTCCAGCCCGCGGGGTAAAACACGCGCCCGCGGCCAGCCACGACCCCTCTCTCACCACTGTTCTGCCAGCCCGCGGGGTAAAACCCGCGCCCGCGGGATGAAGCCCGCGCCCGCGGGATTTCGAACCTACCCCTACACCCAGCCGACGACCCCCAACCCCAGGAAAAAAAAAATAAAATAAAATAAAACAAAATACCACAACCACCAACCCCCCCCACAAACTCTCTCCATCCACACCCTCTCTCACCTACTGTGCCCACGACCGGCCGGCGACCGCCCCCTACACCTACTGCCGGCGCCGCCCCTCTCGCATCTCACAAACCCCAACACCCCGCGCCCGCAGACCACCCCCCACTCGACCCTCTACCCTCACGCTGCCCCATTCATTGCCGCCTCCGACCGGTTTCCGCCGCCGGCGACGCGACGCACCGGTCCCTTCGCCACTAAGCACCCACAAAACCCTCTTCCCCCTTCCTCCACTCCCATCATCTTCAAACCCTAACCTTTACCATTGAATTGGGGTTTCTTCTTGAAGGTGATTTGAAATTTCAATTGGAACTCTTGGACACCTACTTGGATTTCCTCAATCAAGTCTCCTACATCAATCAATCGTGTACTTCACGTGGTAGATTTTGTCAAGTAGGCACCAACCAGATTCAAGTTCGTCTTTGTGAAGCATTACGACATGGATTTCGAGCACATTTGCCTCTTCTCCCCAATTAATTGGGTAGTAAGCATTTATTCTCACTTGTACTTGTTGTTTATGTTTATTCCAAATTTTTGCTTGGATTTTTGTTTTAATGCCATCTTGTGAGAATCTTTTGCACAGATTGATTGAATTTTTAGATTATTGGAGTTTGTGTATGGTTTTCGTGATGTGTTATGGTTGTTAGTGGGTGACTTTAGTGTTGGATGATTGTCGGGGTTGGTTCTGATTCTTTTTCTAAACTAGTTTATGCAGTGCGGACACTGCAAATTCTAGCTTGGGGGAGGAATATTCTATCTTTTATGGCTTTTTAGTGTAGATTTCATTGCTTTCATAGGATGTTGCACGGTTTGTACTGCTTATTAGAAGTGGGAGTTTACGTGTAACCAAAAAAATGTACTGCTTTCTTAGTTGCATTTTAGATAGCTCATTTCATTATAGTTTTCATCTATGGGACTATTGTTGACACACCTTCGAGAATTTTGTGGATATCTCTACTACAGCTCTACAGTTTTGTTGTACAGTGGTTGCATGATTCTTCATAGCATAATTGTGATACGATTGATTGGCTGTGGTAAGAATGTTTGATCTCTCTGGCTGGCTTTAACTTTACTGTGCAGACAAAAATTGACCCATGTGAGCTTCTGTGCCTAATAAACTGACGAATCTGTGTCGGTTATGTTCTTTCATGAGTGATTAGTTCCTCAGTTGATGTATTGATCTTGATTTTGACCTGGTACGTCCTTGATACTTGATTGTGTACATTATTTGATATGATTGAGGCGTTCATTTCACGATTTTAGCTCCAGAGTTCTTTTTGTTCACATATTTCCCGTCTCTAGCCCCGCTGAGCTTTCTTGACCCTTGCTTGCTACTTACACCCATATTACAACCCTTAACCTCATTTGATTATTGTCCCAAGCCTAGCTTGGGGGAGCAAGTGTTAGTTTTGGTCATACTGTATTACATGGATGTAGTTAATGCATGGTTATGTTGAAGGAAAGTGTTATTAATGAGCTTTATCATCGAATTTGAATGTGGTGCAAAGAGATTTTGGCAATATGAAAAAGAGTGAAGAAAAAGAAATGAAAGAACAAAGAAAGTGAACATATTTTGAAAGAAAAGTGAAAAGATTATATATGGGTTACTATGCATGAAAGATATTGTGGTAATGATGGTGTTATATGAAGTTGTGATGAATGCCTTGTTAGGCCGTTTTACATTGATATTTGCTCCCCTTCTTGGCTTTTCCACCATTTCCCAAAATATGATCCATACCCTTAACCCTACCTCATTACAACCCTTGAAAGTCCTCTTGATCTTTGTGTGTTACATTTTTCGTGTTGAAAGTGAGTCAAAAGGTCAAAGTTAAAGAGTATTGCTTCTTCTGAGTTGATATATATAGGTTGAGATCATTGAGTGTCATTGATTTTCGCCCTAAACACAAGAGAGTATTATTCACATACCTATAGTGAGGTCTGTCAAGTGTTGTTAAGTCCAGCTTGGGGGAAAGGGTCTGTGGTAAGATTGTTGAGTTGATTGGTCACATGACGTGCTATGCGACTTTGTTTCATTGATACTCGATGCTTGGTTCATGTAGGATTGATATCTCTCGTGTTTTGGATTGTGTGCTTGACCCTGTTTTAGTCCCACATTGTAGGTTATCATTTTCTTCCCGTGTCTATTGTTTAATTGCTTGAGGACAAGCAACAGTTTAGCTTGGGGGAGTTTGATGAGTCATATTAATATAGGTATTTCATGATGCATTTAGATTGCATTTTAGGATCATTTAGTTGCATTCTTAGTCCATAATTGCATATAGTTACTTAAGTTGAGAAGATATTACTCTAGTGTGTGTTTTTGGTGTTTTTGATAGTTTTCAGGTATTGAGAACACAATTGGAGTATTATTGGATAAGCTTAAGCATGAGAAGCATCTAGGAAGGAGCTAAGTCAAATGAGAAGTCCAAAGGGCATCTTCAAGTCGGATTGCAACTCAAACATAGCGGAAACGTATTAAAAGAAGTATGGAAATTGAGTCATGTGCACTCTTTTGATCATAACTTATTATCCAGAGATCGGAATTCATTGATTCCAGTGGGGTTGGAAACTAGACTTGAGGAGCTTTCCAACGAATATTACACGCCCCGATACGACTTCTAGTTTGGGAGATATGGTCTTTGCAAGTTGACGCTGTTTTGCAGCCCGAAAATCCGCGGCCGCGGATTATTCCGGGTTTCCTAGTCGAATAAGGCTTTATCTTTTGACGAATTAGACTCTATTTTTCTAGTTGTTTTAGGAAATAGAAAGGTATAAAGACTCAAGGGAATATTATTATTTCCTATCTTATTTTCTATTTTGTTTTTCCGTCATTAATTCATAAAAGATTATTTTTCTTTTTCTCTCAATTATTGAAGAACCCTAGTTTTGCTTTTTCTCCATTTACATTGAATTTTCAATAGAAGCTTTGATTTTTGCAAGATTGGTTCTACAATTGGTATTATTTCTCTTCTCTTCTTATTCCTATTCAATCCTTTAGTATTAATTCATGTTTGCTTATTTAATTATGAATATGTTTTCCCCAATTATGATTGAGTAGTCTATTTCTAGGGTTTAGGGGGATCCATGATCAATTAGGAAGGGATGTTTATTAAAGTATTGATTTTTATTGATGCATGTTGATTCCTATTGAATGTTTTTATTCTATTCAATCCAATTTGGCCAGATTTGATTGTTATAGTGTTGCAATATTAGGTTATGCGCCGAGAGGTATAAACTTGATATTAAGGCTAGTTTCAATAGGTAGAATTGTGTTAATAAATTGCGAGAGCCTGTTAATATCGTTCTATGCTTGATTTAGACTGAGAGAGCGAATCAATTGTTTAACTGCATTATTAATTGTTGATTTTAGTGTTTCATCCCGAAATATTGATCATTGGTGAACCTATGCCCTAGACTTTTTATTATTGATAATTCTTGAATTAGTTATAGTTTAGTTTAGTATAATTACACACAAACACTCGTTCCTATACTCTAGATTTGACTGACAATTAGGAAAAGAACACTGTTTCTCTGTGGATTCGACCCTACTTCCCTGACTACTATTTGTTAGAGGACTTAGGATTACTTTTGATAAGGTGATACGACTTTAGCCTGTCAATACCATTCTTGGATGCTATCTCTGAGATGCCATCTTATGCAAAATTTCTGAAAGACAAGCTCTCAAACAAGCGGAAGATTGAGGAGAATGCAACTGTTTCACTTACAGCAGAATGTAGTGCTATATTGCAGAATAAGCTTCCCAAGAAGCTAGTAGATCCGGGTAACTACTCTACTGTGAAGCTTGGAGATATTGAAATAAAAAAGGCGCTTTGTGATCTTGGGAAGTGTTAGTCTAATGCCTTTGTCAATTTGCAAGAAGCGTCAAATGGGTGAACCAAACCCACACGTATTCCCTACAATTAGAGATAGAACTGTAAAGTATCCACTTGGTATCTTGAAGGTTCCACTCCGTGTTGGGAAGTTTTTCATTCCATGTGACTTTGTAGTAATGGAGATGGAGGAAGATGTACAAGTCCCTATCATTCTTGGGAGACCTTTCCTGGCCACTGCTAGAGCCATCATTGACATGAAGAATGGAACGATCACCTTTGAAGTGGGTACTGAGAAGATGGAGTACAATCTCACAAACTCCATGAAAGTTCCTTCAATGGGAGAGACTATGTATAGAGTGGATGCTCTAGATGAGGCAATACAGGTAAAAGATGCTAGTCTACAACTTGATGATTCACTACAAACTGCCCTCATGGGAAGTGCTGATGAAGAGGATCGGGAAACTAAGGAGTACAAGAGGCTCTTAGAGGAACCGCATTCATTACCTAGTGTTGAGCCTATCAAGGAGGTGTTGACACATGGAGAATCTAAGGAGAGTACTACGCCTCCTGAGGTAGAGTTAGAAGCTTATGAAAACTCAAGGTTGTACAAAGAACGAAAGAAAAAAGGTGGCCTGACAAGCATATCATGCAGCGAGAATTTCATGAAGGAGAGTTAGTTTTACTATTCAACTCTCGATTGAAGCTATTTTCTAGCAAGCTTCGCTCAAGGTGGTCTGGTCCATTCAAAATCCTCAAGATTTTCCCGTATGACTCGGTTGAGATTTGGAGTGAAGCAACTGGCTCTTTCAAGATAAATGGACAACGTCTTAAGCACTACCGAGAAGGTGAACCTATTGAAGGGAAGACGGTTTACACCCTTTTTGACCCCTATTCAGAGTGACGTGACAAGGTGGTCAAGCTAGATGACCTTAAACTAGCGCTTCTTGGGAGGCAACCCAAGCTTTCTCTTTTACTTTTCCTATTTTTTTTTTAGAGGTTCTTTAGTTTATATTTTTAGTTAGTTTAATATTGTAGTTGTATTACATGATTCGTTAGTCTACCTATCATGTATATGATTTAGGAATCTAGTATATTTTTCTTATTAGAGTATAACTTATTTAGTTTTTGGTGTGTGCTTGTACAGGTGTCCTCTCGCATTCTATGGTACCGTCACCACATTGCAGTCCACAAAAAGAAAAAAAATACGAGAAACGTCCCACCACTGCCAACCCACCGCAATTCTTCCTGTACTACAACAAACCCATCGAACAAAATACCGAAAAAAAAACAAAAAAAAAAATCCAAAAAAAAAAAAAACCTGAACTGCCAGCCCATCGCAATTCCGTTCTTCCTCATTGCCACCACCTCGCATTCTTTGCTGTGACACACGAAATCCATCGCAGCAAAACAAACCGAAACAAAAAAAAAATCCTCCACCCCCTGCAATTCGACGACCCCTACTGCAGCCACAACAACAAAACAACAAAACTCCATTGAAACAAAGAACGAAGAGAGAGTAACTTACTGAAACAAGAACTGAAGGTGGGATTCGCGCTCCATTGTTGTTGATTCTTGATGCTCGAATCTGGCACTTCAAGGCTGAACCCATTCATCCCTCCCTCCTTCGTGTTTTTTTTAGCCACTGAACTCCATTGAAATTGGTGATTGCTGCTTTCCCTATTCTTGGTCGAACTTCGACTGCTACGTTCGGATCTTCATGGCTGTAATTGCGATTATTTGGCGGAAAATTGACGCTACAGAATGTGGGGTTTTGTTTTATTGATGGACTACTTGGCGAAACATAATTTGGCGTGATTTCAGAATATTTCGAGAGTATTTGTGACTGAATTGTTCGAGTGTATTGATCTTGATCGAAGATATTATGTGTGAGGACTGTTTTATTCAGTGATCTACGCGACACTGAGACTCGGTCCTGCCTTAGTTATCTTTTAATGCGCGCACTCTAAATGCTCGATAAAAGAACGTGCCTACAAACTCTACTTCTAAGGTCAACTCCGTTCTTATGAAAAAGGGTCCTACTTCTAAGAGTCAACGAGCGAAAGGACATGATTAAGCTCTTGGAGAATTTTAGCACTTGGATGCAATCTGGAGGGCTCCCCAATCTTCCATCTCCCCCTCCTCAGTGAGATCTTGTGAGTACGTCTCCTCTTTCTTTTTGTGCCTTACTATTGCACTGTGGACATTGCAACATTTAAGTGTGGGGGAGGGATTCATTGTATATAGTCGTTTGTTTATTTTTCTCTCTTTTTGGTAGTTTTTTCATTTTTATGTTAGTTTGATATTTCCAAGTTGAATGGCAATTCAAGTGAGAATTTTGAAACACATTGCTTTGAATGTTTTGTTATGAATCGACTTGCACTGAATTGATGATCTATTGCATGAAAGATAGCATAAATCCCTCTGTGCTTTGGTTTGTGGCTAGAATGGTCTCCTTTGATATTGACTCGACCGACAACAATAGCTTGAGTACCTTGGTAAGGAATTTAAGCCATATTCGACTGTTGCACGTTTTTTCAGTCGTGTTCTTTTCATGTGTGTTAGTTATCCTTCATGTAACTTGAATCTTGGATTTGCTCTGCGACTATTTGAGACTTTGCGATAGATGCAATATGGAAGAATGATTGATGTTCTATCTAGATGATTAGAGCTTTAACATATTGGGGCCACAATAAATTTTTTTCCTTTTTACATTTACCCCTAGGATGAACCAATTTCAGCCTCATGATTGCCTTTTTGATAGCCTTACATCATATGCCTTAGAGCCTTTTTTTAGGTTTTGTCTTGAAGGTGGATCAATTTGTATGCCCTATGAGTAATTCGAAACTAGAAAAGAAAAGAAAAAAAAGAGACATCGATTCTTGAAAACAAAAAAAATTTGAAGAAAAAAAAGAAAGGAATGAAGAAAATATATCTATATATATAATCCCCAAGTATGTGCATTATCTCCTCAATGTAAGTTTCAATGTTCATATAAGTTCCTTGGTTTTCAGTTAAAAGAAATTAATTGTGAGAGAAGAAAATGGCAAGCTTATATGGAGTTTGGTGGATATAAGGTTGGATTGAACCCGACATTTGGAATCTATAGTGGGATTAAGTTTTCTTTTATTTTTGAGCACCACATTCCCAAATAACGTCATCCATCCCCATTTAACCAAGCCTACCCTTTTATAGAATTCATGACTTCCGTGTTGCATCCTAACAGTATAACTGGAGAAAGTTAATTTGCAAATCTAAAGAAGACGGTTACGTGAAGTTGATGTGCTTTATTGCATTTAGGATGAGTGATTCTTATTCTAACCTCTTAAACACATGAGTGGCTTCTTTGTTTTGTTTTACACAACTAGAGTGAGAAGCTGTTATGGTACAACTGAGTCAAGTTTGGGGGAGATGTGTGGTAAGACTGGTTGATCGCTGAGGGTGCTAAGTCTTGTTTGAATGGAAAATTGATTTGTGCTTCTTGGTTTGTAATGCATAAGTGATTTCGAAAGAAAATGAATTTTGTTTCTCATGACTATCTTGTTTTGCTATTCGATTTGGGAATTCATCATTTGGCTTTGTAGGTATACCTTCTGAAAACCC
This sequence comes from Beta vulgaris subsp. vulgaris, assembly GCF_026745355.1. Taxonomy (NCBI): domain Eukaryota; kingdom Viridiplantae; phylum Streptophyta; class Magnoliopsida; order Caryophyllales; family Amaranthaceae; genus Beta; species Beta vulgaris. Next base: position 48,148,613 of record NC_079205.1, on the reverse strand, counting down.
TCACGAGACCTTTCTCATCCACTAGGGTAGCCTAGGGGTTTAAAGGGCTTGTTGCACGTGCTAAGTGCAATCGTGCTTCCTACGACAGTGAGTATAGGTTTTACTGCTTCCTTAGAATAGTTTTTCTTTTTTTTAGTTTCTTTCCTCGAGGACGAGCAAAGGTTAAGTGTGGGGGAATTTGATAACACATTTATATACTCATTTTTATGTGATATATTTGTGTGTTTCCATTATATTTGTTTTGCTATTATTCTTTACTTTTCGCTATTGCTCTCCTCGGGTGTATTTGTTTTGTTTTTGGAGGATTATGGCGTTTATTGGAGTTGATTGTAATTTGCACGAAAGCTTGGATAATTGTGGAGCATTCAGATGGATTGATAGCTTTATCCTGCGATGATTTTGAAGATATATTGCGATATGGCGTTGGTAACCATTAATTACCGTGCCTAAGAAGCTACAAAATAGACTTTTGATAGCAAGAGAAAAAAAAAGCATAAACCGCCACCCTTTGGCGGTCCTTTCAAGCTTACCGCAAGGCAATGGCGGTCTCCAATTTCAATATTACTAATCTTAGTTTTAGAGTGTTTTAAGAGTGTAAATCTTAGTCAAACTCCTTGTATTCGGATAGATATAAATAGGTTTTGGATAGAAATTGTTAGGGGATTTGAGAGAGAAATAAGGTGAGTTTAGTTTTCTCTTGGCTTCTCCACGCTTTTTATCACGCCATTCTCCATACTTTCCTCAAGTCCTTGTTTTCAACATTCAAGTTTGCAATTTCATCAATTAATTCAAGTATTATTTTCTCTTCTCCATTCTATTATTATTAATCATGCTTTCTTTTAATCTTTATTTTTGTTTATTCAATCATCATGTGTGAGTAGTTTCTTATTCTAGGGTTAGGTTGAACCCTAACATGAATTGATGCATGTTTAATTCCCAATTCCCAAACTTTGATTAATTTATGATTCATTTATTTTAGGGTTGGTTTTAAATAGCAATATATGGCTAGAAATAGTATATATTGAATGTGATTATTTTTGCAACGAAAGTTGAATCTTAATCGAATCTAGAACCCTAATTTAAGATAAAGGAAATCATCACAAAAGTAGTTGATGTAATTTATTAGGATGTTAGGATGTTATGTCTAAAGTCCTTTATTTGCATGACTCCATGAAAATAGGCATGATTGCATTGTTAGGGAAGCTATTGATTGATCGAAAGAAATCCTTAGTACTTATTAGGACGCATCCATCCTATGAGTTATCTATTAGTTAATTAAGGGAAAAGGGATTATTTGTGGCATTAATTCGTGTTAGTGGGGATACTTAAACCTAGATGTCTTTAGTTTTTGATTCACTCTTGATAATTTCATTTGCTTTAGTTATTTAGATTAGTTCATCACCACTTTTATTGATTACTTGCTCAGTATTAATTAGAGTCAATTTAGCTACTTTGAGTCAGTTAGTCTCTTGGGATTCGACCCTTACTTACCCGACTACATTAGTTAGGAGGAATAGGTAGGTTATTTTTGTTAGGTACGCGACACGCCTTTCACGGATGTGAGCGGGTTTATCGTGTCAAGTACTTATAGCAACGCAATTTTCCCCTATTTAAATTGTTGAAAAAAATTATCGTTGCTATAATTACGAGGAAGTTAAGAGCTATATTTTGGGAATTGTGGAAAATTTTCATGATTTTAATGATGGTTAGAGAATATTATGAAGAGGCTTATATGTGGGTCTTGGAAGAAGAAAGAAAAAAACTGAAGGGTGAGGAAGATGAAGCGTTTGGAACATGGGTTTGAGTGTTTAATTTCACAGCACTTTCTCTTTAAATTCTTCCCTAGTTAGTTCACGTGCCTTTAATTAAAAAATTATTGCCATAGTGAAATTTTTATTTACGACTGGGCCCGTTGTAGGCATGGGCCTTGGGAGACCAACCAAACACAAGAGGGAAGATGATTAGGAAGTACAAGAGTGACTATAAGGACTCAATCCACCGATCAACCGAGTCTATTTGAAAAAAAACTTTCCAAGAGTGATTTGTCACTCTTCTCCACTTCCAAGTCTCGAGATTGACTCCTCCCTAGGGATTCTCAACCATAATATCTCGCCTCTACCACATTTTGATGACCCTCATGATGACTTGCACAAAATCTTGTCCGCCACTACTAAATCGACCAAGTCCAATTTAGAAGTCAAAAGGGACTTTGTTAAGGTTGTAACGGGGCTAGGTTAGGGGTGTGTATTATAATTTAGGAATGTGATGCAAAAAGGGTAAGTGGAGTACAAACTAGGGGAAAATACTCTCCCAAGCTAGTCCTTCACCAATCTCAATTCAAGATCACACATATAGCTTTGATTTTCACTTTGACTCTTTCACCTTTTTAACTCTTTCACTTTTTGAATGTTTTTCATTTTTCTCAACAAATTGCTCTTTCTTTCTTTTATTTCAATAGAAATTCAAATGAAACACTAAGAGCTTTCTTTCTTTCTTTTACTTCTTTTGCCTTTTCTTTCACAATTTTTATTAGCTTTTACAATCATACTCGCATATTAATTCACTTTCAACCAAGACTCAATATCAAAACAAATCAACTTAACACAAACTAGACATGCATTCCACTTTGAGGGAAGTTTGGCCATGACTTATTATGAGGGTTAAGCAAAAATAGGATAGAAAGGCTCAGATGGGTTGAGAAGCAGACTTATTACGCCGAAATTAAAGCTTTTGGCTTTGGAGCTCCTATTTCTAGCAAAAAGAAATGCCCTAAATCATTCTTCTGAAGGCTTGGTCTTAGGCAATCTTAGGGAGCTAAAATGCAAGTCACAAGTTAGGCGATCAATGGTGAGGGTTGTGAATGAGTCTTACGAGATTCTGGGCCCTTCTTCGGGATTCGTCGCACAAGGGGCAAGACAATCCATTCATCCAACTCACCTAAATTCAAAGAGACTCTACCAAAAGTTATCGTTCTTAAGAGACGCTTAAAATCACAACAGGGCTTCCGTAATGATCAAGTCTAATGTAGGGAAGGTCTTCCAATCAAGTTATGAACACTTTTAACCATAAATCATGCAAGCAACCAAGCTATCCTAAATGTAGAAAAATAAAAAGAAAAAGAAAAGAAAAAGAATAAAAGAGGAAAATGATTATATATATATATATATATATATATATATATATGCAAAGCAAAACAAAATTACCAAAACAAACTATAAAGCACACGTTGTACAGATGAAAGAGAAGAAAACAAGGATGGGAGAAGTCAAAACCAACAGACAGAATCAATCACGGTAGTACACCGAGAACCAATAGAACCCTAAATCACTAACCACCGATGACCCCAAACTCCCAAGGATATAAACGTACATGCAAGGCCCCCAAGTTTAAGCAAAACTCCGCACTCGGAGTTGCAAAAGGAGGGAGAGGGAGGCGGGGTCATGAAAAGCTCCTAATAGTTCCCACCATTATCCCCGTTGGAAGGGAGGTTAGGAGGAAAATACCCACCGAAGTACCCGTCGGAGAAGTAAGACGGGTAGTGGCGAAGGAGGCTCCTCGAATGGCCCTTCACGAGGGTCGAATGTAGGAGGGTAGTGGTGATGGTTAGGGAAAGGGTGCTTGTGTCCGGAGTGGACACTGGCGAGGTGAGTGCGCCAAGCCACCCAAGACACATGGTCAAGGTCGGTGCGGATACCGGCGAGAGTAGCAGTAACCGCGTGGTGATTGGCCTCCTGAGAGGCCTACATTTGGGTGATGGCCGCCAAGACGGAGCCCATATTGAAAGACTGAGAGGAGGAAGGTTTGACCACCTCACTCTCAGGAATGCGGTGGTTGGGCCTCGGACCTCTCGGAGCTCATGGAATGCCCTCCACAGGGGTGGACTGAATGAAATTCCTATCAAGGACATCCTGAGGGGTGATATGGGAAGGGGAAACCCGCCAACGGTTTTCACAGTTAGGGGGGTTCGAGATGAACTCGTTGTTCATATAACAATAAGGTCTCCCCCCACAAGCCAAATGCAGTTTGGCTTCATGTAATGGCGCAGAAATTTCATCTGCTGCAGGCTTGCACCATCCAATTGGTTGGACTGACCAACAGAAGGCACGCTAACTTCTAAGCGAGCCAGGTCCTCGTCCAACCCGAGGTAAGACGCTACCCGGGTGATCATTCCACCACAAACGATTTCCCTAGATATCGTAGTACCCTCCCGAATCTCTTGCAGTCGATTAAGGAAGAGAGCTACAAAATTCATTCAGGCTCCAAGGTGGGCCCCGTCAGTGACCAACCAAAAGTTGTCCCTTTCTCAACTGCCTGACTTCCTGTTTAGGAAAGATGGTATAAACCAACATCCTATGGAAGTAACGGAGAGCGATGTGGATAATCTCCGATGCTTTCGACGAGTTCGTCCGAAACGGAGTGGTCCAATTGGTGATCTTAGCCCACCATTCTTGTTCGCTTTACCCCTCCCAAATGGTGCCTAAAGGGGCATCACAAGGGGCACTGGAATCCCCCCCCCCCCAAAGGCTTCACAAAATTCATCGAACGAGAGTGTTCTAACTTGATTGAAGAGACAACATTGGATAGATAGAACACCCGTGTTCGCCTCCCGGCTTATGTTCAACATACTCAAGAATTAAAGAGTAAGCTGATCATAAGTGGGCTCATGGACAATGAGGAAGTTTGACAATTCTAGATTATCTACCATATCCTGTATCATCGAGTTGATGTTCAGGTGAACGCATGTAATGTAGTCATAAAACTTCGTGGGACGAAGTGTGCGCTCAGAAAGTCGTGTAAAGATTTGTTTGTGAGCCGCATTGGGAAACTTCACAAGATAAAGGGGTGGGGAATTAGAGCTAGACGAGGGTCTTTGTGAGGAGGACCCGGTCTTATATCTCTTAGACCGAGAGGATGATCCCTCGCCACTATTTCTTCCCATGGTGGTAAAAAAGGGTTTTGTTTTTCAAAAGGGAACACACAAAAAAGAAAATCAAAGGAAAAAAGAAAGAAAGAAAAACTAATCCTAAAATCTACCAGCTAACAATCCCACAATTAATAGCAACCAAGTTGCTAACAAGCAAGAACTAGAGCTACTCCAACCTTTTTAACACTCACAAGGTGCCTTACCACACAAATTAACCAAACCAACCATAATTTGTGCAAAATTCTCAACAACACTTATCAAATCATTTAATGTATTTCACAAAAGCTCAGAATAGTATGAAATTAGCACAAAGAACATGAAATCTCATTTGTTCATCATAATATCAAGCACAAAATTGAGTAAACTTCATGAATAATCAGACATTAAAGGAAAAACAAGCATGCAATCAAAAAGAAAACACACTAGAAATCCAAATAACAAGATTATAGATGAAAAACAAGAATTAGATGAAAATCCTCAAATTTGAAACCCTAGAAATCCAAACCTTGCCAAATCCTCAAATTGTGTGCTTTTGAGTGTTGTAGAGATGAAGGTGATGAAGATTCTGGTGAAAAAGGCGGTCGGAAGTCGCCGGAAAAGGTGGGTGGTGGCTGAATCTAGAGAGTGTGAAGAGAGAGAAAGTGAGTGAGTGAGGGAGGAGTTTCGAAAATTTGAGAAAAGTGAGGAGTGAAGTGAAAGGCGTGTCGCGTACCTAACAAAAATAACCTAACTATTCCTCCTAACTAATGTAGTCGGGCAAGTAAGGATCGAATCCCAAGAGACTAACTGATTCAAAGTAGTTAAATTGACTCTAATTAATACTAAGCAAGTAATCAATAAAATGATGATGAACTAATCTAAGTAACTAAAGCAAATGAAATTATCAAGAGTGAATCAAAGACTAAAGAATCTAGGTTTAAGTATCCCCACTAATACGAATTAATGCCACAAACAATCCCTTTTCCCTTAATTAACTAATAAATAACTCATAGGATAGACGCGCCCTAATAATACTAAGGATTTCTTTCGATCAATCAATAGCTTCCCTAACAATGCAATCATGCCTATTTTCATGGAGTCATGCAAATTAAGGACTTTAGACATAGCATCCTAACATCCTAATAAATTCCATCAACTACTTTCGTGATGATTTCCTTATCTTAAATTAGGGTTCTAGATTCGATTAAGATTCAACTTTCGTTGCAAAAATAATCACATTCAAATATACTATTTCTAGTCATAAATTGATAATTAAAACCAACCCTAAAATAAATGAATCATAAATTAATCAAAGTTTGGGAATTGGGAATTAAACAAGCTCAATTCATATTAGGTTCAACCTAACCCTAGAATAGAAAACTACTCACACATGATATTGAATAAACAAAATAAATATTAAAAGAAAGCATGATTAATAATAATAATAAATAGAATAGAGAAGAGAAAATAATACTTGAATTAATTGATGAAATTGCAAACTTGAATGTCGAAAACAAAAACTTGAGGAGAACAATGGAGAAAACGTTGAAAACGTGAAGCCGCCAAGAAGAAGAAGTAAAAACCAATCTCACGTGATTTCTCTCTATAAATATCTCCCTTTCCAAATTCTATCCAAAACCTATCCAAATACAAGGAGTTTGACTAGGATTTGGACTCCTAAAACACTCTAAAACTAAGATTACGTAATATTGAAATTGGAGACCGCCATGGCCTTGCGGTAAGCTTGAAAGGACCGCCAAAGGGTGGCGGTTTATGCTGTTTTTTTTGTTCTCTTGCTATCAAAAGTCCATTTTGTAGCTCCTTAGGCATGGTAATTAATGGTTACCAAAGCCATATCGCAATATATCTTCAAAATCATCGCAGGATAAAGCTATCAATCCATCTGAATGCTCCGCAATCATCCAAGCTTTCGTGCAAATTCCAATCAACTCCAATAAACGCCATAATCCTACAAAAACAAAACAAATACACCCGAGGAGAGCAATAGCGAAAAGTAAAGAATAATAGCTCTAAGAGATTAAATATATGGGAAAAATATGATGGAAACACACAAATATATCACATAAAAATGAGTATATAAACGTGTTATCATGAAGGCCGAAAAAAACTGAGGAAAGGCGTGTTTTTGCCCAGCCAGGTTTGGTGAGTGCGCAACTCCACGAGGTGCGGGCGCACCAAATTCGTGAAAAATTCTGAAAGAGTTTAGTACGGGCGCACCTTGACGAGGTGTGGGCGGACCAAGGTCTTCTATTTGTTTTCTTAAAATTTCTGCAGGACGAGGTGCGGGCGCACCAAGATCTTTTTTTATAACAAAATTACAGCAGGGTGCGGGCGCACCTACCTCATTGTTTTTTTCGAAATATTTTTTTAAAAGGTGCGGGCGCACCTACCTCTTCTGTTTATTGTTCGAAATTTTTTTTTATCAGGTGCGGACGCACCTCTAAGTGGTGCGGATGCACCGTTCTAAATTTTCGAAAAATTTTAGAACGATGCGCGCGCACCATAGTCGTCTGTTTTCTCAATCTTTCTTTTTCCAAATGACTCATTATTATCACTCCACTTTTCACAAAAAACCATATGTCCCAATGTAGCTCTCATGGCTAGCTGATAAATCAAAAGTCTAACTAACAATCAAAAGAAAAATAAAATAAAATAAAAGAAAGGGAAGAAAAGAAACGGGTTGCCTCCCGTGTAGCGCTTGTTTTAAGTCATTAGCTGGACTAAAAAGGATACGTCCTTCACGAGAGTCGCTCGAGTGAGCGAAGAATCAAACAACTAATGGAACGAACGGCGTGATTATCATGATAAAGTTTCAATCTCTGACCGTTCACCCAAAAGGGACCGTTCTCACCCAAAATCTCATAAGCCCCATAGGGAGTAGTCTTCAACACTGAGAAGGGACCCGACCACTTGGATTTTAACTTTCTAGGGAAGAGTTTTAGTCTTAAGTTGAACAACAAGACTTTGTCCCCAACCCGAAATTCTCGTTGTTGAATCCGGTGATCATGCCATTTCTTTGTTTGCTATTTGTATAGTCTCGAACTCTCATAAGCGTTAAATAGAAGTTCCTCAAGCTTAACTAACCTTTTTTTTTCGAGCGTCTCCCGCCAAATGAAGATCCATGTTGAGTTCTTTAATTGCCACCAAGCCTTGTGCTTTAGTTCAACCGGCAAATGGCACGCTTTGCCACACACAAGACGATACGAAGTGGTGCCTGTAGGTGTTTTGAAAGCCGTGCGAAGAGCCCAAAGAGCATCATCAAGCTTCAAAGACCAATCCTTTCTTGTCTTATTGACCACTCTCTCAAGGAAGTTCTTTACTTCTCGATTTGAGACTTCAACTTGGCCTTGGGTGTGATAAGGAAGACCGACTTTGTGATTTACCCCGTACTTCTTCAAGAGTGCTTCTAGTTGTTTCTTGGCGAAGTGTGAACCTCCATCACTTATCAACACACGGGGCACTCCAAATCGAGGGAATATGATCTTTTTCAGGAGCTTGGTCACAACCTTGTGGTCATTGGTGGGGGAGGCAATGGCTTCAACCCATTTTGTCACGTAGTCTACCACAACAAGAATGTACACATTGCCAAAAAAAGGAACGAATGGACCCATGAAGTCGACTCCCCAAACATCAAATGGCTCAACCTCGAGAATGTTTTGTTGAGGCATCTCATGTCTCTTTGTGATGCCACCTCCTTTGACATCTATCGCAACCCAAAACAAATTTCCAAGCATCCTTTTGCAATGATGACCAAAACATACCACATTGGAGCACCTTAGCAACAGTTTTGCTTGCTCCATTGTGCCCTCCACATGTCAAAGTATGACAATGGATCAAAACCGAGGTCATCTCATGATTGGGCACACACCTCCAAAACACTCCATCGGCACACTTGTTAAACAAGAGCGGGTCATCCTAGTATAACCTCGAAACTTCTTTGAAAAACCGTTTTCTTTGTTGGAAATTAAAACCATGAGGCTCAATCCCACAAGCCAAATAATTTGCATACTCCACGAACCATGGAATCTCATTGTTCAAAATGGCGAATAACACTTCTTCTCTAAAATCTTCTTCAAAAGGGATCTCGTCCAGATCCAAGAGCTTCTCATTAAGAGGGTGGCGAGAAAGATGGTCAGGTACCACATTCTCCGTCCCCTTCTTCTCTTTCATCTCAAAATCGAACTCTTGAAGAAGCAACACCCACCTAATGAGCCAAGGCTTGGCATCTTTCTTACTCATCAAATAATGAATCGCATAATGGTCCGTATACACCACAACCTTATTACAGGTCAAGTAAGATCGGAATTTGTCAAATGCAAAGACTACGACCAACATTTCCTTCTCCGTAGTTGCATAATTCTGTTGAGCATCATCCAAAGTCCTACTTGCATAGGCTATCACGTGAAGCCTTCCTTCCTTTCGTTGCCCAAGAAAAACATCCAATGCAAAGTCACTAGCATCGCCCATTAGTTGAAAAGGCAAGCTCCAATCCGGAGCTTGCACAATGGGGGCAGAAATAAGGGTTTTTTTTTAAGAGTTTCACAAGCCTTAATACAAGATTCATCAAATTCAAAATCTACATCTTTTTGGAGTAGATTCGTCAATGGTTTGGCTATTTGGAAAAATCCTTGATGAAATGCCGGTGAAAACCCGCATGTCCAAGGAAAGCATGAACTCTCGTCACCGAGTTCGGTCGCGGAAGCTTCTCAATAACCGAAACCTTTGCCGGATCCACTTCAATGCCTTTCTTTGACACTTTATGACCAAGGACAATGCCTTCCTCGACCATAAAGTGACACTTCTCCCAATTCAGGACGAGGTTCGTCTCTTGACACCTCTTCAACACACATTCAAGATTAACCAAACATGTGTCAAAAGACAAACCACACACGCTAAAATCGTCCATGAACACCTCACTGGAATCCTCTAGCATGTCAGAGAAGATTGTTGTCATACACCTTTGAAAAGTGAATGGGGCATTACACAAACCGGCCACAGGGCATCCTTCGATATGCGAATGTCCATACGGACAAGTAAAGGTTGTTTTCTTTTGGTCATCCAGATGAATGGGGATTTGAAAGAATCCGGAATAACGATCGAGAAAGCAAAAGTGTGAATGACGAGCAAGCCTCTCCAATATTTGGTCAATGAGGGGAAGGGGGAAATGGTCCTTGCGGGTGGATTTGTTCAACTTCCTGTAATCAATACACACTCTACACCCAGTGACAGTTCTAGTGAAGATTGTTTTTCCTTTCTCATTCTCAACTATAGTCATGCCTCCTTTTTTTTGGAACCTCTTTGAGGTTAGGATTGAGCCTTCTCTGATGCTCAATGGAGGAGGCATTACTATCGATGAGATGGATACGATGCATAGCAAGAGAAGGGCTTATCGCCTTAAGGTCATCAATCGAATACCCGATGACATCTTTATATTTTAGTAGTATTTCAATCAATTTTGATATAGAGATGTCATCAAGACTCGAATTGACAATAACAGGATAAGTACATACATCATCAAGAAAAACATATTTAAGAGAGGAGGGAAGGGGTTTGAATTCTACCTTTGGAGGAGGCTTAGAACACTCTTCTTTGTCATTGGATGATGTAGCTAGAACCTCAAACGTTTCATTTTCTGTCTCCTCAATGGTAATGTCAAGGAGCATGGAGAATTCGTTCACCTCTTCCATGTCCAAGCTAGGGGTTTCGGTAAGAGTAGCATACAACTCATCCACAGTGTGAACCACACTCGCGACAACCTCTATCTCATCCTCCACTAGACTTACCCGAAAAATTCTCTCCTTCATAGATCTCTTTAATGTCTTATAGAACTCAAACACAACCCGCTCATTAGCTACCTTAACCGTGATTATATTATTTTCGCAGTTTATCATGACACCCAATGTCTTTAGAGCTTCTCTTCCAAGAATAAGAGGGTCTCGGATCTTCTTTCCATATCCATTACCACAAATCCATGCACAAACACTGCCCAACTTGATCGGTATATCCTCCAATTCACCATAGGGACTCTCACAGTGCGGTCCGCCAATTGAATCGTTTTGCGTAGGATGAAGAGGAAATTTAAGTGCTTAGCAATAGATAGAGGCATCAAATTGACACTCGCTCCTAGTCGGCCAGTGCACCTTAGGTCTAAATCACCTATCTTCACCGGCAAGGTGAAACTCCGGGTCTCTTTGCTTCTTGGGCATGTTCGTTGCACAAGAGCACTCACTTGGTAGGAGGTGATAAGCTCATCTTCAAGTTTTCGTTTATGAGAGAATCTCTTCAAGAACTTAGCATAACTGGCATTTGAGACATAGCCTCAAGAAGGATATTGATTTGCAGGCTCTTCATCACATTAGAATTTAGTGAACTTGTCTCTCAACTTTCTCTCTACCAACCATGAGGATAGGGAACCGGAGGCACATAGGTCTTGGTTGTGGAGGTGATGGCAATGGTTTTTTCACCAACTTGAACTGTGACTCTATCTTTTCCACAACTTCTTCTTTCTCAGTTTCCTCAGCTTCATCCTCCTTCTCAACAACTCAACTTCTCCTTCTCTAACTCCCCATTAGGCATCTTAAGACCCTCAAACTTGTTTCCGACCTCAAATGATGGCTTTGGCTTGAGGGTTGGGGTTAGGATGGGTTGGCCTGGAAGTTGATTTGTGGGGTTGAGGGATTCTTCTCAGCTACTTGGGCGATTTGGGTTTCAAGCATTTTGTTGGCTTGTAGCTCTTGAAACCTTTGTCATGGTTTTGAGAATTTGGTTCATGGATTGAGTTGTTGGAGAATTTGGAGGAGGTTGGATCGGGATGGTATGGGTTCGGGATTTTGTTTGGGAATGGAAGATTAGAGGAGGTTTTGGGTATGGCCTTTGATGTGGAGCTTGGTAGTGTTGGACCCTTGTGAGGAGAATCACCTTGGATATAGTTTTGGTTATATCCTTGCGCATACCCTTGGTTCTGAGCTTGGTTGTACCCTTGTTGAGGATGATTTCATCCTTGTTGAGGTTGGTTCAAGCCTTGGGTGTAGTTTTGTTGAGGTTGTCTCCAACCTCCTTTTTGATTGCTTCTATACCCTTGGTTTCCTTGATACCCATCTCCTCTAGAATTTATCGCCGCCACATGCTCCAAATGGGTACCTCCACTATAAGAAATATCATGGTTAGTACCACCACAAATATCACAAGAAAAGAATTTACCTGTGAAGGATAGAGGGCGAAGATTGATCTTTGAGAGCTTGTTGTCAAGTTGGTCCATCTTGGCTTAAATTTGATCCATGGGGTCTAATTCAAACTTCCCGCTCGGGTTGAGCACCTCTTCGTCTTCCACCCCATGAAGAGTTCTTGATTACTTCCTCTATAGTGGACTCAAGTTGTTCTTGTGGATCTTAAAAGTTGACCTCCCGCTCCAGCATCAAGTTGGCATGTGAATGGATCAAGCCATCATGATAAACCGATAGGAGGTTTTTGTTAACTCATGGTGGGGACACGAACGGGTCATCTTTAAACCGCTCCCAAGCTTCTGCAAGTGTCTCATCGTTTTCTTAATTAAATGAGGAGATCTTCCTCCTTATGTCTACAGTCTTCCACTCTGGGAAGTATTTCTTCAAAAAGGCCATCGTGACTTCTTCCCATGTAGTGAGGGAATTAGCAGGCAAGCTCTTGAGCCATGACTTTGCCTTTCCGACAAGAGAAGAAAGGAACAAATGCATCTTGATATAGTCAGGGGAGACGTCATTTGTTGTTATCATAGCACAGATCTCAAGAAACCTGTCGAGATGGTCAAGAGGATCTTCATCCGACCCCCCACAAAATTGCTCTGCTTTCACCATCCGAGTATACTGAGGGTGAATGCTGAAATTTGTAGTGGTGGTGGGAAGTGGAATACCACATTGAAGAATATAGGAACCCGGATTTTCGAAATCTCTAAAGAGTTGTGGATTTGCTTCACCCATTTCTGCTTCAACTTCACTTGTTGTACTTGAGACTGGTGAAGATGGCTCGGAACCCAAAGACAGATTTTCCAAATTTTCGGAAGCTTTCGCAATGTACGGTCAATTTCAGGATCTAAGGGCTAAGTGGGTGAACCGTGAGCTCTTCTTCTCATGTAACACAATAAAGCTAAGTAGAGGATTACTAAATAATAACAACCACAATCATAAAGAAACTAAAAGAAAAATCAACTAAGCAAACTAAACTAAAATAAACTTCAATTAATAGCACAATTTCCCCGGCAACGGCGCCATTTTGATAAGATGTTTTTAGTGTGTCGTTAAGACACCAAAATCACTTTCCAAACAATATTTATTAATCCTAACAAGCAATTACTAAGAAAATAGTAAGGGTAAGTCAAGGGTCGATCCACAGGGAAAATGAGATTAATCAAAGTCTATCAAGTCTAAATTCCTAATTGAAGGGTATTTGGGGTTTGAAAAGATTTGTAACAACTATGACTAGCTAAAAACTAGAACTAGCAAATAAAACGGGTTAATTTATCAAAGAGGAAGACACTATAGTTAAGGTTACTAGTATGAATAAGAATGGACAATGAATGCTAATGCGATTGTGACGTACGGAGATGATTATGCAAGGTTTAGTTTTCCTCTAAAATACTCAAGTCCTCTCTCGAATGGTCCTCAAGAATAATCACTTAATCAATTAACTAAATCCTCTCTCGAATGGTCTTTAGTCAATTGATTAAGAGATTCAATAAATTCGAAAAACCCTTAATAAAGGATCCCCTTAATTTCTACCCAATATCTTAGCATAAAAATTAAGTTGATTCTTGGAGATGATAAAAGAGTTCAAAATTCGATTCAAGAATATTTGAATTCAAAATACCAAAGTATAATTGTGATCAATATCTATCCTAAGGTTTCAAAACACCAAGATAATTGCATAACCTTCTTTAGAACATCACAATCTCATCAACAAAACATTTAAAACCCTAATTCATGTAGTACTTCTTATTTTATTAAACTAGTTGTTAGGCCTGGGCTATACCCGAATACTTATATTTTTCATTTATTAATATTTCACTTTCGAATGATTATAGCAAATATTACTTTGTTTAATGATTAAGGGTTTGGTATAAAGGTTTGAATTCATAAGATCAAATCTTATACAATACATTTATTAATTTTTTTTATAGTATGTGGATTACATGCAGTAAAACACCCTAAGAGAATACTTTAACTTCATGGCTAGCGGAAGGGGATGACCGCCACTTTACGAAATACTTTACAAAACATATAAAGGATTTTGTGGACACAAGAATTTGAAATTCTCTCACTTCATATGGTAAATGTAGAGTAATTCATAATACGACGTTAGGGGTTCGATTCATTACATTATCATGACATGTCACAATTGTTTAATTTGACACATGGTAAAATTCTAGTGTAAGAGGGAGGGTTTTAATTACGTAGCACATAGACTTTAACAAGCACACATTTTTTTAAAATAATTGTATAGATTCATATACTTTTTATTACTTCTTTATTGTTATATGATCCAATACACAAGTTATAAATAAATATTAGTCATATGTTATCTTTCATTTATAAATTAATAACTTTATATGTTGTAAACTTTGTCCAATAGTGTAAAAGTTATACTCTGTCTGGTTTTTTTTATCTTTCTCACTAGGAATTTTGACACCATTCATACTTAGAGAAAATCTTCTCAATTTTTTTCAATTAATAAGAAAACATATAGTCATATGGATTCTTGTTTGATTCGTCTCAATTAGTACTTTATTAATATTCAATCGCTATAATTTTTACTAATATATAATAAAAAATATTTAAGTTCAAAGATGTGCCTAAAGAGACGCGCATAGGAAAGTGAGAAGGATAAAAAAACAGAGGGAATACTTCCTTCGTTCTTAGTCTATTACAACAATTAAGTTTCCGAACTTGCTAGTGCACAACTTTGTCCAATATCTTTGATTACTTTTTAGTAAACATTATAAAAATTTGATATTTTGAGAGTATATTTTTCGAGACTCATCTAATAACCCCACATGACTAAGTTTTCATTACGTAAAAATCACAATAGATAGTGAAAGGATGGTTGGTGAATAGTATAAAAGTTTCATTGTTGCAATAGAAAAAAAATGGAGGAAGTGACTATTTCGAGTTATATAGAAAAAATTATACTTAATTTTCATTGTATAATATTATTAGGTTGTTTAATCAAGATCAAAATCCAACTTTTCACTATCCAAAACTAATGATGTGTATTTATTATTTATATATACTCTATTTTTAAAATATATATATAATTTTTAGAAAATAATGACATAACATACATCTCAAGACCATAAAGTTTCTTTGTTGCAAATACTAAATGTTTGATATTAACCGTGTGTTCTCTTTACCTGAAAATCTCGAAACTTATCTAGACTGAACTTATATAAATTTATATGAATTTATTGGCTCTCACCAAACCTAATTGAACATGAATTGAACTTATTGAATCATATTGAAACTTATTGGACGTTAATTGATCAAAATTGTGATATGGTAATAGCATAATTACTACAAATAAGTTATTTAAAATTAGTTATGATATGATTATTATTAATAATAATGAAAAAAATCAAGCACTAGGATTGGTATTACTAAGGATTGATCATATTATTTTTGGAATGAGACTACTAACATTCCATCACACATACCTCCTCTTTTTTTTTATTTTGTATCCTTCTCACTTTTATGTGTGCGTTTTTCAATGCACATCTTTGAACTTAAATATCTTTTATTATATATTAGTAAAATTATTACACGTATAATTGAATATTAATAAAGTACTAATTGAGACGAATCAAACAAGACCACATGACTATATTTTTTCTTTAAATTGAAAAAATTTGAGAAAATTATCTCTAAGTTTGAATAGCGCGCGTCAAGATTCCAACTGAAAAAGATAAAAAACAGAGGGAGTAATTACTATTTACTAGTGCCATTATGCTCAATTAGGTCTGATGTGAGTCAATAAATTTATATAAGTTCAGTCTAGATAAGTTTCGACTTTTTCAGGTAAAATTCCGATATTCCTTTTTGGCCTCTTACAACCTCTGGCAGATATACAACAAAATCTGGTTACTATCTTTTATCTCGACAAACTGACATCTGTAGCATGACACCCCCTCTGGTTTCGAAAGTTTTTCGCATTCTATGGGGTTTGCGCATCATGCCTAAATGGAAAATTTTCTTATGGAAGCTGTGGCACAACAGTTTAGCTACGACTGCTAATCTTGAGGCTCGCGGTATATCCATTTCGGGTGATTGTCCAAGCTGTGCTTTGGAACCTGAAACTTGCCAACATCTCTTCAGATTTGTCCTTTGGCTACTTTGGCTTGGCAGACAAGCCAGCGGGTATCATTTCCAACTCAGTTCCGTATGGTTCCTTCCAGGATTGGCTTATTACATGGATATTATACTTTTACAGTCTGGATGGCTACTCTGGGGAACGTTTACCTAAATTTATTGCCACATTA
The DNA here is from genome assembly GCF_026745355.1 of Beta vulgaris subsp. vulgaris. Classification (NCBI taxonomy): domain Eukaryota; kingdom Viridiplantae; phylum Streptophyta; class Magnoliopsida; order Caryophyllales; family Amaranthaceae; genus Beta; species Beta vulgaris. The sequence continues at coordinate 48,132,186 of NC_079205.1, read as the reverse complement.
TGGACTATCTGGCAATGTCGGAATAATTTTGTTTTCAATAATATCATCCCTGATGGATATCCTACACACCATGCTGCAACAAGTTCGCACCAACTATAACCTTTCTTGCCAGACCTTTCACATGTTCTAAGACTCTGGCAGAAGGTCCAGGGCCACCGGGATTCCTCATGGCGCATTTTGGTCTTCTTTTTCCGGAGTTCCTCAACTACATATCCAAGTAGATGGTTCTTGGACTAATAACTCTCCTTTAGCAGGTATAGCCTGGTGGCTCAGACTGTTCATAATCAGACTCAGGAAGGGCAAGGCATTTGCATCCATGCTGATTCTGCACTGCTTACGGAAGCTATGGCTTGTTTGGAGGCCTTAATTTGGCACATGGCAAGGGCTATCAACGAGTTGCAGTTCATACTGATTCTGAGGTTGTTGTCCAAAGCTTACGTAATCCACGGACACAGCCGATAGCTATTACATGGACACTCAGTGACATTCGTTAATTGGCCACAACTTTCAATGGTGTCGGATCATGAAGGTCAATCGCTCGCAGGTCCAGCTGGCACATGATCTGGCTATTCGGGCCAGACAGGGACAACTTGCAATTGCCCTCTGTAATTCCTTTACTAGTTTTGCTCTCTTGTTTAACTTTTGTACGTTTTCTTGATGTCCAAAAAAAAAAAAAAAAAAAAAAAAAAAAGAACACACTATTAATATCAAACATTTAGTATCGCAACAGAGAACTTTAGGGTCTTGAGAGTACACTATGATATATACAAAATTTATTCACTCGAAAAAATGTTTTTGCTTAAGCTTTGTTAAACCACCCTCTATGCTACTCTAAAGAGATAATTTAGGTTAATAAATAACCCTTTCGTTTTGAGTTTATGATCAAAAAAGATAACACACTTAATTAGAACTATGTGCTTTCAAGCACTTTTTTTCACATAGGGGAACCATGCCCAAGGAAACGATGGAGAAAGAGGCTAAATTTGAAAATTAATTATGGTAATAAGTTTGAGGAAAATATATTTTATCTTCAAGTAGATTTCCTTTTGATTTTAGAATATCTTTCTTCCGACTAGAATAAGAAAAAAATTGAACATGGAATTCGTGAAATGCCATACTTTGGACAAACATAAGCAAAGACTTGAGCATGTGACTCGTGACTCGTGACTCGTGACTCGTGACTCGTGATTCGTGAAATGCCACTTTTGGACTAGAATAAGCAAAGAATTAAGAATGTGTTTCTTAAACCCTATACTTTAATTCGGACTGGAATATAATTACTATTAGAAGAGAGGAATTTTGACATCCTAAATTCCTAATCACCGCAATTGTTTAAGTTGGTAAACAAAGAATATTCCATACTTTGTCCATAGGAAATTTTCTCACAAGCTGTTTAACCCATTACCCTTGTGGTGCCCTGGTATATAGTTACTAGAATTTTTTGCACGCGATGCGTGCTTGAATTTTTTTTTCAAAACAGAAACTCGATTTTCTTCGGCATAAGAGTCAAAATTTGAATATTAGACAAACGAAGTATATAATTGTTTTTAGTTGCAAAATTTGATTGGTTTAGTTTCTATCACTTAAGTCTCTCACCATTTTTTTTTTTGTTTTATTTACATTTCAAAGTTAAATTCTATGAACAAAATAGAAATTTTATTAAATTCATTATGATTTCTAATATGATAATTTTTTAATTGATTTTTGAATTAAGTACAGTACTTCATAAATTGTAAAGAAAGTGGACACTTTGATGCATAGGTAGTAGTTTGTGAGTGATTGTTATAATTATATTTTTGGTATTTTTGTTTGAAGCCCCATTTGATTTGTAAGTGAATTTGTAATTTAAAATGGGAAGGGGGTAACATAGTCTCTTCATTTGGGGACATCATAGCTCCCCCCTTCTCTTATATAATAGAGATATGTACTTTAATTTTTCAATGATATTTTACATAAACCTTTTTACCCTGATAATTAATCGCTATTGTATAATAGAAAAAGATAGGTCCAAATATATGTAAAAAAAATTTTATATACAGGAAACACTATAAAAAATTAAATAATTTTTTTCCTTGTCTAATTTCTAAATTCTTATTTCACTATAAATACACCTTTATTTTTATCATGGCCCACCATTAATTGTGAATGGTTCTTGAGAATAGTGATTTGTAAGTAAATTTTTGTAAATGTTTTTGTATGTATTGATGTTCTAGGTTATTAGTTTTAGTTTGTATGTTAATTTTAAGTTTTAATGAAGTTTCCTTATTATTTGAGTGATTTGCGTGATTTTTTATAACGTGATTTTCTGAATTGTATGAGTAATTTGTAAAGTTTCTTCTTTTAAGTGATTTGTGAGTGAGTGTTGTAAATTAATTTTCGGTAGTTTTCTTTGAGTGCCGATTTTGATTTTGACAATCCTTTTGTAATTTAGAAAAAGAAGGGGGGCAAAATAGGCATTTCAAAAGAGGACACCATTGCTCCCCCTTCCCTTATATAATAGAGATATAAGTAATATGCATGCATGGATGCAAACTCTAATTTGTAGTAACTGTGTTATTACTATATCACAAATTTGATCAATTAAGGTGCAATAAGTTCCAATTAGGTTCAATTAAAAAAGACAATGCACTTGATTATAACTATGTGTTTCCAAGCACATTTATTTTTTTGCACACTTGTCTTTTTTTTCAAATGAGCAAAATCTAAAACGTGCAAATATCTATATAAATATATTAAAAGGCGTGCATAAACAAGAAATTGTGCTACATGACATTCTCCCTAGGGAGTGTTAATTAGTTCACGTAATCTATGTACAATAAAAAATTTAGAAATTGCGAAGTATAGGGTTTGATCCCGAGACCTCACGTACATATACTAACGTCTTAACTACTTGACTAAGTTGTATTTAGTATTCTTATCATAAAGTATTATATTAATATCTTTTATCTTCAAGTAGATTTCCTTTGGTTTTAGAATATATTTCCTCCAACTAAAATAAGCAAAGAATTGGGCATGCCTTCTCTAAACACCACACTTTGGACAAGAATAAGAAAAGAATTGAGCACATGAAATTCGTGAAATGCCATACTTTGACAAACATAAGCAAAGAATTGAGCATGTGATTCGTGAAATGCATACTTTGAACTATAATAAGCAAAGAATTAAGAATGTGGTTCCTAAACCCTATACTTTAATCCGGAAAAGAATAAGCAAATAATTAGCGCAATTGTTTGAGTGATTTGGTGAACAAAGAATGTTCCATACTTTTTAAGGTAGTAAATTTTCAGACAAGCTGTTTAACCCAGTGGTGCCCTATTCTTATATATAGTATATGCATGCATGGTTGAAATCACATCAGTCCATCAAACCCTCATTTGCTATAAATTAGAACCTTAACCCCCCAAAAAAACTCGAAACTACGAAATGGCAGACACTATGCTGAGCTTTGCTTTGGAGAAACTTTCAACACTCATAACTGCAGAGGCAGAATTGCTAGGTAGCCTCTCAGATGATGTTAGAAAGTTGCAATATGAATTAGATAGCATCAAAGAAGTTCTCAAGGATGCTGAAAAGAAAGCTGAAGTAGATAATGGCATCCGTGTGTGGCTGACGCAACTAAGAGAAAGCGCTTACCACATTGAGGATGTCATTGATCAATACTTCCTGCTCAAGCAGCAACAGCAGCAACAACAACAACATTTGTTGCAATCTGACTATAATAAAAGTCTGAAAAATCAGTTCTTACTGATGATAAACAAAATCAGTAAGCGGGTGAAGACCGCATTTGCTTGTATCACACAGCTGAAACCCAAACATGAGTTAAGCTCTGAGATGAAAAAGATTCTAGCTGATATTGTTGAGATAAACAACAGAAGAGAAAGGTATGAACTCATTACCACACCAGATGACTCTACTGAAAATGAGCAGAATTGGCAAGACCCTCGAGTTTCCTCCCTCTTCAAGGATGAGTCTGAGCTTTTCGATTTTACTCGTAAGAAGACGCAAATCTTTAGCTGGTTGAATTTGGAGCAGCAAAATGATCAAGATCGTACGAAGATACAAGGCCCTCGTGTTGTCATAGCCGTGGTTGGTATGGGAGGATTAGGCAAAACAACGCTTGTTCGGAAAGTGTATGAAGATAAGAAGGTCAAAGAAGGCTTCTCTGTGTATGCCTGGGTGACAGTCTCTCAATCATACAGATGGAGGGATTTGCTAAATAGCATATTTAAGCAAGTTCACGCGGAGCCTTGTTTAGAATTAGATACATCTGATGAGCACACCATTATCAGTAAATTAAGGATCCACCTTGAGGAAAAGAGGTACTTCTAACCTTATAATTTTTAGTTTCCAAAACCTTCGATTTTATCTTGTGTGATGTATAAATCTTTGTTCTTGACGTGTATTTTAATCCTTTTAGTTCATTATAACAAGATATAAATAAGTTTTAGTGGTTGTTTGGTCTGGTATACATGACATTATGTAGGCAATAGAAATTCCCATGATTTTTAGATTTGGTTAGTTGTTTGGTTGACATGAAAGGGGGAAAATGAGGGCAACGAAAATTAGAGGTACTTCTAACCTTAAAATTTTTAGTTTCATAACGTAATTAATTTCCCACAAATTGTAATTTCCTATGGAATTTCATTTCCATTGCAACCAAACAAGCACTTAATATTTTTCTCCTCAAAAAAAATTACTTTAATCTTGATTATTTTAGTTCGGGGAAAATAAGCAAATTAAATGGATATTAGAGTATAAGACTAGAAAAAACACTTCCTATATTAATTACAAATGATTAAATATAACTTGTAATGTATATATAGGAGTATGTTTGGATAGGGGAATTTGCAGGAAAGGAAGAGAATGGAAAGGGAGAGAATCTTCTCTTTTTTGGATACGACATAAGATAAGGGAAGGAAACGGAGGGGAATAGGAAGGATTCATGTCCCCTCCTCTCTACTAGACCAAATCCTTCCAACTGTAGATAGATTTAGAAGGAAAATACAAGCTCGTTGTTTTCTTTCTTTCTTTTCCTCCTCTTTTCTCTCCTCCCTTCCCTTATAGTATGTTTAGTTCATTTTTAGAAAAGGAAAGGAAGAGAAGAGAAGGGAAGGGAAGAGAAAGGAAAAGAATGGAAGAGAACGGAAAAAAAAAAAAAACCTTAACTTCCCGTGTTTGGTATAAATTTTCTATTTCCTCCCAAATTCCCTCATTTTTGAGAGGAAAGAAAATTGAAATTTTATTAAAGAGTCTTTCCTTCCAATTCTTTCCATTTCCTTTCACTTAAATTTTTTTAATTAACCAAACATTAAAAAGTAACAAAGTTCCTTTCACTTCTGTTCTTTTCCTTCCAAATCCTTTCTACCATGCAAACAAGTTGTTACATTTCCCCCACCATTACTATCAAAATATAGTATAGGCTAACTAACGATTCTAAAATTAATTAAGTAAGTGCTTCTTTTTTCTTTGACATCGAGAAATCGTACATTAATTAAAAGAGGAATTACAGCCTAATGCTAATGCAATCCAACCTAATACAAACAAACAAACATAAAGGAGCTTTAGGAGTTCGTACATACCACCTCGAATAAAAGGAAATAAAAGCAATACAAACGTTATTAAGAAGGAGGCCATCGGGGTCAGAGCCTGTGATGGATACAATCCTAAATGGCTAATGAAAAGGAGAGAATAAGCGAATGACAATCACGATCCGGACAACGAACAACCATCAACGAGTGTCGACTCTCGCCGCATGAGTAATCCCGACGATCGGCTATCTCTTGGGAGTCGGAGCTCATGATCCTATGAGTCACATTCTATTGTGACTTGTTACTCTCGATCAAGAGTATCTCAGGTTTCTCTGTGAAGTAGGAGAAACGCCGATGAGTGGGCGTGCTAAAAACCCCCAGTTGCAATTGGGGTGCCGCCTGTAGATTTGAAGTTTTCATGGCAAAGACAATTGATATCAATGCCAAGTTAAAAAGAGAGCCGAACAAGTCAAGCTCTCGTACACACCTCTGATTTACGAAATCGGAAAACAAACGTCCTAACCATGAAAATTCATCATCGCCTCATCCATGCTTATGCACCTTGTCCCTTAGCACATAGTCCCAAAAACCAACAAATACTACTGTGATAACCCTGAATGGGAACTACTTGTCGATGGCCATAACCAACTATTGATAACATCGTTAACAATTCGATAAAACCAACGCACTCCTATTATTCGGAGAATAAACACACTTTTCAAGGAAGGACCAGATTAACCGACAATAACCATATTAACAAGGGGGAGGGGGAGGGGAAGCCCGACACTAACAAGGGGGTAGGGGAAAGGGAAGCCCGACACTAACAAGGGGGAGGGGAAAGGGAGGCCCGAAACTAAACCAGGGGAGGGAAAGCCCAGAATATCTACCACACTAACTAGAGACACTAAACCAGGGACGGGATCCATGGACAACGACGGTGAGGGGGATGACCAACGGGGAGAACCAGGGACTCTCAACATAACCAAACAGCGGGGAAGCCTGACCAAAACGCATACCAAAAACGACTCGAAAACTGGGGAAGGGGTTGGCAGAACCACCTGACCAACACCAAAAAGTAAAACAGGGGAGGGGGTGGTGGAAACTAAAACAGGGAAAGGGATGGAATCGATGGAACAACGGGGTGGGGGGAAACTGGTGAACGGCGCAGGGGAAAGGGATTTGCTAAATAGCATATTTAAGCAAGTTCACGCGGAGCCTTCTTTACAATTAGATACATCTGATGAGCACACCATTATCAGTAAATTAAGGATCCACCTTGAGGAAAAGAGGTACTTCTAACCTTATAATTTTTAGTTTCCAAAACCTTCGATTTTATCTTGTGTGATGTATAAATCTTTGTTCTTGACGTGTTTCTAATCCTTTTGTTCATTATAACAAGATATAAATAACTTTTAGTGGTTGTTTGGTCTGGTATACATTAAATAGGCGATAGAAATTCTCATGATTTTTAGATTTGGGTAGTTGTTTGCTTGACAGGTAATGACGAAAATGAGGGTAACGAAAATTAATGAGAATTTGGAATTCTCCCAAAATGTAAGAATTTATTTACCTACCCTCCCCTTGGTCATTCAAAATTCCTACATAAATTCCTATGAAATACAACTTTCCTTATAACTACCAAACAGTTTAGACTAATTTCTAAGAATTTCATAACGGAATTAATTTCCCACAAATTGTAATTTCCTATGGAATTTCATTTCCATTGCAACCAAACAAACACTTAAGCTTTTTCTCCTAAAAAAAATTATTTTAATCTTGATTATTTTAGTTTGGGGCAAATGAGCAAATTAAATGGAGATTAGAGTATAAGACTAGAAAAAACACTTCCTTTATTAAGTACAAATGATTAAATATAACTTATATTAGGGAAGGAAGATAACGGAAGGGAGCGAATTTTTTCTTGTTTGGATACAACATATAGGAAGGAAAGGGAAGGGAATGTGAAGGATTCATGTCCACGCCTCTCTAATAGACCAAATCCTTCCAATTGTGGAACGATTTAGAAGGAAATTACAAGCTCGTTGTTTCCTTTCTTTCTTTTCCTCCCTCTTTTCTCTCCTCTCTTTCCTTATAGTATCTTTAGTTCTTTTTTAGTAAAGGAAAGGAAGAAAAGAGAAAGGAAGGGAAGAGAAAGGAAAAAAATGGAAGAGAACGGAAAAAAAAAACTTAACTTCTCGTGTTTGGTATAAATTTTTCTATTTTTTCCCAAATTCCCCCATTTTTGAGAGGAAAGAAAATTGAAATTTTATTAAAAAGTCTTTCCTTCCCATTCTTTCCTTTTCCTTTTAGTTAATTTTTTTTGATTAACCAAACAGTAAAAAGTAACAAAATTCCTTTTACTTTCTTTCTTTTCCTTCCAAATCCTTTCTACTAAACAAGTTATTACTTTCCCCCACCGTTACTACAAAATATAGTATAGGCTAACTAACGATTCCCAAAACTAATTAGGTAAGTGCTACTTAAAACAAGGAACAGTACCCACTTACAAGACCATGGTAGAATGAAACTAAGGACTTGTGATATATAATTCAGAGCACTTTAACATTAAGAATGCTAGGAATCATCGTCATAGATGAAGATTACTTACCTGAAACCGGCAACGGCGTGATGATGACGAAGCAATTGGCGACGGAGAAGATGAAGACGAAACCGGAGATGGCGGCAGTGGAGAAGTAACCGGCGAAGGAGGCAGTGGAGAGGCGAAAACAAACGGGCAACTTCAATGGTGTCGTCGGTTTTTCGAAACCTAGGTTTTACCGCATAGAAGTTAGAAAAGAGAGGAAAAGGGAAACGTGGGAGTTAAAAAGGCTGGAGTTACTAGTTGGGATTTACCGACCGTTAAGCGGTTGGAAATATTTAAAGGCGGTAGGTAATTACCAACAGAAACAAGAGCAGTCGTTGATTCAGTCTCTAAATACCTAATGCCAATAAAAACGGTCGGTAAAATACTAAAGCCGTCGGTAATTACCATCCACCTTGGAAATGGTCGGTATTTGTAATATTAACAACCGATTATTGTGCGGTCGGTAGAATCGGTCGGTAAAAGACCGGATTCTAGTAGTGCCTCTTGATTTAGGTTTTGTTTGGGAAAACATTTATTTTAGTTATCTTAAATGATAAGATGCTAACATACTTTAGGTGCTAAAATGATTAGTATTGTTTGGAGAGTATCTAAAACAAAGTTACAGGGGGTTATAATTAGGAGCGTTTATGGGTAGTTAACCGCCCCGAAATGATATTTTGGATTGGTAACCAGAACTTTTGTTTCGCTCTTTTTACAAATTGTCACCATTTAAACCGGTTACCGCCCAAGAAATTAACCGTTATTTGGTTATGGTTTTTCGATTAACCAGTAACCATTATTCAAGTTATAATTATATTTTGCTTAAATTATATATATTTTTTCTATTTTTTTACTTATAATTTAATATCATATATATATATATATATATATATATATATATACTCGAATATAAAATGTATTATAGGGTGGATATTAAATTTATTGGAAAATAAAACTATCACTAAGAATTCACTCCATTCCCTAATTATAGTGCTTATATTAGTACTAAGTTTCCAAGCAATCATATACTTCTTTTAGTTGTTGTTACTTAGTAAAAAATATTAAAATTAATGTAATTGTTGGAAAATGTTTCACAACAATGAGATAGAGAAAAAAAAAATCGGTTCTTCAGTTAACCGTTCACTGAATAATCATAACTATACGGTTTAATCGTTACTTTTATCTGTTCGACAACCGTATCGTTAAAAAAAAAATTATCAGTACGATTACCACCCATTTAAACCAGTTTCTGGTACGTCTATACGATTTTCTGATTTCAGTTTTTTTATTAACACCGAATGGCTTAAATGAAATGTTAAAATTTTTACCTTCTCAAAATTAGGTGAATAAAATTTCGAAAATCTTTCCAAAATTTTAATAATAACTAATTTGCCAAACAATTAAGCTAATCAACTACCTATTAGTTCCAACATGTTATCAGTTTAAGTTTTATCTTATCAGTTTCAATTAACTTATTAATTTTATTTTATTTTTAACTAGTATCACCAAACATAGCCTTAATAAGATTCTTTTTTATCATATTGAAAACCAACCAATTTGGTTGTCTATTCTTTTAAATAGAACCTTTAAGATTTCAAAGAATGCACGAGATACATTTTGTTTTATGAATTGCACTGTACACCTTTACAGTTTGTTTGGTAGTCGTTAATAAATTCCAGTAATAGGAATGGATTTAAGTGTAGCTTACAAGGGAAGCACCCTTAAAATCTTCATGGGGAGACAATTTCAATTCCCAAGTTTGTGTTTTTTCTCCATGGGGAAGCAAACTCACCCTTAATTTTCATTACCACTGATTACCACCTAACAAGGTGGTATTGGATGGAATGAAAATTCAAAAAGAAAAATAGACACTATAGGATAAATTAGCATTATCATGGGAATGAACCGTGATTTTCTTCACAAATTTACATACAAATTCATTTCCATTACCACCATTTATAACCCACTACCATACGGACCGTTAAGATCTGTAGCAAATCCACCATATATCATAAATAATTAACAAACATCAAAATTATTGTTGTTGATAACCCTCTAAACAATTAGAGGAATGCCAAAATCACTTAAAATGTTATATGTTCGCCGATAGAAACTGATCTGTGGTGATCAAACTTGACTTTTGTTGATTACAACTCATTCTTACTAATTAACATTTACCCTTATTACTTTTCTCCCAACAATTATTCAGATCCTTTGTTCAAAAAAAATATCAGAATGTCAAAGTCACTTGGAATAGATTTTGCAAATTCAAACTAATTTTCGGTGTTGACACCTGATATTTACAAATTAAAATTTATGACATAACTTATGTTAAATGAATATTTTTTTTATTCTAAAATAAAGAGAAATTTCATTAATTAAAGGTCAAACGACATTTACAATAAGTATAAAAAAACAAGATACAATCAAACAAGGTTAAATAATCAAATTCGTCTTCGATGAAACTACAATGAACTAGATCGAGCAATATAATGTAGCCCCTTTGTATTTCTGAATAAAGCAGCTATTAATGAAGAAGTCTATCATTCTGACATAGTCTGGGAAGAGCATTCTTGATCGAGCTATATTGACCGCATCCGAGATTTCAATACCTTCATGTTGAGTCCCAAACTTCAACTAATGAGAAAATAATTTCATACCTAAAGACAAAAAAATCATACTCACAACTCCCATAGGGGAGAAGGAGATCTTGACAACAGAAACTAAAACCCTCATAATAGGGTTTGAAAATATCTTATAAAGAGAGACTACGTTATTCAACAAAATAGAAAAATGATCTAAAAACGGAAAATTAAAAAGAAAAAGGGGCTTACCATGAATGATTTCATTCATGGCAGCCCCTAACTGATGAAGAATGGGTAGAGGCTAGGGTTTTTGCGAGAAAAAGAGAGAGATACATATAGCTCATTTAACCTATTCTAAATGAATACTTTCTTCGTTGCTAAAACTTGCAACATTACGACTTTCACGCTTGCCAATACAGGTTTGACCGTTAATATCTATAATTCTCTATTCGTAAATTTTATCTCAATATTATATTTTAAAATATACATCGAGGTAAATTTATAAATATCTTACTTATGTGTAATCAAAATTGTAATCCTTCTCAATTAGATTATAATTCCTTCTCACATCTCACCCTAATACCTCTTCTCACCACAACATGACTATATATGTCAGTCAAGGCCAAAATACAAAAGTCATATGAAACTATAGTACAGTAACTCATAAAAAAATAATAGAGGAATTATCAATGTTATTAATTCAAAGTGAAGGGCCTGCTTTTCCTATTAATACTAAAGCATATAAATTATTAATATAAAAACTAAATAAAAATGAAAGGAGTATAAATTTCGATAAATCTATTTTATGTTATTCATGTATGCCCTTTTAATATTATTTATAGGTACATAGTCGTGTTCGACGATGTATGGGATTCAAAGCTGTGGGAATATGTTGAAAATGCTTTACCCAATAACAAAAGATGCAGTGCAATAATGATGACCACGCGAGAAGTAGACGTGGGTGGTGCTTGGAATGATCCATCAAGTGGTCATCATCTCTATAAGTTGGAACCTCTAAGTGCAAAAGCATCATGGGATCTTTTTTGTCATAAGACATTTGGTAATACAAATTGTCCTCCTGAATTGGAAAAATTGTCATGGGAAATGGTGGGGAAATGTGAAGGATTACCACTTGCGCTTGTAGCGATTGCAGGGCTTTTGTCCACCAAAGAGAAGATTATTTCCGAGTGGATTAAGTTGTACAATAGTTTTGGTTTTGAGATGGGAAGTAATCCTCACTTCTCCAATACCACTAAAATACTATTATTCAGCTATTCTAAGTTACCATATTATCTCAAGCCTTGTTTCCTGTACTTGGGCATGTTTCCTGAAGATTACATCATCAGCAGCAACATGTTAGTTCGGTTGTGGATTGCTGAGGGTTTTATACAAAATCAGCGAGGGAAAACGGTTGAAGAGGTAGCGAAAGAATATTTGGGTCAACTCATTAATAGGAGTTTGATTCAAGTTCATGAGATAAATAACCCAACTGAGCGACCACAAATAAGATTTCGAGTTCATGATATTGTCCGTGAGATAGTAATTCTTCCAAAGTTAGATTACTTATGCATTGCACTACAAGAATCCGTGTTTTTACCGACCGCCCCAATCGGTCGGTAAAACACAAAAAACGGACGGTAAACATTTTACCGACCGCTGAACGGTCGCTGATCGTCGGTTGGTATAAGGTTGGTTGGTAATTTCAGAAAATTTTACCTACCGCTTTTGGGTGATTAGCGACCGTTCGCCTGTAGTAGGTAATTACCTACTGATGTCCGGTTGGTAAATGCAGTAGGTAATCACCTACAAGCAATGTGTTGGTATTTACCTACCGGATATCTGGCGGTCGGTAATTTAAAAACAACGGTAGGTGATTACCAACCGTTTTATACATTTTACCTACTATTTTTGTTAGGTTAGACAACGTATTTAGATAGGTAAGCCTACCGTTATTCGGTCGATAATTTGCTATTATTTTCTAAAAAAAATATTTTTTTACCACAATAGAAACTAACCCTCCATTTTATATAAATAATAGGTTTGTTACACATATATTAAACATCATATTCTCCAAAATATAGATCTAATAGTAATTCCAACAACCAAAATAAACATTATTTTCTCAAAAATACATAATATACTAATAAAAGAATAAAGGAGTCTCGCCCTCAGGATCATTCGACGAATGTGGCGTAGACTGGCCTCTGAAGCTCTCCCTCTCCTGCTAGAAGAAGACATCTAAAATAATTTTATTCAAATAACACAGATTAGTATAACGAATAATATAATATAGTATAAACTTAAAAGTTTTTTATATCAAATTTAAGGATGAAATAAGAATCAATTCAAACTCAACATATTATATAATATAAAAATATGAATTATAAAACCAATCATTACTAAATCCACCAAACATAATAATATAATGTATCGAAATTTAGAAGTTCATAGCACACTACAAAATTTAATAAAATCTCGAACTCCATTCACAAACTCAGTCTTGAGAAAGCGTCCATACGTCTATCATAACATCCAACTACGCTCTTTTCGTTTCATGATCCTCTATTCTACACATCTCAATTAAAACAATATTACTAACAAAGTCTAAATTCAACATCGTCATTTACTACATTAAACTTTAATCACGTCAAAATGAACATAGGAGTATCACACATTATATTAAAAATTACAAGTTATCCAAATAAGTCAAATTAAGGTTATTTCACTGTGATATCAATATCATTATATATATATATATACCACCATTGTAGTCTATCATAATTACAATAATTTGAGGAGGATCAATATCTATCTTTTCCAAAGAGGTTTTCCCAGAATAGAAGGATAATGTATCCTAATTCCTAGCTTATTCAGCTTCCCTTATTAGGAATTAGGATAATGTATTGCCCCCAAAATGTTGGTAACATTCTCATCTCCTTCCTTGCATATTTCACTTCTCTTACTACCCCATGAGAAAAAAAATTGGAATTATAAGCATTAACATGCAAAAAGTTCGATTATGATCCCAAATTGCTAGAACAAAAACACTATAGCGACTTCATGCCACTCTAAAATATGTGAGTAACACATCTTCATGAACAAGTACCCTTAAATAGAACTTGAAAATAGATAATAAATAATTATGTGAGATTAATATATTTTAAAAGAAAACCATATATAAATCAAACAGCATTTACATATTCAATTTCAGTTAATCAATTTGATTCAGTATTATATCAATATTTAATGAAATTTGTACCCTAAGGTTATTTTATAGCTATATATGATAAAATTAAGGTAGTCTAATTTAAGAAAAATGAACAATTAAGCTTACTCCTGCTTACTCCGAAAATGCTCACGTGATTGGTACGTTGCTGTCATGAATTGCAGTCAGCTCGTAGAGGCCAAAGATTAAGCTCTCACTAATCTTGCTTAACTAAACAGCAAAGCACATGATTATGTAGTGCTAAATGATGGAAACTTCTTTATTTTATTTGAAGATAATGATCTTTAACAAAAACCAATGCTTAAAGCACTTAATCAGATGATTATGCATTGTGTTAGGGTGTATTTTTTTTTTCTAATAAGTTAGGTGCAGATATCTATGCAACCAATGGTACTTTAAACTGCATTTCTTTAGCAGTCTAACTTTTTTTTGTTTCTCTCATGTTGCCACTTTCTCTACCTACCTTAGATAACTATAGTCTGTAATATACAATATATAAGTAGAATTACAAGCTTACTCCGGATTAAGGAAAATGAAAAATGATCCATGAACTTAAAGATTGGATGAACTTATAGATTGCATGAAGTAGCTACTTCTATACCCTTGTTCCAATAAACTTCAATATGCTTGTTCCAATAACAATCCACATTACTGCTTAGTTAGAATTCTCAATTGGTCTATCATAATTACAGCTTCAATACCCTTGTTCCAAAGAAAATTCATTGCATTTATTCGGAAAAAACAAAGTACAAAATTCATGAAACAATTCGCACCAAACTAAACCAACCTGTTGTGGTGGGCGCGACGCGACGGAGCAGTGGCGACGACGACGGTAAAATTCGCGATATTGGTGTGGTGGCGACATGCGTCGACGGTGAATTCTGAAGTTAAACAAGACATTCATCATCAGACATTAACCCTCCAAAAGTACTTCAAAAATAAAAAATAAAAACAAAAAATTTGCAACCGGTAACATGCAGGCAAAGTGCATTACTGCTTAGAAGTTAGAATTCTCAATTGGTACATGAATATTGCAAATTTAGGACAGAAAAACAGATTACTTTCTAAAAATTATACTAATTTTTTTTTTAAAAAAGAGATGAAGATTACTTACCTGAAACCGGCAACGGCGTGATGATGACGAAGCAATTGGCGACGGAGAAGATGAAGACGAAACCGGAGATGGCGGCAGTGGAGAATAACCGGCGAAGGAGCAGTGGAGAGGCGAAAACAAACGGGCAACTTCAATGGTGTCGTCGGTTTTTCGAAACTAGGTTTACCGCATAGAAGTTAGAAAAGAGAGGAAAAGGGAAACGTGGGAGTTAAAAAGGCTGGAGTTACTAGTTGGGATTTACCGACCGTTAAGCGGTTGGAAATATTTAAAGGCGGTAGGTAATTACCAACAGAAACAAGAGCAGTCGTTGATTCAGTCTCTAAATACCTAATGCCAATAAAAACGGTCGGTAAATATACTAAAGCCGTCGGTAATTACCATCCACCTTGGAAATGGTCGGTATTTGTAATATTAACAACCGATTATTGTGCGGTCGGTAGAATCGGTCGGTAAAAGACCGGATTCTAGTAGTGTTGGTGAAGTTTTATCAGAAAACAATTTACTCACAACCAATAAAAAAATTCGGCGATTATCTATCTATGCAGATGGTGTTAGCAATATTATGTTTGCAGAGGTTGTTAATAATGGCAACATCTTGAGCAGTACTCGTTCTCTCCTTTGGTTTAGCAACTTGTCAGAACCTTACATGAGTTCGTTCTTGAAAGTTACTCGCCTTTTAAAGTACTAGATCTTGGAGGTGCTCCCATTACAATATTCCTAATGAATTGGGAAACCTACATAACTTGCATTATTTGAGCTTGAGAAACACACAAGTCAAAACGCTTCCTAGGACAATTGGGGAGCTCTGGAACCTGCAAACACTAGATCTTAAGCAATGTTTGGTAGCTGAGCTTCCTAGAGAAATTGGTAATTGTCATAAGTTACGCCATCTTATTGCTTATGTAGAGGAGCACGTACACTTACACTTACGTGATGGGCTTGCCATATTTTGGCGTCAAAAGTTAAAGAAGAAAGGTGTAAAGATACTAGAAAGGGTACTGAATTTTCCAGAGCTGCAAAAATTAGCACGTCTAGATGTTGCAGATAGACCTAGTTTAATTGTTGATTTACGACATTTAAATCAGCTGAGAAGGCTAGAAATCACAAATCTTCAGAAAGAATATGGGAGGGAGTTGTGCTCTGCAATAGAGAAGATGAGACATCTTCAATCATTAAGTGTACAGTCAAAATCCAACGTGGATGCAGATCATGAAATCCTTGATTTAGAATACAAATTCTCACCTCCTGCTTTACTTGAACGTCTCTACTTGGGTGGACCATTAATACTTGAGAAGTTACCAAGGTGGATAAAGTGGGTCCGCAACTTGACCAAATTGTATTTGGCATATTCAAGACTCCAGGAAGGTGAGTTATATATGCTTCATTATCATGATTAATACTCTTATTAATGAAGCATATATTGGTGAGCATCTTCATTTCGCACATGGTAAGCTTAAGGTTGTTATACTCTATGGGCTACCATATCTGAAGTATTTGTATAGCAATATGCCTCATCTACAGACAATATTGATTGATGGTTGTCCAAACAAGTTTGAGGTGTCCATACATAATCGCTAAGGTTTGAGAATGTTCGATGCCCATTTACAATTTGGCAAACAAGTTCAAATTCAATGATTGTTGTAAACAGTGATGAGAGGTCTGTTCGTGGTTTTCGTGGAAAGGATATTCATGTTTAAAGAGTAGGATAACGATAAGAGGGATGGGATTTAAAAGTTGTTGTGTTTGTGTAAGATGGGATAAGAGGGGGAGGTCAAGATTATTGACCCATATAATAATGAAACTTTATCCTCATTTCTCAATTTTTTTTCATGAATCTTGTCTAGACTGTCCATTTAGTAGTTGTTAATATAAAATAGTGATAATAGTATGGAATTTTAGTATGCTTTTGTCAGGGAATTTGAATGTTCATGAATCTTGAATCATATCTATTCTGATTCTTGTCCATCCCAAATATATTATCTTTGTAAATTCATTTTTATCTCTTAATACGTTTTTAATATTGAAAAATATGATTCAATTTGTCATCAGCTCATCGCTACAATTCTATCAAGCTTACTTTTATTAACTTGCTTTTTTGATAAAGATAATGTGAGAAAAAATTGAGTTAGGTAATGTTAAAAACTAATCTAGAAAAATCTAGTAAAAAATGATGATGAAAGGTGATTTAGAATAATCAAAACAAAATATTCTGAAGTGTAGCGGTTGTAGCCTAATATTATCTAGAGTGTAGCCTAGTGTTGTCTATAGTGTTATAGAACAAATATGAAGTATGTATTTCGATCATTCATCGACTCAAACGTGTATAAATATGCATGTGTTGTTCTTTGCAGTTGAATAAAACACAACAATTTGAAAACAATTTCAAGTGTATCACTAATTCTTCTCCTCCTTTTCCAAATAAAACAACGTATTCTAAATACACTAATATCATCCAAAATTTTCAACAAAGTGGTAGATATCAATTATTTTATACCTGTTTAAATGCTCATCAAGAGTCAAAATTTATATAATTTATTGATAGTAGTTGTCCAAACCACATGATTGACAGCAAAAATTCATTTGTCAATTTGGATGAAAACATAAAAACTCAAATTACTCTTAGTGATGGTAGCAACCAAGAGGTTGCTGGAAGGGGACAATTGTTCTTAGGGTGAGAAACGACTCTAAATTTATTCACGAATTTTTTCTATGTCCTCGGGCTTGCACAAAATTTATTAAGTACACCAACTAATCCAAAGAGGCTATATGGTGAAATTTGATGCTAATAAATGCCTCATATTTGATAAGCAAAAAGGGCAATTTATTACTACTACTCAAATGGCTCCTAATTTAATATTTTCATTAAGAATGCAATTGGAGCATAATGTTTCCCTAAGTTCTATAGTGGATGAATCCACATTGTGGCATTTTAGATTTGGACATCTAAATTTTAACAGTTTAAGGGCCTGTTCTCTTCGGCATAAAATAGCTGAACTGAACTGAACTGAACTGATCTGAACTGAACTGATCTGAATTGAACTGAACTGAACTGAACTGAAATGAATAGTGATATGTGAGAGTAAAAGTATTGTCAAGAGCTGAACTGGACTGAACTGATCTGAACTGATCTGAACTGAACTGAATTGAACTGAAAATAAGCTGGGGAGAACAGGCCCTAAAACTATTAAAACAAAAACAAATGGTGATTGGAATTCCATCTATAACTAATGAAAGAAAAATTTGTGAGGGTTGTATATATGGCAAAATGCATCAATTGTCATTTCCTACTTCATCGTGGAGGGCCAGAGCTCCACTAGAGCTTGTTCACGTAGATTTATGGGGCCCAACCAGAAATCCTTCTATTGACGGAAAAAGATATTTGCTATTATTTGTTGATGATTTCACTCGTATGATGCAGGTCTATATATTGGAGCAAAAATCAGAAGTGTTTTCCCACTTCATTCAATTTAAAGTCCTCACATAAAAACAAAGTGAGCATTCAACAAAAATTCTTAGAACTGATCGTCGAGGAGAATTTACAAAGTAAAGAATTTAACAGCTTCTGTAAGGAGCATGGGATCAAAAGAGAATTAACAAGTAAAGAATTTAACAACTTTTGTAAGGAACATGGGCTCAAAAGAGAATTAATAGTAAGACGTACACCTTAACAAAATGGTGTTGCGGAAAGGAAAAATAAAACAATTGCTGAAATAGCCCATAGTATGATGCAAGCTAAGAATTTACTAAAATATTTTTGGGCTGAAGCTATCCATATACAGCTGTGTATATTCTCAAAAGGTCTCCCACGAAAGCAGTAAAGGGTTGGACGCCTTATGAAGCTTGGCATAAAAGAAAGCCAAGAGTGGAGCACATTAAAGTATTCGGGTGCACTGCATATGCCCACATCCCGAAAGAACATCGGGAAAAGGACAAAAATTTATCTTTGTTGGATATAGTGACGAATCTAAAGGATATCGTCTCTATCAGCCACAATATAAGAAGCTAATAATCTCAAGAGATGTCATCTTCGATGAAGGAGCTCAATGGACGTGGACATAAAAGGAATCTCAACCACGTGAAGTAAATTTTCTTCCATCAAATCCAAGTGAAGATGAAGGTCCGACTCATCCAGCAACGCAGCCATCATACAGTCCATCATCACAGAGATCTCCAACAACATCTTCGAGATTGGTCATATGCCCATTTCCGCTGAGAAACGAGAAAGTTATGACTGTTTTCTGACGAAACTGTTTCGTCTTGCGCCCCGCCCGGGCAGGTCGGGCAGATTTCACCTGGGCACTTTCAGTCCGGCGCACAAGCTGTTTTGGAAAAGCGAAATCTCACCCGGTCGGGCGGTTCGGGTTTTTATCCGAAAAATGCGTTTTTGACGCGGGAGTATAAATAGGTCATTAACCTAATTGTTTTATACGAAAAATACTCTATTCTCTCTGTAATTTGTTCTCTTCTCATAATAAAATATTCTCTCTCTGCCGTGGACGTAGCCAAATTGGTGAACCATGTAAATCTGTTTTTTGTTTTTATTGTTTTTACATTCATTATTTGTTTCTCTCTCACGTCCGTTATAACAATAATAGTCGGCGCCTAAAGTTTTCGTGTCAGGTTATATTATATGTTTGACGCAGTAGGGGTATAGCGAGAATGTGGTCATTTATCATAGATGACCCTTCTACAGGGGATCATTTGTCATAGATGACTCCCATATAAAAGGGGTCATTTGTCATAAATGACCCCCTCCAAAGCAAGGTCATTTTTCATAGAGGATCCCAAAGGGGGTCATTTGTCATAAATGACCCCCCAAATGGTAGGTTTGTCTTTTAATATGTTTCGCGGTATTTAGCCTTGCTTTTTTTTTTTTTGCTGTATATAGCATACTCCTTTATTTTTTTCAAATGAAGAAAATATAAAACATGCAAGTACTAAATGTGTAAAAAATATGAAAGAACTACGTACTTCAGGAGCATTATGAAGGGCTTGTATTTCTTCCACATAGGGGAACCATGCCCAAGGAAGTGTTAGCGAAAGAGGCTAGATTTGGAAATTAATTATGGTAATAAATTTGAGGAAAATATATTTTATCTTCAAGTAGATTTCCTTTTGGTTTTAGTATATCTTTCCTCCGACTAGAATAAAAAAAGAATTGAGCACATGAAATTCGTGAAATGCCATACTTTGACAAACATAAGCAAAGAATTCAGCATCTGACTCGTGAAATGCCACTTGTGGACTATTATAAGCAAAGAATTAAGAATGTGGTTCTTAAACCCTATACTTTATTCCGGAAAAGAATAAGAAAATAATTACTGCAATTGTTTGAGTGATTTGGTGAACAAAGATTGTTCCATACTTTTTAAGGTAGTAAATTTTCAGACAAGCTGTTTAACTATAGATTTGTAAGAAGAAATAAAGAAGAAGAAAGAAGAAAGGTTTAGAGAAAGAAATAAGCTATATTCATTTCTCAGTTTATGAGGTTACAAGCAATATTGTAGCTGTAATGACAGCTTATATAGCTGATATTACAATCAGTTATAACCAACTTTTAACTAACTTGTAACAAACTTTATAAATTAAATATCTGTACTCCTATACTCCCCCTTCAAGCTGGACCTTAGAAATGAGTCCAAGCTTGGCACACAGCAACTGATGTTGAGTAGAAGCAAGAGGCTTTGTTAACAAATCCGCTAACTTTGATTGTAACCTCATAAACTGAGAAATGAATATAAGGATGCTTGGGAAATAGTTGGGGAAGAGGTAACAAATGCTATCCTTAATTACTTCCAAACAGGCAAGTTGTTAACTGAGGTGAATACAACTATATTAACTTTGATTCCAAAAGTTAGTTGTCCTAGCAGTGTGGTGGAGTTTAGACCAATAGCATGTTGTAATGTGCTATATAAATGTATCACAAAAGTGATGTGTAATAGATTGAAAGAGATTCTACCTGACATTAGAGCTGAGAATCAGGGTGCATTTGTCCAGCAAAGGTATATCATACACAATGTTATGATATGTCAAGACCTGGTGAGGTTTTATGGAAGAAAGAGTACTAAGCCTAGTTGTCTAATGAAATTAGACATGAAAAAGGCCTATGATACCATAGATTGGGATTTTTTACAGGAGATGATGTATGAATTGGGTTTTCCTAGGATGTTTATACAGTTATTGATGAATTGTGTTAGAACACCTAGGTTCTCCCTGATGATTAATGGAGGCATACATGGTTTCTTTGCTTCAAAAAGGGGACTCAGGCAGGGAGACCCTATCTCTCCTCTATTGTTTGTCCTGTGTATGGAGTATTTATCAAGGATTATGATGAAACTAAGTGTATCAAGGGAGTTTCAGTTTCATCCAAGATGCAAAGCACTTAAACTGAACCACCTAGCTTTTGCTGATGACATCATACTGTGTTGTGGTGGTGATTTTCAATCCATATACAAGATGCTGCAGGCCTTTAAATTGTTCTCTAAGTCTTCAGGGCTGTGTGTGAATGAGCAGAAGTCTGACTTCTACACTGTTAATGTTGATGAATCAGTGATTAAAAGAGTTAAAGAGGTTTCAGGGTTTAATCATAGTAGGCTTCCTTTCAAATATTTGGGAGTTCCTATTTGTGCTAGAAGAGTGAATGTTGCGGAATGTGAGGTGCTGCTGGCAAAGATGTGTGCAAGGATTAAAGTGTGGAGTAGCAGGAACATTTCATATGCTGGAAGAGTACAGCTAATTAATTCTGTGCTTCTTAGCCTTTACATATACTGGGCACAAGTTTTTATGTTGCCTCAGACAGTGTTAAAGGACATTGAGAAAATTTGTAGAGCATTCCTATGGTCTGGAAACTACTTTAGTAATGTCCCTGGTAGCATAAAATGGGAGAAAGTTTGTAGACCTAAGAACTCAGGGGGTCTGGGTTTCAGGAAAATCAAGGAGTGGAATATGGCAGCTCTTGCAAAGTATGTTTGGGCAATAACAACAAAACAAGACAGCATGTGGGTCAAGTGGGTGCACACAGTGTACATAAAAGAGGAAAATTGGTGGAGTTATATTCCACCAAAGAACTGCTCATGGTATTGGAAGCAAATATGTAATGTGAAAGAGTATATGAAGCATCACTACACAGAAGAAGAGATGAAGAGGATGATGACCTTCAAGATTAAAGTGGTGTATGACAAAATTACAGAGGAAGAGGAAAGAGTATACTGGGCTAAAATGATCTGGAATAGGCTAGCAGTGCCTAAACATAGAGTGATATGCTGGCTGGCTATCCAAGGAAGACTCAAAACAACTGACAGGCTGTGTCAGATGGGGGTAACAACTGATACTCAATGTAATCTCTGCTGTGAACATACAGAGAGTCATCAGCATCTGTTTTTTCAATGTTCCTATGTAAAGAGAGTCCTTAAGTATGTATTTGAATGGTTGGGATTCAAAAGCAGGCAAGATCAACTGATGAGTATCATGATGATGCTGAATGGCAGAAGTAGAATGTCCAGAGTTCAGAAGCAAATACATGCTGCAAGAATCAAGGCTTGTGCTTATTATGTTTGGTGGGCAAGGAATGAGGCTCAATGGAATATGACCCTCTGGAGACCAGAGAAGGTGTATAGAATCATTAGGGAGTGTACAGTGATGCGAATTAATAGTGTTTTGCCTAGGAAGATATCCAGTAAGGATATAGCATGGTGGGAAAATGTAAAGAGCAAAGTGTATAGTGTTTAGCTGTTAGCCTAACGGTTGTAGCTTCCCTTGTGTGGAGGAGTCCAACCTAGTTGGTTTGCTCCCCAGGGGATAGCTGTAGGTGTACTGAATTTTCTTGTGTTTAATACAACTTACTCTTACTTAGCAAAAAAAAAACAAATCCGCTAACTGATGAGCACTAGAGATATGAGCAGTTTGTATGAAACCTTCTTCTACTTGCTCTCTGATATAGTGCATATCTCTCTTGATGTGTTTAGTTTTCTCATGAAACATGGGGTTATGAGCAAGGTGTTGAGCAGATGTATTATCACAATAAAGTGTGATAGGTAATGAAACAGAAACATGAAGATCTTCTAAGAGACCTTGAAGCCAAACAAGTTCACTGGCAGTAGCAGATAAGCTCCTATATTCAGCTTCAGCTGAAGATTTGCTGACACTTGATTGTTTCTTTGTTTTCCATGAAACGAGATTAGTGCCAAGAAAAACTGCATAAGAACTCAAAGATCTACTACTGAATTGACAGGAGCTCCAGTCAGAATCACTGTAAGCTGTGATTGTGAAGTCAGTATCTGAATTGTACCATAAGCCATTATCAAGAGTACCCTTTAAGTATCTGACCAGATGTAATGCTGCTTTGAGATGAGGAACTCGAGGAGCATTCATAAATTGACTCAGATGCTGCACAGAATAAGAGAGATCTGGCCTAGTAATGCCTAAGTAAAGCAATCTGCCTACTAGCCTCCTATAGACATCAGGTTCAGGCAATAAGTCACCCACATCAGTAGACAACTTCAAACCACAAGACAAAGGGGCAGGAGCAGGAATACACTCTTGCATTTCAACATCTTCAAGAATATCTTTAATATATTTCCTTTGAGAAAGGAAAATACCTTTGTCAGTTCTACAAATTTCAATCCCAAGGAAGTAAGTGAGAGCACCAATGTCTTTGATAGTAAAAGCTTTATCCAAAGCTTGCTTGACTACTGTTATTTGAGAAGAAGAAGTGCCAGTGAGCAAGATATCATCCACATATACTAATAGAACTAAGAATTCACCATCTTGACTCCTAGTATAAAGAGAATAATCTTGCTTTGACTGAACAAAAGCTAAACTTTTCAGAAACTTGCTAAGCTCTTTGTTCCATTGCCTTGAAGCTTGCTTCAATCCATAGATTGACCTCTTTAGTCTACAAACTTCACCTGATTTAGCATTCTTATAACCAGCAGGAGGGTACATATACACTTCTTCATCAAGAAAGCCATGCAAAAATGCATTATTCACATCCAATTGACAAATAGGCCACTGCCTAACAGCAGCAAGAGAAATCACAGTTCTAACTGTTGCTAATTTTGCAACAGGAGAGAAAGTTTGATTGAAGTCTTGACCCTCTACTTGTTGATAGCCAATAGCAACTAATCTGGCCTTGTATCTGTCAATAGTACCATCTGGATGCAACTTAATCTTAAACACCCATTTGGAACCTATTGCCTTTTTCCCAGCAGGCAAAAGAGTAAGTTCCCAAGTGTTATTACTCTCAAGAGCAGTAATTTCTTTATCCATAGCTATGATCCAATTAGGATCATTTTTAGCTTGATTATAAGTTTTAGGTTCCATAATCTGAGCTGAATTAACAGCAAATGAGTGAGAATTGTTTTCAGTAGAAGAAAGATTTTTGTGTGGTATATAACCAACAACAAAATCATTAAGAGCAGTAGTGGGTTTAATTATTCTGGAAGACTTTCTTAGTGGAGTAGGAAAAACAGTGTTAATGGGAGAAGGAGAATTAAGAACTGAATCAGTGGATGCAGTACTAACAGGAACTTGGATTATAGGTATAGAATTATCATAATTAGAAGAGATATGAGTGTTTGAAATGTGAGTAAAAGAATTAGGGGTAGAAGGAGATGAAGAACAGATAGGATCATGTTGTGGGGTAGTTGTGTGTTGTATAAGAGATGTAGAAGGTTCAGAATCATCACCAAACTGAATTATAGGTTTAGTGTTAACAGAAGACACAGGATTGCAAATACTAGCAATTTTGTAAGGAAAGATGGATTCAAAGAATATTACATCTCTAGAAACAAAAGTAGTATGGGAATCAAGATCATATAATTTAAAAGCCTTTTGTCCACAAGGATAACCAAGAAATATGCATCTTCTTGCTCTAGAGTCAAATTTGTCTCTCTTGAGTTGCATATTGTAAGCAAAACAAAGAGAGCCAAATACTCTTAATTCAGAATATGAAGGAAGCTTTTGAAACAATACCTCATATGGAGACTGCCACTTGAGAACTTTAGTAGGAAGTTTATTTATCAAATGAGTTGCTGTCAATATACAATCACCCCAGAACTTCTTAGGTAAAGAAGCATGAAACCTCAATGCCCGAGCAATTTCAAGCAAAGACCTATGTCTCCTCTCCACCCTTCCATTCTGCTGTGGAACATAGGGAACACTTTTCTGATGTAATATACCTTTGCTAGTAAACAAGTCAGTACATGCTTCTTTAATCAATTCAGTCCCATTATCTGATCTTATACATTTGATCAGTTTATTGAATTGAGTATATACCATCTCCAAGAAATGAGCTACAGTTTTCTCAACTTGCTCTTGTTATGCAATAAAAAGGTCCAAGTAACTCTACTACATGATCATCAAGCAAGGTTAAGAAATAAGAAGCACCATTTAAAGCTCTTATTCTATATGGACCCACATGAGATCTATGTGGATCCAAATCAAAGCAACTAGCAGCCCTATTAACACTAATAGGAAATGGTAATTTATGTTGTTTTGAATTGAAACAAGCTCCACAGTTGTATTCATGTAAACCATTACATTCCCAATCAGGAATATGTTGCATCTTTGAAAGAGAAGCATGCCCAAGCCTAGCATGCATTAAATCCAATACATGTCTACTTCCTTTCTTATTCTGAGCTATACTAGTAGCAGTTTTATCAGGTAACAAACTACCATCATTAGTGTATCTACCATCACTATCTACATCTTTTACCATAGTATTGCAAACAACAATATCATCTTTCACCTGTCTTTGAGTAATCTTCAGACTTTTGCAGCTATCAAAATAGTACAAACCATGTTTTCTGTGCCAGCACCAAGAACAACTGATCTATGAAGGTCCTGGAAATAACAACCATATACTTGTGAATTGCACTGAAATGTTATTTTTTGTTCAATCAATCTTCCAATAGACAGAAGATTGTACTTAAAATCTTTAACCAGCATAACATCTTTCAAAACCAATGTATCACTCAGTTTTATTTCACCAATAATCTCCACATTCTTCCATCTTCCATCAGGTAATCCTACTTTCACAGGTATATTTAGCTTTCTTAAATTCATTAGCCAATTCTCATTATATGTCATATGATCACATGCGCCTGAATCTATTATCCATAAGCAATCTTCATTGGATTTATTCATATGACAATTAAAAGAGTATGACATGATACCTGCAAAATTAGCTAGAGAATAGCTGTTCTTGACATCATCACCAGATTGAGGTTGTTTCCCTTTCATAGCTCTCATAACCTCTTGACATATGGCATTTAACATATCTGTATTCAGACTATTATCTCCAGTAGAATCAGCAAGAGGATCATCAGCATAATACTGATTTTCAGTGTGAACATTAGCCACAATTTTATTCTTATTCCCAGCACCAGTAGAATTGCCTTCCTTTGCAGCCTTAATTGCATTGTACCATTCAGGATAACCAATGATCTTGAAACATTGATCAATGGTATGTCCTTTCCCTTTACAATGAGTACATTGTTTATATCATTCCTACCTTTTTCTCATCTCTCCAATCTCTTCTTCCTTGAACATTTCTTGAATTATTTCTGTACACTTGTGCTGCTAGAGCGTTGCTTTCAATAACAACACCACTTACTTCCTTCTGTTTTTCAATTTGCTGAGCAATTGAAAATACTCTATTGATACTTGGCAGTGGATCCATGGATAATACATTTGTTACTGTATTAATCAAATCCACTGTTTAATCCAAGCAAGAATTTCATCATTTTTCTTCATCTTCAAATTCAGTTATCTTTTTAAGAAAATTACAACTACAATTCTTCATAGCACCACAAGAACAAGAAGGAAAGATTCTTAGACATTGCATCTCATCCCATAGCTTCTTCAATTTTCCATAATATGACACTATAGTCATATTTTCTTGTCTCAAATTGTCTATCTCTTTCTTTAATTGATAAACTAATGGTCCATTAGTTTGACCAAATCGTTCATTCAATCTCTCCATAAAACTCTATAGCAGATTCAATATATCCAAAATCATCAGCTAATTCTGAGCTCATTGAACCTCAATATCCAACTTACCACCATAAAATCTGCACGCTTCCATTTCTGATAATCTTTGCTAATTACATCAGGTTTTACATATCTCCATTGATAAAACCTTCTTTATTTTAGCAATTAAACCTCGCCTCACATTTCTACTCCACCTCAAAAATTTGTTCCAGAAAAAACAGTAGATACAAGTGAAGCAGTTGGATTATCAGACGTAGCAATGAAATAAGGATCAGATATACCTCCATTATTTGATTGCTGATTTTTACTCAAAAACATCTCCATTAGTTGCAGATTCTTCAGACATTTTAAGAAAATGTTAATATGTTTCAATGTTTACTGCAAGAAATTTCGCAAATATCGCAAGAAATTTCACAATTACTTCACTGTTTGCAAGATTACAGAAGATTTCTTACAAACAGAATCAAGAATTTCAATCTCAGAAAGAGATTCCAGGCTCTGATACCATATAGATTTGTAAGAAGAAATAAAGAAGAAGAAAGAAGAAAGGTTTAGAGAAAGAAATAAGCTATATTCATTTCTCAGTTTATGAGGTTACAAGCAATATTGTAGCTGTAATGACAGCTTATATAGCTGATATTACAATCAGTTATAACCAACTTTTAACTAACTTGTAACAAACTTTATAAATTAAATATCTGTACTCCTATATTAACCCAGTGGTGCCCTATTCTTATATATAAGTATATGCATTCATGGTTGAAATCACATATCAATCTATCAAACTCTCATTTACTAGAAATTAGAATCTAAACCCAAAAAAAAATTCGAAACTACGAAATGGCAGACACTATGCTGAGCTTTGCTTTGGAGAAACTTTCAATCCTCATAACTGCAGAGGCAGAATTGCTAGGTAGCCTATCAGATGATGTTAGAAAGTTGCAATATGAATTAGATAGCATCAAAGAAGTTCTCAAGGATGCTGAAAAGAAAGCAAAAGTAGATAATGGCATCCGCGTGTGGCTGACGCAACTAAGAGAAAGCGCTTACCACATTGAGGATGTCATTGATCAATACTTCCTTCTCAAGCAGCAACAGCAGCAACAACAACAAGATTTGTTGCAATCCGACTATAATAAAAGTCAGAAAAAGATTCTAGCTGATATTGTTGAGATAAACAACAGAAGAGAAAGGTATGAACTCATTACCACAGCAGATGACTCTACTGAAAATGAGCAGAATTGGCAAGACCCTCGAGTTTCCTCCCTCTTCAAGGATGTGTCTGAGCTTTTCGATTTTACTCGTAAGAAGACACAAATCTTTAGCTGGTTGAATTTGGAGCAGCAAAATGATCAAGATTGTACGAAGATACAAGGTCCTCGTGCTGTCATAGCCGTGGTTGGTATAGGAGGATTAGGCAAAACAACGCTTGTTCGGAAAGTGTATGAAGATATGAAGGTTAAAGAAGGATTCTCTGTGTATGCTTGGGTGACAGTCTCTCAATCATACAGATGGAGGGATTTGCTAAATAGCATATTTAAGCAAGTTCACGCGGAGCCTTCTTTAGAATTAGATACATCTGATGAGCACACCATTATCAGTAAATTAAGGATCCACCTTGAGGAAAAGAGGTACTTCTAACCTTATAATTTTTAGTTTCCAAAACCTTCGATTTTATCTTGTGTGATGTATAAATCTTTGTTCTTGACGTGTTTTTTAATCCTTTTAGTTCATTATAACAAGATATAAATAAGTTTTAGTGGTTGTTTGGTCTGGTATACATGACATTATGTAGGCAATAGAAATTCCCATGATTTTTAGATTTGGGTAGTTGTTTGCTTGACAAGAAAGGGGGAAAATGAGGGCAACGAAAATTAGAGGTACTTCTAACCTTAAAATTTTTAGTTTCATAACGTAATTAATTTCCCACAAATTGTAATTTCCTATGGAATTTCATTTCCATTGCAACCAAACAAGCACTTAATATTTTTCTCCTCAAAAAAAATTACTTTAATCTTGATTATTTTAGTTTGGGGAAAATAAGCAAATTAAATGGATATTAGAGTATAAGACTAGAAAAAACACTTCCTATATTAAGTACAAATGATTAAATATAACTTGTAATGTATATATATAGGAGTATGTTTGGATAGGGGAATTTGCAGGAAAGGAAGAGAATGGAAAGGGAGAGAATCTTCTCTTTTTTGGATACGACATAAGATAAGGGAAGGAAACGGAGGGGAATTGGAAGGATTCATGTCCCCTCCTCTCTACTAGACCAAATCCTTCCAACCGTAGAAAGATTTAGAAGGAAAATACAAGCTCGTTGTTTTCTTTCTTTCTTTTCCTCCTCTTTTCTCTCCTCCCTTCCCTTATAGTATGTTTAGTTCATTTTTTAGAAAAGGAAAGGAAGAGAAGAGAAGGGAAGGGAAGAGAAAGGAAAAGAATGGAAGAGAACGGAAAAAAAAAAAACCTTAACTTCCCGTGTTTGGTATAAATTTTCTATTTCCTCCCAAATTCCCTCATTTTTGAGAGGAAAGAAAACTGAAATTTTATTAAAGAGTCTTTCTTTCCAATTCTTTCCATTTCCTTTCACTTAAATTTTTTTAATTAACCAAACATTAAAAAGTAACAAAGTTCCTTTCACTTCTGTTCTTTTCCTTCCAAATCCTTTCTACCAAACAAGTTGTTACATTTCACCCACCATTACTATCAAAATATAGTATAGGCTAACTAACGATTCTAAAATTAATTAAGTAAGTGCTACTTTTTTCTTTGACATCGAGAAATCGTACATTAATTAAAAGAGGAATTAAAGCCTAATGCTAATGCAATCCAACCTAATACAAACAAACAAACATAAAGGAGCTTTAGGAGTTCGTACATACCACCTCGAATAAAAGGAAATAAAAGCAATACAAACGTTATTAAGAAGGAGGCCATCGGGGGTCAGAGCCTGTGATGGATACAATCCTCAAATGGCTAATGAAAAGGAGAGAATAAGCGAATGACAATCACGATCCGGACAACGAACAACCATCAACGAGTGTCGACTCTCGCCGCATGAGCAATCCCGACGATCGGCTATCTCTTGGGAGTCGGAGCTCATGATCCTATGAGTCACATTCTATTGTGACTTGTTACTCTCGATCAAGAGTATCTCAGGTTTCTCCGTGAAGTAGGAGAAACGCCGATGAGTGGGCGTGCTAAAAACCCCCAGTTGCAACTGGGGTGCCGCCTGTAGATTTGAAGTTTTCAAGGCAAAGACAATTGATATCAATGCCAAGTTAAAAAGAGAGCCGAACAAGTCAAGCTCTCGTACACACCTCCGATTTACGAAATCGGAAAACAAACGTCCCAACCATGAAAATTCATCATCGCCTCATCCATGCTTATGCACCTTGTCCCTTAGCACATAGTCCCAAAAACCAACAAATACTACTGTGATAACCCTGAATGGAGAATACTTGTCGATGGCCATAACCAACTATTGACAACATCGTTAACAATTCGATAAAACCAACGCACTCCTATTATTCGGAGAATAAACACACTTTTCAAGGAAGGACCAGATTAATTGACAACAACCATATTAACAAGGGGGAGGGGGAGGGGAAGCCCGACACTAACAAGGGGGTAGGGGAAAGGGAAGCCCGACACTAACAAGGGGGAGGGGAAAGGGAGGCCCGAAACTAAACCAGGGGAGGGAAAGGGGAAGCCCAGAATATCTACCACACTAACTAGAGACACTAAACCAGGGACGGGATCCATGGACAACGACGGGGAGGGGGATGACCAACGGGGAGAACCAGGGACTCTCAACATAACCAAACAGCGGGGAAGCCTGACCAAAACGCATACCAAAAACGACTCGAAAACTGGGGAAGGGGTTGGCAGAACCACCTGACCAACACCAAAAGTAAAACAGGGGAGGGGGTGGTGGAAACTAAAACAGAGAAAGGGATGGAATCGATGGAACAACAGGGTGGGGGGAAACTGGTGAACGGCGCAGGGGAAAGGGAAACCGGGGAACAACGCAAGGGAGGCGATGGACTCGACGCAACTGAACAGGGGGGGCTGCCTACACGAACGCGATGGAGGAAGCTGCTGAAGGCTCGCCGGCTACCTGCGGCCACTAGCGAGCCTGCTGGGCGGCGGATTTGTTTAGGGTTTTTGGGGTCTCTAGGGTTTGAGAGGAGGATAAGTTGAGAGAACAATGTAAAGAAGTTCCATTCTTATAGGTAAGTGCTACTTAAAACAAGGAACATTGCCCACTTACAAGACCATGGTAGAATGAAACTAACCACTAACCATCAACTCCTAAATATTAGGACTTATAATAAATAATTCAAAGCACTTTTAACATTAAGAATGCTAGGAATTATCGTCATAGATCAAGATCATGCCTTCTTTAATTTTCTCTTGATTTAGGTTCTGTTTGGGAAAATATTTTAGTTACCTTAAATGATAAGGTGCTAACATATTTTAGGTACTAAAATGATTAGTAGTGTTCGAGAAGTACCTAAAATAAAATTTCAAGGTTATAATTAGGGGCATTTATGGGTAGTTAACCGCCCCAAAATGATATTTCGGATCGGTAACCATAACTTTTGTTTCGCTCTTTTTACAAATTGTAACCATTTAAACCGGTTACCGCCCAAGCAATTAACCATTATTTCGGTATGGTTTTTCGATTAACCAGTAATTATAATTATATTTTTCTTAATTTATACATATATATTTTCTATTTTTTACTTATAATTTAATAGCATATATATACTCTAATATAAAATATATTATAGGGTGGATATTAAATTCACTGAAAAATAAAACTACCACTAAGAATTCACTCCATTCCCTAATTATAGTGCTTATATTAGTACTAAGTTTCCAAACAATCATATACTTCTTCTAATTGTTGTTATTTAGTAAAAAAATATTGAAATTAATGTAATTGATGGAAAATGTTTCACAACAATGAGATAGAGAAAAAAAAAATTGTTTCTTCAGTTAACCGTTCACTGAAAGATCATAACTATACAGTTTAATCGTTATTTTTATCGGTTCGACAACCGTATCATTAAAACGTTTTTTTTATCAGTACGATTACCACCCATTTAAACCATTTTTCGGTACGTCTGTACAATTTTCGATTTCGGTTTTTTATTAACACTCTTAGTTATAATGGCGTAAAAGAAAAGTTAAAATTTTTACCTTTTCAAAATTAGGTGAATAAATTTTTGAAAATCTTTCTAAAATTTTAATAATAATAATTTTGCGAAACAATTAAGCTACGCAGCTACCTATTAGTTCCAACACGTTATCAGTTAAAGCTTTATCTTATCAGTTTCAATTAACTTATCAATTTCATTTTATTTTTAGCTAGTATCGCCAAACATAGCCTTAATAAGATTTTTTTATCATATTGAAAACCAACTGAATTTGGTTGTATATTCTTTTGAATAGAACCTTTGAGATTCAAAAGAATGCACGAGATACTTTTTGTTTTAAAAATTGCACCACATACTTTTACGGCCTGTTTATTAGTCGTGAATAAATTTCGGTAATGGGAATGGATTTCAAGTGTAGCTTACACGGGAATTAACCTTAAAATCCTTATGGGGAGACAATTTCAACCCTCAAGTTTGTGTGTTTTCTCCATGGGGAAGCAAACTCACCCTTAATTTTCATTACAACTCATACCACCTAACAAGGTGGTATTGGATGGGAATGAAAATCCAAAAAGAAAAATAGACACTATAGGATAAATTAGCATTACCATGGGAATGAACCATGATTTTCTTCACAAATTTACATACAGATTCATTCCCATTATCACCATTTATAATCTAACGGGCCGTTAAAATCTGTAGCAAATCCACCATATATCATAAATAATTAACAAACATCAAAATTGTTGTTGATTAACCCTCTAAACAATTAGAGGAATGCCAAAATCACTTAAAATGTTATGTTCGCCGATAGAAACTGATTTGTGGTGATCAAACTTGACTTTTGTTGATCACAACTCATTCTTACTATAACATTTACTCTTACTTACTACTTTTCTCCCAACAATTATTCAGATCCTTTGTTCAAAAAAAAAAATATCAGAATGTCAAAGTCACTTGGAATAGATTTTGCAAATTCAAACTAATTTCGGTGTTGACACCTGATATTTACAAATTAAAATTTATGACATAACTTATTTTAAATAAATACTTTCTTTATTTTAAAAGAGAAATTTCATTAATAAAAGGTCAAACGACATTACAATAGGTATTAAAGAAAAACAAGATACAATCAAACAAGGTTAAATCAAATTCGTATTCGATGAAACTACAATGAACTATATCGAGCAATACAACGTAGCCCCTTTGTATTTCTGAGTCAAGCAGCTATTGATGAAGAAGTCTATCATTCTGACATAGTCTAGGAAGAGCATTCTTGATCAAGCCATATTGACCGCATCGGATATTCCAATACCTTCATGTTGAGTCCCAAACTTCAGCCAATGAGAATAATTTTTCATACCTAAAGACAAAAAAATCATACTCACAACTCCCATAGGGGAAAAGGAGATCTTCACAACATAAACTAAAACCCTCATAAGAGGGTTTGAAAATATCTTATAAAGAGAGACTACTTTATTCAACAAGATAGGAAAATGAACTAAAAAAAAGGAAAATTTAAAAGAAAAAGGGCCTTACCATGTATGATTTCATTCATGGCAGCCCCTAACTGATGAAAAATAGGTGGAGGCTAGGGTTTTTGAGAGAAAAAGTGAGAGATACATATAGCTCATTTAAGCTATTCTAAATGAATACTTTCTTCGTTGCTAAAACTTGCAACATTTCGACTTTCACGCTTGCCAATATAGGTTTTTACAGTTAATATCTATAATTCTCTATTCATAAATTTTATCTCAATATTATATTTTTAAAATATACATCGAGGTAAATCTATAAATATCTTACATATGTGTAATCAAAATTGTAATCCTTCTCAATTAGATTATAATTCCTTCTCACTTCTCACCCTAATTCCTCTTCTCACCACAGCATGACTATATATGTCAAGAATCCAGTCAAGGCCAAATAATGCAAAAGTCATATGAAGCAATAGTACAATAACTCTTAAAAAAATACAGGAATTATCAATGTTATTAATTCAAAGTGAAGGGCATGCTTTTCCTATTAATACTAAAGTATATAAATTATTAATGTGAAAAACTAAATAAAAATAAAAGGAGTATAAATTTCGGTACATCTGTTTTATATTATTCATGTATGTCCTTTTAATATTATTTATAGGTACATAGTTGTGTTCGACGATGTATGGGATACAAAACTGTGGGAATATGTTGAAAATGCTTTGCCCAATAACAAAAGATGCAGTGGAATAATGATGACCACACGAGAAGTAGACGTGGGTGGTGCTTGGAATGATCCATCAAGTGATCATCATCTCTATAAATTGGAAGCTCTAAGTGCAAAAGCATCATGGGATCTTTTTTGTCATAAGACATTTGGTAATACAAATTGTCCTCCTGAATTGGAAAATTTGTCACGGGAAATGGTGGGGAAATGTGAAGGATTACCACTTGCGATTGTAGCGATGGCAGGGCTTTTGTCCACCAAAGAGAAGATTATTTTCGAGTGGATTAAGCTGTACAATAGCTTTGGTTTTGAGATTGGAAGTAATCCTCACTTCTCCAATACCAACAAAATACTATTGTTCAGCTATTATAAGTTACCATATTATCTCAAGCCTTGTTTCTTGTACTTGGGCATGTTTCCTGAAGACTACATCATCAGCAGCAACATGTTAGTTCGGCTGTGGATTGCTGAGGGTTTTATACAAAATCAACGAGGGAAAACGGTTGAAGAGGTAGCGAAAGAATATTTGGGTCAACTCATTAATAGGAGTTTGATTCAAGTTCATGAGATAAATAACCCAACTGAGCGACCACAAATAAGATTTTGAGTTCATGATATTGTCCGTGAGATAGTAATTCTTCCAAAGTTAGATTACTTATGCATTGGTGAAGTTTTATCAGAAAAAAATTTACTCACAACCAATAAAAAAATTCGACGATTATCTATCTATGCAGATGGTGTTAGCAATAGTATGTTTGCAGAAGTTGTTAATAATGGCAACATCTTGAGCAGTACTCGTTCTCTCCTTTGGTTTAGTAACTTGTCAGAACCTTACATGAGTTCGTTCTTGAAAGTTACTTGCCTTTTGAAAGTACTAGATCTTGAAGGTGCTCCCATTAGCAATATTCCTAATGAATTGGGAAACCTACATAACTTGCATTATTTGAGCTTGAGAAACACACAAGTCAAAACGCTTCCTAGGACAATTGGGGAGCTCTGGAACCTGCAAATACTAGATCTTAAGCAATGTTTGGTAGCTGAGCTTCCTAGAGAAATTGGTAATTGTCATAAGTTACGCCATCTTATTTCTTATGTAGAGGAGCACGTACACTTACGCTTACGTGATGGGCTTGCCATATTTTGGCGTCAAAAGTTAAAGAAGAAAGGTGTAAAGATACTAGAAGGGGTATTCAATTTTACAGAGCTGCAAAAATTAGCACGTCTAGATGTTGCTGATAGACCTAGTTTAATGGTTGATTTACAAAATTTAAATCAGCTGAGAAGGCTAGAGATCACAAATCTTCACAAAGAATATGGGAGGGAGTTGTGCTCTGCAATAGAGAAGATGAGACATCTTCGATCATTAAGTGTACAGTCAAAATCTGATATATATGCAGATCATGAAATCCTTGTTTTAGAATACATATTATCACCTCCTCCTTTACTTGAACGTCTCTACTTGGGTGGACCATTAATACTTGAGAAGCTACCAATGTGGATAATGTGGGTCCGCAACTTGACCAAATTGTACTTGGCATATTCAAGACTCCAGGAAGGTCAGTTATATATGCTTCATTATCTACCTAATCTAGAAGACCTTACTCTTAATGAAGCCTATATTGGTGAGCATCTTCACTTCACTCAGGGTTGTTATACTCTATAGGCTACCATATCTGAAGTATTTGTATATCAATACGCCTCATCTTCAGACGATATTGATTGATGGTTGTCCAAACAAGTTTGATGTGTCCATACATAATATGTTCTATCCATGGGGTTTAAGCCGATCGCTAATGTATAAGAATGTTCGATGCCCATTTACAATTTCGCAAACGAGTTCAAATTCAATAATTGTTGTAAACAGTGATGAGGTGCTTGTTCGTGGTTCTTTTGGAACGGATATTCATGTTTAAAGAGTAGGATAACGATAAGCGGGGTGGGATTTAAAAGTTGTTGTGTTTGTGTAAGATTATTGACCCATATAATAATGAAATTTTATCCTCATTTTTCAAATTTTTTCATGAATCTTGTCTAGACTGTCCATTTAGTAGTTGTTAATATAAAATAGTGATAACAGTATGGAATTTTAGTATGCTTTTGTCAGGGAATTTGCATGTTCATGAATCCTGAATCCTATCTATTTAATTCTTGTCCATCCCAAAGATATTATCTTTGTAAATTCATTTTTATCTTTTAGTACTTTTTAAAATTGAAAAATATAATTCAATGTTTCATCAGCTCATCGCTACAATTCTATCAAGCTTACTTCTATTAACTTCCTTTTTTCATAAAGATAATGGGAGAAAAAATAGAGTTAGGTAATGTTAAAAACTAATCAAGAACAATCTAGTAAAAAATGATGATGAAAAGTGATTTAGAATAATCAAAACAAAATATTCTGAAGTGTAGCGGTAATAGCCTAATATTATCTAGAGTGTAGCCTAGTGTTGTCTAGAGTGTTATAGAAGAAATATGAAGTATGTATGTCGATCATTCATCGACTCAAACATGTATAAATATGCATGTGTTGTTCTTTGAAGTTGAATAAAACACAACAAATTGCAAACAATTTCAAGTGTATCACTAATTCTTCCCCTCTTCCAAATAAATCCAAAATTTTCAATAAAGTGGTAGAGATCAATTATTTTATACATGTTTAATGCTCATCAAGAGTCAAATGATATATAATTTATTAATAGTAGTTGTTCAAACCACATGACTGACAGCGAAAATTTTCATTTGTCAGTTTGGATGAAAATATAAAAACTCAAATTACTCTTAGTGATGGCAGCAACCAAGAGATTGCTGGAAAGGAGACAATTGTCGTTAGAGTGAGAAATGGCTCCAAAATTATTCACGAAGTTTTTCTATGTCCCCGGACTTGCATAAAATTATTAAGTGTACGCCAAATCCAAAGAGGCTATATGGTAAAATTTGATGCTAATAAATGCCTCATATTTGATAAGAAAAAAGGGCAATTTATTACTAATACTCAAATGGCTCATAATTTAATATTTCCATTAAGAATGCAATTGGAGCATAATGTTGCCGTAAGTTCTATAGTGGATGAATCCACATTGTGGCATTTTAGATTTGGACATCTAAATTTTAACAGTTTAAAACCATTAAAATAAAAAGAAATAGGGATTGGATTCCATCTATAACTAATAATGAAAGAAAAATTCGTGAGGGTTTTATATATGGCAAAATGCATCATCGCGGAGGGCCAGAGCTTTACTAGAGCTTGTTCACGTAAATATATGGGGCCCAACCAGAAATCCTTCTATTGACGGAAAAAGATATTTTCTATTTTTTGTTGATGATTTCACTCGTATGATGCAGGTCTATATATTGGAGCAAAAATCATAAGCATTTTCCCACTAGCTTCATGCAATTTATAGTCCTCACATAAAAACAAAGTGGGGGTTCAACAAAAATTCTTTGAACTGGTCGTCTAGGAGAATTTACAAAGTAAAAAATTTAATAGCTTCTGTAAGAAGCATGAGATCAAAAGAGAATTTACAAGTAAAGAATTTAACAACTTCTGTTAGGAGCATGGGCTCAAAAGAGAATTAACAGTAAGACGTACACCTTAACAAAATGGTGTTGCGAAAAGAAAAAATAAAACAATTGCTGAAATAGCCCATAGTATGATACAAGCTAAGAATTTACTAAAATAATTGTGGGCCAACGCTATCCAAACTACTACATTTAAAGCCTAATGCAACGCCTAAAATCCGTTGCATTAGGGCCAAATACCGTTGCAGTAGACCTAAGGCAACGACTTGTAACCGTTGCATTTGAAGGCTTTGCTATAGGTCTAATACAACGACCTTTTGGACCTATTGCATCGGCTACCACAAAGCCGTTGCAATAGATGTAAAGAGTCGTTGCGTCCCATTTTGGCTTCTATAGCAACGCCTCCCTATATATTGCAATACTATCATATAGATATTGCAACGCCTTTATGATGGATTTTTTTTTCATTTTTTGTGGGGGATATTGCAACTATTATTACTGTAACCTACCAAAAACCTATAATATTACAGCCCTGGATATATATATTAGTAACGATGCAACAAATGCAAAAATACTCTTGAAATGCCAAAAATAATTGTCATATCTGTACTATAATTTCCAAAACTAATTAAATTAAGAGTATACATGACAAATCCTAATTAACGAAAATTAATGTACTTAATCAAGCCCAACTAATAAATATTTGTTTTAGTACCACAAATACTTCTAATAAGTACATATAGATCATTTTCCTTCTAACCATCAAGTACTGCATCACTATAATATAGCTAGCTAAATCTGGCCGATAGTGTGTATAGTGAGACGTCTACGTTTGATCTCCTTCGGTTGGGTCATTATTCACCTAAAAATTCAAACATTGTAATAGTTAGTAAACGTACACCATCAACAACACACAAAAAAAATATTAAAGAGACAAAATTACAGTACTCCTTTTATGTCCTAATCTAGCATGAAGATTATCGAAAGATAATTTATGTGAGGTATTGACTCTAATAAAGATAGGATAATAATGAATGAATTGAATGGAAGGACCAGAATTGAAGACATTCAAACAATACACACCTCCAACCTTATTACCAAAAGCAAGTTTCTTGGTAACAGAAGATAGATAAGTACAATCATGTTCATTAAAATGAACATTAATCTTGCTATGAACAACCAACTTCGCAACAGATAAGAGATTATATTTAAAGTTTGGTACCAACAACACATATGTAAAACAATACCAGCAAATAACATCACATCACCAATTTCAGACACATAGGTACAACTTCTATATGCAATCCAATTCCAATTCTTTTAGTAAGTTTCTTGTATGAGAAAATAAATTAAAGTTATTTGTCATGTGATCTTTAGCACTAGAATCAACAATACAAAGAGAAAAATTGTGGCTGTAATGATGTAATCTAACAAATACTCAAAAGGTTATGCCAGTAAGCTAACCAAACAACCTAAACTATAACCATCGACAATAGTTTTGAGAGGTGCAGGAGCATATTTGTGTACTATGTAGCTTTTGTTTTTATTCATTGCTTTTGACGAGAGATAAAAATGAGCAGCATAGAAAATCTTCAGTTCTTATTTCTCATGTAGTATTCTCCCTCGACCAAACTGATGAAGAACATCTGAAATCGTTACTTTGAGTTCACTCATTCCATATTTCTCATAATAACATAGCATATTGTTGGTGTGTATATCCTTCTAACAACAAAGACAATAAGAAAGCAATAAAGTTTCCTCATAAAACTCAAATACAAGTTTCTTGATCAGCAGATCTTAAAGCTACTCCATATTTCAGGTTCCTAACCTGAAAAATTTCCCCTGAGATATATACTATCATAACAAAGATTCCAAAGATGTACTACCCTAAAACAAGCAAAATGACATAATTTATCTCTGATGCTCTCTTACTTCTCCTTCTAGAATGTTAAAATTAACTTAATACAATTTAAAGATGAGGCATATCATTTGGGGAAAACCAAATTAAATGTGCCCTATTACTTGGGACAGAGGTATTAACTTTAACCGCAAGAGAACTTTAAACACAGACTGTAAGTTGAATCTTCATATACATGTTGTGCTACATTTTCTGAGGTCTTGGTTCAAACAGCTTCTCTGGTCCTCTACCCTCAGAGATTGGAAACATAAGAACATTGGAGAAGATGTAAGTTCTTATCTTTTTGGAACTAGATACTGGCATAAACAGTTTCTGAAATTTGCAGCATTTTCTACTTCCTAAGATATTCATTATTGTTGGGTGCAAAATTGACTATTGCTGCCGTATAAACTTATTTTTCCTGGCAGACTATGCTCATAGAGTTCACTTCCCTTTTTTCCCTCACTTTTCTTCCTAGTTCCGATCATTGAAACTGAGCTTTCTAACTGTTAGGACTTTGGAGAATAACGTAACCTACACAAGCCGAGCCGTCGAGGATGTGATAAAAGGCTTAGGTTCAAACCTTTAAAGTTAGGTTTGTATTCATGCCAAAACTTAGGGAACAAGCAAGCTGCGTTGGGTTTTTAATGCTAGTAGTAATAATAGGTGTTGATCAAGTTTCGATGAATCGTGTTTGAGCTATTCACTAGTAGACACACTATATGGATTAGTATACAAGTTTCTACAAGCTGGACCAACCTGTGTGAAATAATTATCAGACATATCTAATTTACCCAAATTTGTAGCTGATAAAGCAGGTCTGGAACCATGCTATACAACTTAGCACAACTCGGCAAAAGAACAAGTTTCAGACACCTCTCAGAGTCATCTCATACCATGTTAGAGGACTTGTGTATTAACAATACTGACAAGTTTCTGAAATGGGCCTATCGCATCCCCCCTAACATAATTGTAAGAATAGTGCCTTGAATGGTGTCTTGAAGGTGTTTGGTAGAATGCGTGAAGAAGGAATGACATAAGGCTGACTTTGAATGCACATATCTCTAAATCTATAAATGGTTTTGATATGATTCGAATTGGAGGTGATAGCTTGTTCCAAGAGCTTTCCAACAATAGGTCATATGCCCAATTCCGCTGAGAAACGAGAAAGTTATGACTGTTTTACGAAGAACTGACGAAACTGTTTCGTCTTGCGCCCCGCCCGAGTAGGTCGGGCGGATTTCGCCCGGGCACTTTCAGTCGGGCGCGCAAGCTGTTTTGGGAAAGCGAAATCTCGCCCGGTCGGGCGTTTCGGGTTTTTATCTGGAAAACGCATTTTTGACGCGGGAGTATAAATAGGTCATTAACCTAATTGTTTTATACGAAAAATACTCTATTCTCTCTGTAATATGTTCTCTTCTCATAATAAAATATTCTCTCTCTCTCTGCCGTGGACGTAGCCAAATTGGTGAACCGCGTAAATCTGTTGTCTGTTTTTATCGTTTTTGCAGTCATTATTTGTTTCTCTCTCACGTCCGTTATAACAAATTGGTATCAAGAGCTTTGTGTTCGATCTGGGTGAGAAAGATGTCCGGGGTGAAT
The DNA here is from genome assembly GCF_026745355.1 of Beta vulgaris subsp. vulgaris. NCBI lineage: Eukaryota > Viridiplantae > Streptophyta > Magnoliopsida > Caryophyllales > Amaranthaceae > Beta > Beta vulgaris. The sequence goes on along the minus strand of NC_079205.1, from coordinate 48,090,761 downwards.
GTGAAAATTGACAAATTCACTGGGAGGAATAGTTTCAGTCTGTGGCAAATCAAGATGCGGGCTTTACTGAAGCAACAAGGGTTGTGGGCGCCGTTGACACAGAATTCAACAAATTCAGTTACCGCTGAGATGACCACTCTGGAGGAGAAGGCTCATTCAACGATTATGTTGTGTCTGGCAGATGACATAATCACTGAAGTCGTGGAGGAAGAAACCGCATCTGGTCTGTGGTTGAAATCAGAGAGTTTGTATATGACAAAATCTCTAACTAACGGGTTGCTTTTGAAGCAATGTATGTTCAGTCTGCGAATGAAGCAATGGTTTTGATGTGATTCAAATTGGAGGTGATAGCTTGTTCCAAGAGCTTTCCAACGATAGGTCATATGCCCAATTCCGCTGAGAAACGAGAAAGTTATGACTGTTTTCTGACGAAACTGTTTCGTCTTGCGCCCCGCCCGGGCAGGTCGGGCGGATTTCGCCCGGGCACTTTCAGTTGAGCGCGCAAGCTGTTTTAGGAAAGCGAAATCTCACCCGGTCGGGCGGAGTTTGCCCGAGCATGTCGGGCGGTTCGGGTTTTTATCCGAAAAACATGTTTTTGACGCGGGAATATAAATAGGTCATTAACCTAATTGTTTTATACGAAAAATACTCTATTCTCTCTGTAATATGTTCTCTTCTCATAATAAAATATTCTCTCTCTCTTCTGTGGACGTAGCCAAATTGGTGAACCATGTAAATCTGTTGTTTGTTTTTATTGTTTTTGCATTCGTTATTTGTTTCTCTCTCACGTCCGTTATAACAATAATAGTCGGCGCCTAAAGTTTTCGTGTCAGGTTATATTATATGTTTGACGCGGTAGGTGTATAGCAGGAATGAGGTCATTTATCATAGATGACCCTTCTACAGGGGGTCATTTGTCATAGATGACTCCCATATAAAAGGGGTCATTTGTCATAGATGACCCCATATAAGGGGTCATTTGTCATAGATGACCCCATATAAGGGGGTCATTTGTCATAGATGAACCCCCCCCCCCCCCAAAGCAGGGTCATTTTTCATAGAGGACCCCCAAAAGGGGGTCATTTGTCATAAATGACCCCCCAAAGGGTAGGTTTGTCTTTTAATATGTTTCGCGGTATTTAGCCTTGCTTTTTTTTTTTTGTTGTATATAGCATACTCCTTTATTTTTTCAAATGAACAAAATATAAAACATGCAAGTACTAAATGTGTAAAAAAATATGAAAGAACTACGTACTTCAGGAGCATTATGAAGTGCTTGTATTTCTTCCACATAGGGGAACCATGCCCAAGGAAGCGTTAGCGAAAGAGGCTAGATTTGGAAATTAATTATGGTAATAAATTTGAGGAAAATATATTTTATCTTCAAGTAGATTTCCTTTTGATTTTAGAATATCTTTCCTCCAACTAGAATAAAAAAAGAATTGAGCACATGAAATTCGTGAAATGCCATACTTTGACAAACATAAGCAAAGAATTCAGCATGTGACTCGTGAAATGCCACTTTTGGACTATAATAAGCAAAGAATTAAGAATGTGGTTCTTAAACCCTATACTTTAATTCGGACTGGAATATAATTACTGTTAGAAGAGAGGAATTTTGACATCCTAAATTCCTAATCATCTGGAGAAAACCCTAGCCTCTTTGCCTTCTCTCTGCCCCGACACCCAAAACCCTAGCCTCCCTCCACATAATTTCGTCGCAGCAGGCTCGTTGGTGGGCGCAGGTCGCCGGCGAGCCTGCTGCTTGATTCGCTGCTTGTTCTCATCTCGTACGAAGGTTAGTCGCGTTGCGATTTTCCTTCGTCGCCGGTTTTCGCTCAAGTTTTGTTGTCGTTGGTTCTTTAGTCCGGTCAGCCACCGCCGCGTGCAGGCCCATGTCGCCTCCAGTTCGTGTCGCCCATCTTCCCTTTTCCCAGTCACGTCACTCAGGTATCCCCTCTCCCTGCCTTGTTCCTTCGTCGGCCCTCCCTTCCCCCTGCCCTATTCCTTCGTCGGGCCTCCCCTTCCCCTCCCCTGTCTTAGTTAATTGGGCTTCTCCTTCCCTTTCCCCCCCTAGGTTTGAGTGGTTCAGTCAAGTCCTCACCCCATCCCATGTATCCCCTGTTCAAGTGTTGTTTGGTTATGTTTGGGCATCCCATTCCCTTCCCCCCAGTAGTTGGGCTTCCCTTTCCCCTCCCCCCTAGTTGGTGTGAGTTGGTTCGTCCATGTTGTTCTAGACATAGTATGTTGTTGGTTCTGGTTTTTAAAAATTGTTTGTCTGTCGAATATGGGATGGTGGTGTAAAGTTGTAGTCGTTACATATATAGTTTCATTGACATGTTTGTTGAAGGAACGGGTACATCACATGGATGATAAATGTGAGTATGGTCAAGGCGATGTTCGTTATTCACGGTTGAACTTTATGTTTTCCGATTTTACAAATCGGAGGTGTGTTCGAGAGCTCACCATGTTTAGCTCTCTTTTTTGCTTGGCAATGATCTTAATGGTCTTTGCCTCGACAAAATCAAATCTGCAGGCGGCCCCCCAGTTTCATCTGGTGGATTTCAGCACACCCCGTTTCTCCTACTTTACGGAGAAACTTGACGGACTCTCGAAAGAGAGTCATGAGTCACCTAGGAATGTGACTCTTTTACAGTTAATGAGCCAAGAATCCCACAAGTCAGAAGTTCGTTGGGCTTGCTCATGTGATGAGATGCAAATCTTGCCTTTGGTTCGTTGTCATGATCGTGATCGTCATTTGCTTCTCCAACCACATCCATCGGCAATCACCAGAGTTTTGATTTCACCAACACATTCATCGACTAGCGGCGCGTTACTCCTTAGGCGACTTTTTATCAGCTTTGCTTATATCTGTTTTTTAGGACATGTAAGAGCTCATAAAGCTCTTTTAGGCTTTCGTTTGTTTTTTGTGTTGTTTAGTATTAGGTTGTACTTTGTTATTTAATCAATGCACGTTTTTCCGATGTCAAAAAAAAAAATTCCTAATCACCGCAATTGTTTAAGTTGGTAAGCAAAGAATGTTCCATACTTAATTTGTCCATAGTAAATTTTCTCACAAGCTGTTTAACCCATTACCCTTGTGGTGCCCTGTTATATAGTTATATAAGTAATGTGCATGCATGGCTGAAATCACACATTAATCCATCAAACTCTAATTTGTAGTAACTGTGCTATTACTATATCACAAATTTGATCAATTAAGGTGCAATAAGTTCCAATTAGGTCCAATAATTTCTAATAATTTTAAAAAAATTTATACAAGTTTAGTCCAGATAAAATTCGAGATTTTCAGATAAAGAGATTACATTGTTAATATCAAACACTAAGTATCCACAACAGAAAAAGTTTAAGGTCTTGAGAGTACACTATGTAAGATATAAAATTTATTCTTTGCTCTCGGAAAATATTTTTGCTTAAGCTTTGCAAACCCCGGCCCCCCTCTATGCTATTCTAAAGAGAAAATTTAGGTTAATGTCCAACCATTTCTTTTTGAGTTTATGATCAAAAAAGACAATGCACTTGACTATAACAATGTGTTTCCAAGCACATTTATTTTTTTGCACACTTGTCGTTTTTTTCAAATGAGCAAAATCTAAAACGTGCAAATATCTATATAAATATATTAAAAGGCGTGCATTAACAATAAACTGTGCTACATGACACTCTCCCTATGGAGTTTTAATTAGTTCATGTAATCTATGTACAATAAAAAATTTAGAAATTGTGAAGTATAGGGTTTGATCCCGAGACCTCACGTACATATACTAACGTCTTAATTACTCGACTAAGTTGTATTTAGTACTCTTATCATAAAGTATTATATTAAAATCTTTTATCTTCAAGTAGATTTCCTTTGGTTTTAGAATATATTTCCTCCAACTAAAATAAGCAAAGAATTGGGCATGCCTTCTCTAAACACCACACTTTGGTCAAGAATAAGAAAAGAATTGAGCACATGAAATTCGTGAAATGCCATACTTTGACAAACATAAGCAAAGAATTGAGCATGTGATTCGTGAAATGCATACTTTGAACTATAATAAGCAAAGAATTAAGAATGTGGTTCCTAAACCCTATACTTTAATCCGGAAAAGAATAAGCAAATAATTACCCCAATTGTTTGAGTGATTTGGTGAACAAAGAATGTTCCATACTTTTTAAGGTAGTAAATTTTCAGACAAGCTGTTTAACCCAGTGGTGCCCTATTCTTATATATAAGTATATGCATTCATGGTTGAAATCACATATCAATCTATCAAACTCTCATTTACTAGAAATTAGAATCTAAACCCAAAAAAAATTCGAAACTACGAAATGGCAGACACTATGCTGAGCTTTGCTTTGGAGAAACTTTCAACCCTCATAACTGCAGAGGCAGAATTGCTAGGTAGCCTATCAGATGATGTTAGAAAGTTGCAATATGAATTAGATAGCATCAAAGAAGTTCTCAAGGATGCTGAAAAGAAAGCTGAAGTAGATAATGGCATCCGTGTGTGGCTGACGCAACTAAGAGAAAGCGCTTACCACATTGAGGATGTTATTGATCAATACTTCCTGCTCAAGCAGCAACAGCAGCAACAACAACAACATTTGTTGCAATCTGACTATAATAAAAGTCTGAAAAATCAGTTCTTACTGATGATAAACAAAATCAGTAAGCGGGTGAAGAGCGCATTTGCTTGTATCACACAGCTGAAACCCAAACATGAGTTAAGCTCTGAGATGAAAAAGATTCTAGCTGATATTGTTGAGATAAACAACAGAAGAGAAAGGTATGAACTCATTACCACACCAGATGACTCTACTGAAAAGAGCAGAATTGGCAAGACCCTCGAGTTTCCTCCCTCTTCAAGGATGAGTCTGAGCTTTTCGATTTTACTCGTAAGAAGACGCAAATCTTTAGCTGGTTGAATTTGGAGCAGCAAAATGATCAAGATCGTACGAAGATACAAGGCCCTCGTGCTGTCATAGCCGTGGTTGGTATGGGAGGATTAGGCAAAACAACGCTTGTTCGGAAAGTGTATGAAGATAAGAAGGTCAAAGAAGGCTTCTCTGTGTATGCCTGGGTGACAGTCTCTCAATCATACAGATGGAGGGATTTGCTAAATAGCATCTTTAAGCAAGTTCACGCGGAGCCTTCTTTACAATTAGATACATCTGATGAGCACACCATTATCAGTAAATTAAGGATCCACCTTGAGGAAAAGAGGTACTTCTAACCTTATAATTTTTAGTTTCCAAAACCTTCGATTTTATCTTCTGTGATGTATAAATCTTTGTTCTTGACGTGTTTCTAATCCTTTTGTTCATTATAACAAGATATAAATAACTTTTAGTGGTTGTTTGGTCTGGTATACATTAAAGAGGCGATAGAAATTCTCATGATTTTTAGATTTGGGTAGTTGTTTGCTTGACATGAAATGACGAAAATGAGGGTAACGAAAATTAATGAGAATTTGGAATTCTCCCAAAATGTAAGAATTTATTTACCTACCCTCCCCTTGGTCACTCACAATTCCTACATAAATTCCTATGAAATACAACTTTCCTTATAACTACCAAACAGTTTAGACTAATTTCTAAGAATTTCATAATGGAATTAATTTCCCACAAATTGTAATTTCCTATGGAATTTCATTTCCATTGCAACCAAACAAGCACTTAAGCTTTTTCTCCTAAAAAAAATTACTTTAATCTTGATTATTTTAGTTTGGGGCAAATGAGCAAATTAAATGGAGATTAGAGTATAAGACTAGAAAAAACACTTCCTTTATTAAGTACAAATGATTAAATATAACTTATATTAGGGAATGAAGAGAATGGAAGGGAGCGAATTTTTTCTTGTTTGGATACAACATATAGGAAGGAAAGGGAAGGGAATTGGAAGGATTCATGTCCCCGCCTCTTTAATAGACCAAATCCTTCCAATTGTGGAACGATTTAGAAGGAAATTACAAGCTCGTTGTTTCCTTTCTTTCTTTTCCTCCCTCTTTTCTCTCCTCTCTTTCCTTATAGTATTTTTAGTTCTTTTTTAGTAAAGGAAAGGAAGAAAAGAGAAAGGAAGGGAAGAGAAAGGAAAAAAATGGAAGAGAACGGAAAAAAAAATTAACTTCCCGTGTTTGGTATAAATTTTTCTATTTTTTCCCAAATTCCCCCATTTTTGAGAGGAAAGAAAATTGAAATTTTATTAAAAAATCTTTCCTTCCCATTCTTTCCTTTTCCTTTTAGTTAAATTTTTTTGATTAACCAAACAGTAAAAAGTAACAAAATTCCTTTTACTTCCTTTCTTTTCCTTCCAAATCCTTTCTACTAAACAAGTTATTACTTTCCCCCACCATTACTACAAAATATAGGGTGGATATTAAATTTATTGGAAAATAAAACTATCACTAAGAATTCACTCCATTCCCTAATTATAGTGCTTATATTAGTACTAAGTTTCCAAGCAATCATATACTTCTTTTAGTTGTTGTTACTTAGTAAAAAATATTAAAATTAATGTAATTGTTGGAAAATGTTTCACAACAATGAGATAGAGAAAAAAAATCGGTTCTTCAGTTAACCGTTCACTGAATAATCATAACTATACGGTTTAATCGTTACTTTTATCTGTTCGACAACCGTATCGTTAAAAAAAAATTATCAGTACGATTACCACCCATTTAAACCAGTTTCTGGTACGTCTATACGATTTTCTGATTTCAATTTTTTTATTAACACCGAATGGCTTAAATGAAATGTTAAAATTTTTACCTTCTCAAAATTAGGTGAATAAAATTTCGAAAATCTTTCCAAAATTTTAATAATAACTAATTTGCCAAACAATTAAGCTAATCAACTACCTATTAGTTCCAACACGTTATCAGTTTAAGTTTTATCTTATCAGTTTCAATTAACTTATTAATTTCATTTTATTTTTTAACTAGTATCACCAAACATAGCCTTAATAAGATTCTTTTTTATCATATTGAAAACCAACCAATTTGGTTGTCTATTCTTTTAAATAGAACCTTTAAGATTTCAAAGAATGCACGAGATACATTTTGTTTCAAAAATTGCATTGTATACCTTTACAGTTTGTTTGGTAGTCGTTAATAAATTCCAGTAATAGGAATGGATTTAAGTGTAGCTTACAAGGGAAGCACCCTTAAAATCTTCATGGGGAGACAATTTCAATTCCCAAGTTTTGTTTTTTCTCCATGGGGAAGCAAACTCACCTTAATTTTCATTACACTGATTACCACCTAACAAGGTGGTATTGGATGGAATGAAAATTCAAAAAGAAAAACAGACACTATAGGATAAATTAGCATTACCATGGGAATGAACCGTGATTTTCTTCACAAATTTACATACAAATTCATTCCCATTACCACCATTTATAACCCACTACCAAACGGACCGTTAAGATCTGTAGCAAATCCACCATATATCATAAATAATTAACAAACATCAAAATTATTGTTGTTGATAACCCTCTAAACAATTAGAGGAATGCCAAAATCACTTAAAATGTTATATGTTCGCCGATAGAAACTGATCTGTGGTGATCAAACTTGACTTTTGTTGATTACAACTCATTCTTACTAATTAACATTTACCCTTACTTATTACTTTTCTCCCAACAATTATTCAGATCCTTTGTTCAAAAAAAATATCAGAATGTCAAAGTCACTTGGAATAGATTTTGCAAATTCAAACTAATTTTCGGTGTTGACACCTGATATTTACAAATTAAAATTTATGACATAACTTATGTTAAATGAATATTTTTTTATTCTAAAAAAGAGAAATTTCATTAATTAAAGGTCAAACGACATTTACAATAAGTATAAAAAAACAAGATACAATCAACAAGGTTAAATAATCAAATTCGTCTTCGATGAAACTACAATGAACTAGATCGAGCAATATAATGTAGCCCCTTTGTATTTCTGAATCAAGCAGCTATTGATGAAGAAGTCTATCATTCTGACATAGTCTGGGAAGAGCATTCTTGATCGAGCCATATTGACCCCATCCGAGATTTCAATACCTTCATGTTGAGTCCCAAACTTCAACTAATGAGAAAATAATTTCATACCTAAAGACAAAAAAATCATACTCACAACTCCCATAGGGGAAAGGAGATCTTGACAACAGAAACTAAAACCCTCATAATAGGGTTTAAAATATCTTATAAAGAGAGACTACGTTATTCAACAAATAGAAAAATGATCTAAAAACGGAAAATTAAAAAGAAAAAGGGCTTACCATAATGATTTCATTCATGGCAGCCCCTAACTGATGAAGAATGGGTAGAGGCTAGGGTTTTTGCGAGAAAAAGAGAGAATACATATAGCTCATTTAACTATTCTAAATGAATACTTTCTTCGTTGCTAAAACTTGCAACATTACGACTTTCACGCTTGCCAATACAGGTTTGACCGTTAATATCTATAATTCTCTATTCGTAAATTTTATCTCAATATTATATTTTAAAATATACATCGAGGTAAATTTATAAATATCTTACATATGTGTAATCAAAATTGTAATCCTTCTCAATTAGATTATAATTCCTTCTCACATCTCACCCTAATACCTCTTCTCACCACAACATGACTATATATGTCAGTCAAGGCCAAAATACAAAAGTCATATGAAACTATAGTACAGTAACTCATAAAAAATAAATAGAGAATTATCAATGTTATTAATTCAAAGTGAAGGGCCTGCTTTTCCTACTAATACTAAAGCATATAAATTATTAATATAAAAACTAAATAAAAATGAAAGGAGTATAAATTTCGGTAAATCTATTTTATATTATTCATGTATGCCCTTTTAATATTATTTATAGGTACATAGTCGTGTTCGACGATGTATGGGATTCAAAGCTGTGGGAATATGTTGAAAATGCTTTACCCAATAACAAAAGATGCAGTGCAATAATGATAACCACGCGAGAAGTAGACGTGGGTGGTGCTTGGAATGATCCATCAAGTGGTCATCATCTCTATAAGTTGGAACCTCTAAGTGCAAAAGCATCATGGGATCTTTTTTGTCATAAGACATTTGGTAATACAAATTGTCCTCCTGAATTGGAAAATTTGTCATGGGAAATGGTGGGGAAATGTGAAGGATTACCACTTGCGCTTGTAGCGATTGCAGGGCTTTTGTCCACCAAAGAGAAGATTATTTCGAGTGGATTAAGCTGTACAATAGTTTTGGTTTTGAGATGGAAGTAATCCTCACTTCTCCAATACCACTAAAATACTATTATTCAGCTATTATAAGTTACCATATTATCTCAAGCCTTGTTTCTTGTACTTGGGCATGTTTCCTGAAGATTACATCATCAGCAGCAACATGTTAGTTCGGCTGTGGATTGCTGAGGGTTTTATACAAAATCAACGAGGGAAAACGGTTGAAGAGGTAGCGAAAGAATATTTGGGTCAACTCATTAATAGGAGTTTGATTCAAGTTCATGAGATAAATAACCCAACTGAGCGACCACAAATAAGATTTCGAGTTCATGATATTGTCCGTGAGATAGTAATTCTTCCAAAGTTAGAATACTTATGCATTGGTGAAGTTTTATCAGAAAACAATTTACTCACAACCAATAAAAAAATTCGGCGATTATCTATCTATGCAGATGGTGTTAGCAATAGTATGTTTGCAGAGGTTGTTAATAATGGCAACATCTTGAGCAGTACTCGTTCTCTCCTTTGGTTTAGCAAGTTGTCAGAACCTTACATGAGTTCGTTCTTGAAAGTTACTCGCCTTTTGAAAGTACTAGATCTTGGAGGTGCTCCCATTAACAATATTCCTAATGAATTGGGAAACCTACATAACTTGCATTATTTGAGCTTGAGAAACACACAAGTCAAAACGCTTCCTAGGACAATTGGGGAGCTTTGGAACCTACAAACACTAGATCTTAAGCAATGTTTGGTAGTTGAGCTTCCTAGAGAAATTGGTAATTGTCATAAGTTACGCCATCTTATTGCTTATGTAGAGGAGCACGTACACTTACGCGTACATGATGGGCTTGCCTTATTTTGGCGTCAAAAGTTAAAGAAGAAAGGTGTAAAGATACTAGAAGGAGTACTCAATTTTCCAAAGCTGCAAAAATTAGCACGTCTAGATGTTGCTGATAGACCTAGTGTAATGGTTGATTTACAACATTTAAATCAGCTGAGAAGGCTAGAGATCACAAATCTTCACAAAGAATATGGGAGGGAGTTGTGCTCTGCAATAGAGAAGATGAAACATCTTCAATCATTAAGTGTACAGTCAAAATCTAATATAGATGCAGATCATGAAATCCTTGATTTAGAATACATATTCTCACCTCCTCCTTTACTTGAACGTCTCTACTTGGGTGGACCATTAATACTTGAGAAGTTACCAATGTGGATAATGTGGGTTCGCAACTTGACCAAATTGTACTTGGCATATTCAAGAATCCAGGAAGGTGAGTTATATATGCTTCATTATCTACCAAATCTAGAAGACCTCACTCTTAATGAAGCCTATATTGGTGAGGATCTTCACTTCACACATGGTAAGCTTAGGGTTGTTATACTCTATAGGCTACCATATCTGAAGTATTTGTATATCAATACGCCTCATCTTCAGACGATATTGATTGATGGTTGTCCAAACAAGTTTGATGTGTCCATACATAATATGTCCAATCCATGGGGTTTAAGCCGATTATCGCTAATGCATGAAAATAATGTTCGATGCCCATTTACAATTTGGCAAACAAGTTCAAATTCAATAACTGTTGTAAATGTTGATGAGACGTCTATTCATGGTTTTTTACATGGAAAGGATGTTCATGGTTAAAGAGGAGGATGGCAATAAGAGGGAAGGGAAGTATTGTTGTTTTTGTTTAAAATGGGATTGGAGGGGGGGTCAAGATAATTGACTGATTTATCCTCATTCCCCAATTTTTTTTTCATGAATTTTATCTAGACCGTCCATTTAATAGTTGTTAATATAAAATGGTGATAACAGTATGGAATTTCAGTATGCTTTTGTTAGGAAATTTACATGTTCATGAATCATGAATTATGTCTATGGTAATTCTTGTCCATCCCAAAACTATTATCTTTGTAAATTCATTTTTATCTTTTAATACTTTTTTAATAGTGAAAAATATAATTCAATTTGTCATTAGCTCATCGCCTTCTATAATTCTATGAAGCTTACTTCTATTAACTTGCTTTGTTCGTAAAGATAATGGGAGAAAAAAAAATAGAGTTAGGTAACATCATTAAAAACTAATCTAGAAAAATTTAGTAAAAAATGATGATGAAAAGTGAATAGAATAATCTAAACAGAAAATTCTTGAGTGTAGTCTAGTATTATCTAGAGTGTATCCTAGTGTTCTCTAGAGTGTTATAGAAGAAAAATGAAGTATGTATGTCGATCATTCATCGACTCAAACATGTATATATATGCATGTGTTATTCTTTGAAGTTGAACGAAACACAACCATTTGCAAACAATCTCAAGTGTATCACTAATTCTCTCTCCTCCTTTTCCAAATAAAACAACGTACTCTGAATACATTAATCTCATCCAAAATTTTCAATAAAATGGTAGAGATCAATTATTTTATACCTGTTTAAATGCTCGTCAAACGATATATAATTTATTGATAGTAGTTGTCCAAATCACATGATTGACAGCAAAAATTCATTTGTCAATTTGGATGAAAACATAAAAATTCAAATTACTCTTAGTGATGGTAGCAACCAAGAGGTTGCTGGAAAGGGGATAATTGTTCTTAGAGTGAGAAACGGCTCTAAATTTATTCACGAAGTTTTTCTATGTCCCCGGGCTTGCACAAAATTTATTAAGTACGCCAACTAATCCAAAGAGGCTATATGGTGAAATTTGATGCTAATAAATGCCTCATATTTGATAAGAAAAAAGGGCAATTTATTACTACTACTCAAATGGCTCCTAATTTAATATTTTCATTAAGAATGCAATTGGAGCATAATGTTCCCCCAAGTTCTATAGTGGATGAATCCACATTGTGGCATTTTAGATTTGGACGTCTAAATTTTAACAGTTTAAAACTATTAAAACAAAAAGAAATGGTGATTGGAATTCCATCTATAAATAATGAAAGAAAAATTTGTGAGGGTTGTATATATGGTAAAATGCATCGATTGTCATATCCTACTTCATCGTAGAGGGCCAGAGCTCCACTAGAGCTTCTTCACGTAGATATATGGGGCCCAACCAGAAATCCTTCTATTGACGGAAAAAGATATTTTCTATTATTTGTTGATGATTTCACTCGTATGATGCAGGTCTATATATTGGAGCAAAAATCAGAAGTGTTTTCCCACTTCATGCAATTTAAAGTCCTCACATAAAAACAAAGTGAGCATTCAACAAAAATTCTTTGAACTGATCATAGAGGAGAATTTACATAGTAAAGAATTTAACAGCTTCTGTAAGGAGCATGGGATCAAAAGAGAATTTACAAGTAAAGAATTTAACAACTTTTGTAAGGAACATAGGCTCAAAAGAGGATTAATAGTAAGACGTACTCCTTAACAAAATGGTGTTGCGGAAAGGAAAAATAAAACAATTGCTAAAATAGCCCATAGTATGATGCAAGCTAAGAATTTACTAAAATATTTTTGGGCTGAAGCTATCCATATACAGCTGTGTATATTCTCAAAAGGTCTCCCATGAAAGCAGTAAAGGGTTGGACACCCTATGAAGCTTGGCATAAAAGAAAGCCAAGAGTAGAGCACCTTAAAGTATTCGGGTGCATTACATATGCCCACATCCCGAAAGAACATCGGGAAAAGCTCGATGGAAAAGGAGAAAAATATATCTTTATTGGATATAGTGACGAATCTAAAGGATATCCTCTCTATCAGCCACAATATAAGAAGCTAATAATCTCAAGAGATGTCATCTTCGATGAAGGAGCTCAATGGACGTGGACAGAAAAGGAATCTCAACCACATTAAGTAAATTTTCTTCCATCAAATCCAAGTGAAGATGAAGGTCAGACTCATCCAGCAACGCAGCCATCATACAGTCCATCATCACAGAGATCTCCAACAACATCTTCGAGATTGGTGAGTCCAACATCATAGTCTAGCTCCCAAAGCCAAACTCCAGTGTTACGATGTTCACAAAGAGATCAGCGACAACCAAGCTACTTGGAAGATTTTCAGTGCAATCAAGCTATCATGGCTCTCTTCATTAGCGAACCAAAAAACATTCAAGAAGCGGTACAAGAAGAAAAATAGATCGAAGCCCTGGATGAAGAAATGAAAATGATTAACAAGAATAACACATGGGAGCTAGTTGACAAGTCTTAAGAAAGAGATATTATCGGCCTCAAATGGGTCTACAAAGTCAAATACAATGAAAATGGCTCCATCCAAAAATACAAGGCACGTCTTGTTGCAAAAGGCTACTCTCAGCAACCAGGAATTGACTTCAACGAGACATATGCTCCAGTAGTTCACATGGAGACAATCATGCCAGTCTTTGCACTTGCTGCACAACTCAAATTACCAGTATTTCAATTAGATGTCAAGTCAGCATTTCTTAACGGGGAGCTCGAAGAAGAAGTATATGTTGAGCAACCTCAAGGTTATGTCATCGAAGGCCAAGAAAATAAAGTATATCGCCTTCTAAAAGTCCTTTATGGGAAACAAGCTCCCCGAGCTTGGAATAGCAAAATTGATGGCTATCTCCTCCAAAATGGCTTCATAAAAAGCCCAAGTGAGCCATCACTATATATTAAGGCCCAAGGAGCTCAAGATTTCCCATAGTGTGCCTCTATGTAGATGATTTAATCTACAGAGGCACTAATTCAAAATTGAAAGCCTCTATGTAGATGAATTTAAGAATGCAATGATGTCGGAATACGAGATAACCGACCTTGGAGCCATGAAGTACTTCCTTGACATGCAAGTCAAGGAAAGCCTAGGAAGCTAAGAATATTTCTTTCACAAGAGAAAAATGCACATGACCTACTTGAAAAGTTCAACGAATGAAGGCAAGTCATTGGCTACACCAATGGCACTTAATGAAAAGATATCCAAGAGTGATGGCAAAGTGAAGGTTGGTGCATCTATATATTGAAGTTTGGTCGGCTCTCTCATCTATCTCACACACACAAGGCACGACATAGTTCATGTTGTGAGCAATGTATCAAGGTTCATGAGTGAGCCAAGTAAAACTCACTTGGCAGCAGCAAAAAGGATTCTCAAGTATGTCAAGGGAACAAAAAAATATGATATTCTGTACGAGATAGAGAAGAATTACAAGCTTACCGGAGACACAGTCATCGATTGGGCCGAAAGTATTGACGACCGGAAAAATACGAATAACTACGTACTTCAAGTGGGAACCAAGGCCATATTTTGATCATCAACGTAACAAACCAAGCATCATTAATAAGAGGTCAACCATTCATAAAAAGATCTCCCTCATTTTCCTACTTCACTCCGCCATAACAAAAGATAAAATTCAACTATAAAAGCATTACTCTCGTAACATGAACATAAAAAGCCCACTACAAGTTCCATTAACAAATTTCCATCAGAACCACTTCTCGCCAAAGTAAATATCTGTACTAATAACTTGCTTGTAAAACACAATGGGAACCACTCTTGTTGATTTTGATCTCTGTAAGTTTATAGACAGACTCGTCCATCTTCTTCTCCTACTCTCACTAGTCACTATTGATGCTCAGACTTGTCCAATCTTAGTAGATAGAGTATTTCACATAGCTAGCTCCACCAAGATAAACAATAAACAAGGATTCTTAAATCAAGTCAATTTTTTTATCCCTATCTTATATTATAATATGCTAAGTGATATGGGATGGGATAATTTTTTGAACTCAACTAGTGCGTTTTTGCTGACATCTATCTTTTTTCAAAGAGGAATTTTAATAATTGAAGGCGGCAGCATCTCCATCTGCGATTCTTCATCAATGGTAGTGGTGGTTGGTGGTCGTGGTTTTTTGTGTGGATGTCGGTGGTGGTGTTTACGGTGGTGAATTTCAGTGAAATTGTTGGTGGTAGAAATGATGGTGGTTTTGCATTGGGTTAATAATGGTAATTAACTTTAGGTAAATTTGTCTTCAAATTTTTGTTTTGTAAAACTCTTAACGAAACGTTGCATTTTGTAGCGTTTTTGTTTTGAGAGTTTTGGCCCCAAAACCTTTTTGCAAACCTCTCCTCACCAAACACTCATATTAGAGTTTTGACTGGTCAAAACTCTAAAATAAGTTCAAAACCTCTAAAAGCTGATTGTCAAAAGGGCCAATAACTTAATTATCTTCGATATTTAAGTTAATTTTTCAATGTTACATCTAAGTTTGACTTTAAATTTCCTTTTTGGGGATTGTAGTTGATTTACTTAGGCTATGTTCAGTTCACCTTAATTTTGCTTATTTCAGATCTAATCAGAAAAAATAAGTTCAGATCAGATCAGAAAAAATAAGTTCAGATTAGATCAGACCAAATCAGATCAGATCAGATCAGTTCAGATCATGCTTATATTTAAAAACTCATTATTATTATTAAATATCTTTCATTACATATTAGTAAAAATAATAATAATTGAATATTAATAAGTACTCATTGAGACGAATCAAACAAGGCCCCACATGACTATATTTTTTCTTATATATTGAGAAAAATCTAAAAGATTCTTCTAATTGTGAATAGTGTTAAGATTCTAAGTGAAAAAGATAAAAAAATACAAAGGGAGTATTATTATATACTAGTACATTTGTTCAAAAGAATTATTATTGTTATTGTTGTTGTTGTTGTTGTAGTTATTAATATTAGTAATTATTATTAATCTTGTTGTTACCATTATAAATGTCATTGTTATCATTATATTAAGTTATTTTCTTGTTATTAAATAATAGAAAATTAAAAGCCACGTGTTAAGAACATAAGATTGACGCAAAAATAAGAAATATATAAAATAGATATCTCAAATTCATGACAACGAAACTACTAAGTTCGGATTACATTTCAAAATAAGCTAAGTGTGAGATACAAATTATAAATTTAGATTCGGTATACCTCTTCCTACCGAATTCCGAATCTCTCTAGCAATTTGAAGTTGCACGATATTTATTTCTTTTTTGCTCAAGTCATAGTTGTTTGTATATCTTATTTTATTTTATATGAAAAAAAAAGAGTTGAGTTTGCCGACTTCTCAAGTGTGAAATATTTTTTTAAAGGGAAAGTGTGAAACATTGTATAAGTGCTCTTATAAATTAATGACTTCAGTTATAAAATTATTTTTAGTAATAATAATAATTATTATGATTATAATTATTATTGTTGTTCTTATAATAATGATAATAATAATTATTATTGTTGTTCTTATAATAATGATAATAATAATAATTATTATTAATAATTAAAGTTATGTAAAGTTGTAATAGAAATAAAATGATAATAATAGTAATACTACTCCCTCCGTCCCAATTTATTTGCTACATTTTGCCATTTAGGTGTGTCCCAATTTATTTGCCAATCCGACTTGCGCGGACCCTGTTCACACTAAAAATAGTGTAGACCAGGCCCAGGCACGTGACCATAACACACCATATATCACTTTAACATACACTATATCATTGTAACATACAGTATATCATTTTAACACACACTAAATCACTTTAACATACATATATCACTTTAACATACACTATATCATTGTAGCATACACTATATATCACTTTAACACACACTATATCACTTTAACACACACTATATCACTTTAACACACATTATATCACTTTAACATACACTATATCATTGTAACATACACTATATATCACTTTAACACACACTATATCACTTTAACACACACTATATCACTTTAACACACACTATATCACTTTAACACACACTATCACTTTTACACATACACTATATCACTATAACTTACACTATATCACTTTAACATACACTGTAACATACACTATATCATTTTAATATACACTATGTCATTTTAACATACACTATATCATTTTAACATACATTATATCATATCAATATACACTATCATAAACTCACGTGATATGGATCGGGTGCACACTAATTAGTGTGCACCGGGTTCATATTAGTTTTTTTATTTATTTGCTACATTTGCAAATATTTTCATATATAGTATATAGGTCCCACACTTTATTTACAAATTTGTCATCACTCCCTCCTTGATTTTTGTAAATATTTCCATATATATTACATAGGTCCCACAATTTACCTATTTGCTTTTTTATTAATTCTTGTTATGGCAATGGTCCCCACTCCCTCCTTGGTCTTTGTGATAAAGCAAATGTAGCAAATAAATTGGGACGGAGGTAGTATAAAGAAGATCTTATAATGTATTGCATAATAATGATTTACAAAATAATAATATAATAGTAATAATATATTTATAAAAGATAAGATCTTGTAAATCAGATCAGATCAGAAAAAATAAGTTCAGATCAGATCAGATCAGAAAAAATAAGTTCAGATCAGATCAGATAAGTTCAAATCAGAAAATTTCAGGTCAACCAAACATAGCCTTAATGAGAATTTAAGTAATTAATGGACAATGACATTGGTGCACCCTGCACCCACAAATTCGAACTTTAACCGTTTTAACACTCACCCTCACCCTATCACACTCCTCCCTCATTACACCCTCAGGCCACAATTTCATTGCCTTTCTTACTCTCCAGTCTCCACTCTCCTCCTACCATGGCCGACCACCACAACCCAACTACCACCACTTCTACTAACCAACCCCTCAAATTCATCACTGGCGCCGACTCCAACGGGTGCTCCATCAAAGACACCCTCATCTCCCACCTCCGCTCCCTCAACATCGAAGTCGAGGATCTCGGCGTCGACTCTTACTACTCAATCGGCGAAAAGATCGGCCGCAAAGTGGCCGCTAGCGGATACACCGCTCGTGGCCTAGTCGCGTGCGGCACAGGCGTCGGTGTCCAAATATTCGCAAACAAAATCCCCGGAGTCTACGCCGCCACTTGCCTCACCGCCGATGACGCCAAAAACGCCCGCTCCATCAACAATGCCAACGTCCTCGCTGTCTCTGGCATGTCAACTTCGCCTGAAACCGCCGTCGAAATCATCAACACCTTCATCAACGCCCCCTTCAAGTCCCCCTGCCCCGCCTCCGGGGACAAGGAGTGGGACCCACAAGTCGAGGATTTCCTCGACAAATCTATTCCGGAAATGGCGAAAATCGGACAATCACAGTCTACTCCTCTGTCTGTCTCTGCAAAAGATAATGATGAAGAAGGCGAATGTGCCATTTGCTGTGTGGCGAAGTGCAGGGAGTTTGTTCCAGTGGAGATAATGCCAGGAGGGATGATGAAGATAGTTAGAGAAAGTCCGACATCGGCGATTATAAGGTTTAAAGCAGGGAGTGTTGAGCCTGCTCATCACCATAGTTTTGGGCATGATTTAATGGTGATCAAGGGGAAGAAAACTGTGTGGAATTTGAGTAAGAAAGAGAGATATGATTTAAGTGATGGAGATTATTTGTTTACTCCAGCTGGGGATATTCATAGAGTCAAGTATTTTGAGGATACAGAGTTTTTTCTTAAGTGGGATGGTCCTTGGGATATTGTTTTGGATGAGGATCTTGAATCTGCTAAGGCTGTTATTGCTAAGGAAGATTGTTGAACTGGAAAATTGGTAAGAGAATAATGTGATCTTGATGATGTGATATGGGATTTTTGTAATTTATTGTGTTGTTGGTTGCAGATTTTATAACTTTGATTTTGTGTCATGTTATGATTTTTGTGTGAAATTTTGTTGTTATATCTATGTCTATATGTGTATGAATCTGGAGATTTCCAATTCACAATACTTCCCCCCAAGTAAAAGTAATCGGAGGAAAATGATGAAGTAAATGTCTTGTTACTGTCAGTGATATTGGGTTTGTGTTATGATAGTTCTTTGTGCCCCATATCAAATTCTCGTTTGCTTTGTGCCCCATATCAAATTCTCATTTGCAGTGTTTCAATATGTACATTTAGAATTTCAAGAATTTTAGTATGGGACGAGGGTGCAGTAGAGTGTGTCTGATGACCTTGGAGATGGAGGACGAAAATAGATCTATAATTATATGTTGTATTTGTTGTCTGATAAAATTCGTCTTCTAGTTCCTCCAAAAGATTGATAAAATTTACAACTTTACAAGTATTATTAATGTTATCTCAAGCAAATGCAAGTTTCTTACACCTATTACATGTTTATAATATTAATACACATACATATTACAAGGGGCTACCACCAGAATATTACAATACATGAAGGTGGTAAAAAAATTAGGGACTAAAAATTAACGATAACGATGTGAAAGAATCATACGAAACTTAGCTGGGAGGAGGAAGGTAATGTAGGTTCTAGAGATTCTATAGCAGGAAGTTGCTCTCTTAATGTAAACAACTCTTCTCCAGCATCACATATGTAAGCAGAAGCCTGCCTGCCTGAGAGAGTCGCGCCCTCCATACTGTCTATGTAGTCCTGTCAAAAGGGCCAGTTGCAAAATTAAAATAATCAATTTACCTAGGAATTTTTGGAAGGAATAATTGTAAGAAATCAGGTAGTAAGTGCAATATTCAGGGCCTAAATTTTTTGCAACAATGGAGAAGTTATTGCTGTGCATCACAACAGGAAGTCAACATGAATTACCTGCTTTGTGTATGACCCCGCGAGGAAGAAGTTTTTAACAGGAGTCTTTTGGTCGGGCCTGAAAGGATCTTTTCCAGGACCCTCGCGGTACAAGGACTGCCCAATTTTGACAACAGACGACCAAATGACATCCAAGCCTCGGGACGACGGGAATAATTTCAAAACCTACCACAGAGAAGCAAACGGCAAAAAGATAATGTCAATGCATAGGGAATATAATCACAAGGTGCGTCAACTGGCAACATTAGCAGCTCAAATTATGCACTGAGCCTCCGAACGGTAGTAATAGGCTTGCAGCTAAAAAAAGAGGACGCAGAACGCAAACTTGAGGGCCTCTGAACGGCAGTAATAGGCTTGCAGCTAAAAAAAGAGGACGCAGAACGCAAACTTGAGGCAGCTCGGCAAGCTTTATGGAGAACTTTTCTATAAACTCGGAGGAAAAGGGGCATAAATCTTTTGGCAGCAACCTGTCTTCCTTGACCAACTCAATCAATTGTGAAGATTCAGACAGCTATTTATCAACAACCGTTCAGAGTTCACAAGGAGCACTGATGCACCCAACTCAAAGTACACTGAATATAGTTTCTCACATCAGTCATGAAATAGCTTATAAGTATCACTAAAAGCCAGTCCTTGCTGGAGTTGACTCACCTGCTCTGTAACTCGCTTTACAATTTCTTCATTCAGTAATGGCATGTACGGATCTCCTGGTGTAAGAACACACCTGCTCCCAAAACATAATGTTTAAGTGATAATGGTGGGAAGCAAGGACTAATAGCACCATTCTAAAAGAAAAGTTCACTTACTGGAGGAGTGACCCTTGCCCTGCAATATAGTAATCTTCTGGAGATGTCAGAGCAAGGTCTGCAAAACAAGAAAAATCTGCATCTGGAGTATAGAGAAGATTGTCTAGTCCTGTTGCTTGCTTCAGTTGCCTGAAATTTTCGTTTTAGAAGTTGAAAAAATGTAATAAATCATCTATGTATCAGGACATCATATTATCATACATAGATAGAACTTCAATTGCATGTCTATTTTCTATTAAATTTGCAAGTGTTGTCATCGATAAGCAGAAAGTTGCCAAGATATCAGCTAATGAGCGCTGCAAAGGAACTACTTAGATTGTTACCTAGACTGTTGTATATCCCGCATTTCAGTAACCCATCCATTGTATCTGAGTTGCACAGTGACAACAGGCACCCCTATAAGTTCATAGATATTATTGAAAAACTCCAAATCCCTCCACTCCGCTGGCAACAATCTTTTGATTCCAGGGACATCACAAGCTGTCATACAGATACAGAATAAATCATGTTTGCATTTAAATAGCCAAGTTACATGTGAAGAAGCATAATGACCATTAGAAGGGTGGAAGGGATTACCTGCAACATAAGCATCTGCCCTCACAGTTTTCTTGTTTGTAGCCTGAGATGATAATTATATCAATTACACCTAATATTAAACAGCAGTGCAAGTGATAATTTCAAAATAGTAACTCAATATTTATAGAAGTGGCTTTGATATCAGGAAGTATATATATATATATGTGTGTGGTTTAGGTCTTATAAAGCACATCTTTAGGATTCTAGCTTATCCTATATAGATTGACTAATAAAGGAAATTTTGCTTCGGCCTGAAAAAAACTTCAACTTAGTATTTTGGAATGTCCCAATAATATCTCCATCATCCTTCTTATGTTAAGTCAATATTTTAAATATCTCTCTCTCATCACTTTTTTTGGTATTTTACATTTAACAACCATTCTTAGAATTCATGTCAAGTTTCAAGCGTAAAGTTCTTTTTGGAACTGAGGGGATATTAAAAAAATGATCTGAATTTGGACTGTTTATCGTGGTAATTGGTAATGCCTGAAACCATCATCCTAAACACTGGTACACTATGGCTTCTGGGTGTAATCTATTGAGAGGCCAAAATCCTAAAGTTGCTTGGGCTAATTGGGTATGAATCTGATTTAATGTCCAACAGAATTCATTTATCTGTTGATAAAAATGCTCAAGAGGCTAAAAACAAAAGAGAGGCAATATAAATTATGCGCCCGTAATTATTGATTATGCTCACTATGTGAACTTCCCCTTAGACCCATGAACGTATTTTCTTCCAAGCTCAATCTAGTAGTAAGTGTTCAACGAAAAATTTTGCATGTACATCAAAAGTGTGAATCAGGTTTTGTTTCAGTGCCATAAGTGCTGATAGAAAAAAATGGGGCCAATTAGCACGGAAGAGCTGTGCATGTGCTAATACAATTTATCATGTTTTCCATGCAAGAAGTAGAATTTGTAATCAGCATGGGAAAGTTCCTTAGTTTTTTCTTTTCTCGTTTTTTTTTTTGGAAAATACATCAGTAGACAGAGTTAACGCAACTAGCAGGAGACTGATTGACAGTGTGTGTTTGGGAGCTTAGACCTAGCATTCATGTAATCTCCTTGAGAGGGTATGTCCTCCAGTCCTTGTTTGATGTATCAATAATTTGAGCAATAAATTTCTCTCATTCGTATAAAAAAATAGGTCCTACCACATATGTACCATAATAGCTCATGGAAAAGACAATGTCAAATGGACAATTCAGCGTACAACAGATTTGAACCCAACGGACAAGACAATCCTAACCTGATGACAAAACTAGTACTTCCTCCGTTTTTTTAGTTGTTTCATATTGACTTCTGACACTATTCATCTAATGTAGTTTGACCGTCTGTGGTTATTTTTTCGTAAGGAAAAACATAGTCAAATGAGATCTTGTTAGAATCGTCTCAATATATACTTTCCAAATATCAACTATTAATAATTTTAAATCACGTAGAATTAGAGATATTATAGGTCTAAGTTCTGCGTTGGCAAACATGTAAAGGAGAAATGGAACAACTAAAAACACAGAGGAAGTACTTCGGTTTGGGGGGTGAAGGGGTATGAAGAAATTAACCTTGGAGATGGCTATTCCTGTAATATATGTCTCTCCATTAGGGGATCGATCATAAAGAACTTTTCTGCATCCCCATCTCAAATGAAACCTGCCATGGTGGAGATACGGATTCAAATATGCAACTGAAGTAGTTTTATCATAAGCAAAAAAGGAAAGGACAAAATATTCAACCAAATGAAAATTCACATATAAACACCTTCCCCCTTTATCTTCGATATACTTTCGGATTGGTCCACTCAGATAAACATCAGGAGAACCCTTAAGCATGCGCAGCAATGAAGCTTCTGTCTTTGTAGCAAACAGCGAGAATATTGTGAGCATACAACGCGCACTGATATTATCACAATCAATAAACCCAAGAGCATAGGCAACAGGATCCCACATTCTCTGGATGCTCGCACGTGTTCCACCTTTCGATAAGAACCAATCGGAGAAGCTTATCTGTGCATTGGAAAATAGTTTTTTGGATGTCCAGTTATTAGAGTGGTTTTCAAACAGATATCACCCACAAGCATTGGCAGTTGAGCCAGAAATGAAAGCGAATACGAAAGAAAGAATAGATCTAATTAGGGTCCAAGACAAAAGAATGTGGAGCAAAGATAAGACAACATGCTTACAGAATCCAAATTGCGTATATCCTGCATCGCTCCATCTGGATCGACAAGGGCTCGTACAACTGGACTTAGAGCAAGAGCCACTGCATTTCTTGCTTTGTCATAAGTCTGCAATTGATTCAAGCGCATGATTAAGTCATACTTAATACACAGAAGGATCAAGCTCCGGCACAGTTGAAGTATTTTCCCTATCCCAACTGTTTGCATGTTTGACATATTATGAACTCCCAGACCTTATATTGCCCATCATATCTCATCGCTAAATAATGTATTGTTTGAAAATGAACCTAATAAGACTAACTTTTAATCACAACCTATTAATCAATAAATGGTAAAAATTAGCGGACTTCGATCTCAACAATCCAATTTGTCAAGGTAATAAATAATATATCAATAACACTAAAGACCCCTTGCTTATCACAACACTTTGCAAGTTGATTCCATGAGATCATACCACGAGCGGGATACTCAGGAACGCCAATACAAAACCCTAGTAGGCGTATCCAAGTGGTAAGCAAAGTCTAAGACCTTTATGCTCTTGTATTTAAAGGGAACCTAAGTTTTATGCCAGGGTATTTTCACCCATTGAAAGCAAGATTATAGCCAACACGGAGCAAACATGAAGACAGATCTAGTTGATGCAAAATCGAGCCCTACTTCTTACACTATCTTTATTGCTTTCTAGGGAAGTTAACATGGTTCTTACTTACCATTAAAGTAGAGATTTTACATGTTAAATTATAATAATTATGGTTATTTAGGGGCCAATATGGGCTTCTGGGTTATTTGGACTTTGTTACATCCCTTACAGGTGTTTCAGCCTTTCAGGGGCCTTCTAATCAGGTTTCAAAGTGTGAGGGTTTAATCATTGGTCTGCTTCATTAATTGATTCTTTAGGGAACTTTCTTGAGTCCTTTATATCCTTTTCCGTGTTGGAGCAGGAAGCAAGGTAACATAAGCTATGATTATAAATTTGGGGATGTACTTCTAGCCTTCTGGGAAGGTTGTAATTTGTTAAGCTTTGCTTTATTATCTGCGTTTCTCATTAATTTGAGATTCAAAGTATCATCTAATCGTCTAAAAACCACTAAACTTGTTCCATGTCACAAACCAATTTTCAGAGATCTTCCTCAACCTTGAAACCCTGACGGACCTGATCCATAACACGAAAAGGCCCTAATTGTGTAGTTCATATTTGGCGCATCAAGATCCACATCAATAGTTCTATATGGAGTGTCAAATACTAATACTAATCAGAAGGTTAGTATGGAAATCCTGGCCCCACAATGAGTAGAACAATTATTTGCCTAGAAGACTAGAAGTGTTTTTTTTCCAATCATCACCTAATGTGAGTATGTGACATTATCTCACATTCTGAAACGCCCAAAAGCTTTTTCTTCGAAGGAGTACACTCATTTTCCGACATCCAAGTTGTTCTAAATTATAGAAATCAAATCCAGCATTGTCATATACTCCTCTATTTTTATTTAGCTATTACACTTTGACTGCTCACATTTGCCAACTCACAATTTTGACAAGTGATATCTTTAATTATTTATTAGTAAACATTACAAAAAAGTTGATAGTTTGAAAATTATGCATTGAGACAGATCCTATAACAATTTACATAATAACATTTCTGTTTAGATATTAATATGAAACAAAGGCTGAAGTAGGATATGAACGGTGCACAAAGTCAAAAGTAGAACTAAAAATCAGAGGAGTATTTTGCTAATTGAGCCAGCTCATTCTAGTTGTTGAGGTCAAGAATGTTAACATTGAAAATACAACTCTTGTCAAATTGATAAGGGATTGAAATGATCATTAATGCAGTAGTTACCTGAAGCTGATTTGTAGTCAAAAATGCCCAAATTCCATGTATTGGAGCTCCAACAGGAAACCGAAAATCAAGCTCTGTCAAAAATTTCAAGTCAAACATCAATGCTTATAGAGTTCAAGTGCAAAAATTTCTTCATGCATCATTCTACTAACACAGACATGTCCAAAACACCTCTCATATGAGCCACAAGATCAGTTAGCACTTGCAACCATAATGATGGTATTAGTTGTTATCCCATGGAAGTAGCATCTCATAAGTGTTTTCTACACTTCACAGGCATCACAACAAATAGACAAATTGGAAAACTTTCCCTGTCATCATTGAAATTCAGTAGTTCTGGAAATTGGAATGCAATTATTATATTTTACTTGAAATGATATCTTTCAGCACATCATTTAGTTCTATTTTGAAGAAATTTGAAATTCTTACTAATATTGCAATAAGCAGTTTGGAGATTTTCATGTATGAGAATTCGAACGAAATCAAATCGCATGACTAGTAGTGGATTGTCATGGCTAGCATGCGTATAGTCCCCAATAATTTTAGAATATAATTTTAAGATACATGTTATATAACAGTTGTATGTAGAATGACAAGTTGAAAAGGTAGGGATAATGGCCTTTACATATGGAGCCATCTAAATGTGATTTTATTTACCCTGAGCAAACAAATAACAAAGAAAACAGTCACCGAGAAATTTGCAAAGGAACACATACCACCAATTTCACCTCCTTTGTTCACAAAGGTGTGAGTATGATCCTTGACAAGAAGATTTTTTTCTGCACCTACCTAGTATAGAATAGCACAAGAAACAGTAAGTCAATGCTTGCAAAGCAGCAACTGCAATTGTCAGAAATGTTCTATTAGATTAATTTTTTATTGATTTTAGGTTTTAATCTCAGAGAACAAACTGATTTAGAGCATCACAGTAACTTATACTACAAACCCCGTGAAACAAAAGGCTATCAACACAGATAAATTTTCATCCACAACAAAGTATTTTAGAAGTAAAGCATTAACCAAATATCAGATAGACATTCATGTTTTTTCTCAAATTTCAAACAGGTTAGTGTTAATCACACCCTAACGAAGTCAAGTATAAACAGCTGACTAACCTACTGTATGCTCTGCCACAGTAAGATAAAAAAGAAAAGAAGAGACAATATAAAGGGTTATTATAATTTATAAGTATAACACTACAACAAGATGATTCACCTTTTTCATCAGTCTGAACAGATTGTTATAGCAACCAAAGAAGACATGCAGTCCCATTTCGATGTGGTTGCCACGTTTGTCAACAAAGGAACCCACCTTTCCACCAACGAAAGGCCTTGATTCATATATATCCACCTATTGAAGCCACAATACAGTGTACATAAAATTATATGAGTAAATGTTGGAGAGCTTATGAAGTCTTCATCACTTCTTTCACAATTCTGTGATGAACTGATAAGAAACCCCCAGAATAAGGTGACTCTCAAGTTAACAGATCTGACTTTGCTTTCTATAAATATTGCCACATTGTTTTTCAAAACACAGAAGGAGATCTGATGAGAGGTATGAGTTGAGATATGAAATTATGATCTTAGGCTGCCAATTATTAAATGGTGGCGAACTCTAGAGGCAATCTTCAAAGCAGACAATCAGACATAATGCATCAGACACCATATTTAATTAGGAGGAGAATCTTCACTCTTTAGGAATTCCTAAATCTGTAAGTAAAACAGGGGAATAGCTTGTAGCCATATTACAACACAAAGCTGGAATATAGAACCTTCATCGATGTAGAAGGGGTGGGGAGGGGGTGAACAGCGAGGCTAAAGAGTAACTATAGCATTACAGCAAAAGATTAAAGCTAAATACCTCATGCCCTTGATCCAGAAGCTCAACTGCAGTTGACATGCCTGCAAGTCCTGCTCCGATGATTGCTATCTTTAGCTTTGGGCCTTTGTAGAGTGCAGGTTCTGGGGGAAACAACCCTTTCGGAGCTACAAATAGGATCAAATGTAGTTTCAATAAAGACTCAACTACCATACCTCATATGCAAGAAACTTAGAAATTGATTACCCTTTTCTTCTCTTTCTCTTAAGGGATGAAATTTAGCTAATCAGTATTCAATGTCTAAGTGATCTTTCATATACTTGTGATGCTAATGTACCATACTAGCATAACATAGAGGAATGTATAGTTAGTAGCAGACAGATATGAAAAGAAGACCAGAACAGTGCATTTATGACGCACCCAAAGACCAAACTATAGAGCTAGATTTTATCTTAAAGTCTAAACAACCTTCAACAGTTATCTTTTTTCTAATCATAACCCACAATCTCCGAAACTCCACAACATTGGAGCTCCATAACATTCAGGCTCACCGTAAAATTGGATTTAAAATAGAATTGCAATCACATCTTTTACTTAATTCTAAGCACAATTAAGAGCATAGATGATCTCATTAATGTACTCAGGGCTTATACCTGTAAAAATTACTCAAATGTTTCACGCACATTTCAACCGTAACATACTCCTATCAACTTTGTTCCCCACATATAATATACCTTAGAAACGAACATACAAGGAGCAAAAGAGTGCAATTACTTGCATTCGAGTTTTGAGATATCAAAGTGGGAACAGGATGGTTTCATCGGACAACGATACGGTATTTTCCGATGATGTAAGACATTGTCTTGCAATATCCCCAAACATCAATGCACCAAATCTCTATAAAATATGGAGCTTCTATGTTGCGGAAGGGGGTGATCACTTGAGTACTCAAATTCAAATCTTCTAAATCCAACTTAGCAATAAATAAACCTCTAAAACTGAATGTTTGCTCCTAGAACAACAACTACTATGTAGGCAACTACACAATTTCTAGCTCTATATATTCACAACTTCAATCGTAGCCATTCGCCAATGCAAGATACGTTTTGTTTTGGGCTCTTTTTCTTTAACGGCTCGTTTGGTAGTTGGTTATAAATGGTGGTAATGGGAATGAATTTGTGTGTAAATTTGTGAAGAATATCATTGTTCATTCCCATAGTAATGCTAATTTATCCTAAAGTGTCTACTTTCCTTCTTGAATTTTCATTCCCATCCAATACCACCTTGTAGGTGATATCACTTGCCCATTACCGCAATTTATTAACGACTACCAAACAAGCCGTAAGTCCATGTAAATGAAGGCATGCTACTTTCCCCCCAATGAATCTACACAAAACATCTTCATAACAAATTCATACAATGCCAGATGCCAGAATTTGACAACAATTTTAAGAACTTGAGCTTGTCAAATGTCAATGGAAATTCATTCAATAAAATGCAAGCAAAGAAAAAGCATAATTACTACAAATAAAAGACAATTAAGCTAATGAATTTCGACCGTATTACGAATTTGAGTGAGTTAAATAAATAACAAAATTGCCAGCAAATAAGTTGCCGTATTGCGAATCATGAAGTAAACATGTTAATCATGTTTAAAATTCGACCGACGAATTCAAACAATTTACATTAAAAAGCATAATTAATACAAATAAAGACAATTAAGCTAATGAATTTCAGCATAGTATCACAGTAAAAGTTGGAGATAATAAATAAAGAAGAAGACGCACCATTAGTACTCATATCGGAGACATCGGTGTCCAAGGAGCAACGAACACGAAAAAAGCGACGAATATTTAGCTGAGCAACCGACCTTTGGTCGCGAATTCCGGCGAAATTCGCCGGAAAACAGATAGTGGACGCCATAAGCGGGAAAAGAGAGAGAATTGTGGAAGAAAGGAGTTGCTAAGCTGAGGAATCAGCCATGGAAAAAGTGTGTGTTGAAGAAGGTAGAAGAAGAAATGAGTTTGGTTTATCTATTGAGTGGAGAAGGAAAGTGAGGAGATACCGGAATTGCAGATTTTGTCAGCGCATTTAACAATTCACAAGAGTTGGTCCGCATACTTTTAATTAATAAATCTAGTGATTAGGCTCGGCTACGTTTCGGGTAGAAAAATTTTCCTCTATTTTAATATTTTATAATAATCTTTACACTTTTATTTTGGAATATAATTCACTATTATTTTAATTATTCTACCTTTTAACTATTGTCATACTATCTCTCGTCCAAATAAAAAAATATCACTCTTATTAGTTATAACATATCAACTCTCACCAGTCACCATGATCCACATTATCTTTGCTTAAAATAAAATAATATTACTTTTACTAACTACTAATCTAACTCCCATCACATTTACCTTTTAATAGAGTAACAATTGATAACCAAATTTATCATTTAAAACTACGTGTCTCGCATCTACTTTTCAATAATAACAATTGATAACCAAATAACAACTTATCACTTAGTCGAATAGTTAGGACTTTAATATATAACTTTGAGGTCATGTGATTAAACCTTATACTATGCGATTTCTATTGTATGTGGATGACATTAGGTGTGTGTGCACAAACCGGCCCAGAATGAAACTTGGACAGGACCGAACCGGAGATTTCGGTCGGTCCGCTGAATATTGGGATTTCGGTCCATTAGTCTGGTCCGGACAGGTTGGACTGAATTTCTATTATATTAGTTAAAAAAAAAAAGTAGAAAGTTAGAAATTTTAAAACCTACTATTTATCCTTTTAAGATTAATTGTTATTAAAATTATTAATTTTTAATGTATATAATCTATAAATATATTTAAATAAAATAAAAAAGATTTTTTTTTTGAAAAAAAAAAATCGATCCGATCCCGGAGAAAGAAAATCCCGAATTTTGGTCCAGCCGATTTCGGTCCGTCAATTTTGGTCCTAGACTGGTGCTGGTGCACCCCTAGATGACATGTATTGAAAATTTGAAATGCTTTAGGAAGAGCGCCACGTGGCATCGGGTGATTCAAACTTAATATAAAGAAGAGAAATAGACCAAGGGCCTGTTCTCCCCAACTTATTTTCAGTTCAGTTCAGTTCAATTCAGTTCAGATCAGTTCAGTTCAATTCAATTCAGTTCAGTTCAGTTCAGTTCAGATCAGTTCAGTTCAGACCAGTTCAGTTCAGTTCAGCTCTTGACAATACTTTTACTCTCACATATCACTATTCATTTCAGTTCAGTTCAGTTCAATTCAGTTCAGATCAGTTCAGTTCAGATCAGTTCAGTTCAATTCAGTTCAGTTCAGTTTAGATCAGTTCAGTTCAGATCAGTTCAGTTCAGTTCAGTTCAGCTGTTTTATGCCGAAGAGAACAGGCCCCAATTTTTTTAAATGTGGTGACTTTGTTGAACCTATTTAATGACAAACATATTCCATTCAATAATTATATTCTTTAATTTGTTAAATGATTGATTTAATTCATTTAATGACAAGTTTAATCGATTCAGTAAGATTGTTTGGTTATTTTAAAAAAAATTGTGTATTATAGTTCGAGATTTAAAGGAAATAATGAATTAGAAAGGAGGAAGTATTTGTTGACATTTTGATAATATACCTCTCACTCTTTCCCAGTTTCCGTAGTACAACTTTGCGAGTGCTGAAAAAGGAGGAAGTATTTGTTATGATTTATGAAAATTAGTAAAAGTAGTTTCAAATATTTTAATGTTATTATTCAATGTTGACAAAATAAATTAGAGTATTACTAATATTAAGTTTATTATACCACTTATGAAATCTATATATGTCTAAAATCCAAAACAAACAAATGTCATGTTGTCACATGTACTCTCTCCTCCCCCACACAAATCAAACGAGACATCAAGCAATAAAAATATATGTTTCAAGGAAACGAACTCAAAACCTCCCATCTGATATTATACAGCACTAACTAACTAAACTACAATATATATATTGGTTTTTTGGGGGAAAAAATTATTTAAAGACAAATAATATTTCTATTTTTTGAAAACTTCAAATGTACGTTGTTAAATAATCCAGGACGTATCACCTAGGATAATAACTAATTTTAAAACCAAAAACTAAAAATTATAATGATGTCAAATAAACCCACATCAGTTAACGGGCTTGTTCTCCCCAACTTATTTTCAGTTTAGTTCAGTTCAGTTTAGCTCTAGACAATACTTTTACTCTCACATATCGCAATTCAGTTCGGTTAAGTTCAATTCAGCTCAGTTCAATTTAGTTCAATTCAGTCTCGTTTAGTTCAATTCAACTCAGTTTAGTTCAATTCAGTTCAATTGTTTTATGTCGAAAAAAATAGATCTTAAGTAGTTTTTTAAGAAGGGTAGAATCGTAGAAATTAATGAAACGCAGAAAATGGGTTACGGACTTACGGTGGTTATGGGGTGGCTATAAATTATAAGACGAGTGGCTTTCCCACGAACAACAAGGTCATTTCTGCTGTGCTGTACTGCTGATTGTTATCATGACACGCTTCTATCTTGTTTTTGCTTATACAAAGCTGAGGACTGAGGTCAGTGAACCAAACTTCATTGCTTATTTTGTCTATAATTCCAACTGGATATATGTAGACTTGTGGCCCAACATAAGGAAGCCCATCTCAAGCTTCAGTAGGTCAATAGACTACCTTATTACATTTTGATATAAAAATAAGTTCGGTTGGCCCTAAGCAAAGGCATGAGGTGTAACAGCCTTAAACCTTGGGCCCTTAGGCTAGCATGGGCCCAGAAAAGTTCCTACAACTTTAATGTAGAAAAAGGAAACCATTAATTCCCTCTAATGAGGTTGTTCAACTTCATTTTATTGGCTTCTTCCGAAATCCACATATTTCGACATTCTAACTCATACAAACTATACATAGCATTTGAGGGAAAAGAAACATCTACTCTTGATCTTGTGAAATGCACAACAAACTAGTCATGTCAATAAGTGGAAACAAACACCACACGCTATTTATCGTCTGTATTTATTAAACACCACCTATATTTATGCGATATATTTTTCTTCTTTTTTCCTCCTCTTCTTCTTCTTTTTTCTCTTTTTCTAACCTACCATAACCACTACCAACACCACTTTGCTGCCACCACCACCCTACAGCCCCAACCCAACCCCCACCATTATCTCTACAGTCCTCTTTAGCTCCATCTCCACCATTGCCACCACCCTCCCCTTGAAACCTTCCCCCCCCCCTTCTGCAGGGTAACAAAAAGGAAAAATAAATCACTACCCATCTTAACAACTCTATCCCAGTTTCACAAGAAATATACCCATAAACCACATATGAGTCAAAGTTAGTACAAAGCTTCATTTTCCATAAACTATCCTCGAGCTCCCGTTGGATGCATCAACACCAAGCTGTTGCTAAACTTGGGAGGCTCTTTGTGTAGGAGTAGTTCTTGGCCCATGCAATTAGGACAACAGAAAAGGACCTCCAAAATATATTTATCTCTATTACATAAGGGAAGGGGAGAGCAACGGTGTCCTCTTTTGAACTGACTATTTTGCCCCCCTTCCCTTTCTAAATTACAAAAGGAATCTCAATACCAACATGGGGGTCAAACAAAGCCATCGGAAATTAATTTTCAACAATCACTCAGAAATCACTTATATGAGGAAACTTTATAAATCACTCATAGAATTGAGAAAATCACGTTGTAAAAATCACGAAAATCACTCAAGATCAGAAAACTTTTAAGAAAAATAAAACAATATCAAACCTTTTTGCGAACAACTTTTGCAAAAATCCATTTTCAGAAAAAAAAAAATTACATTAATTTGCGAAAACCATTTCATGCGAAATCGGATTGTGTATGAAAATTTTAAAATTTCATTTCACATATAATTGAACTCAAAGTGTTAAAATTTAGAAAAGGAGAAAAATTAAAAATGCCCATTTCACGCGAAATCAGATTGTGTATGAAAAACTTAAATTTCATTTCAATTATAATTGAAACTCAAAGTATTTTTATTTAGAAAAGGAGAAAAATTAAAATGACCATTTCATGCAAAATCAGATTGTGTATGAAAATTTTAAAATTTCATTTCAAATATAATTGAAACTCAATGTGTGAACATTTAGAAAAGGAGAAAAATTACTCTTCACCGATTTAAGTGGCAAATAAGTATATGGACCAACTATTCCTGGTTAACAAGCAAGATTTTTTTAAAAAAACATCCTCCTAAATTAAATCAGACAGGCAGTGCACAAGTTTTATTGCTCAAAATAAAAATAACCCAAACCAACCCGTCATGATTCATTTGGATGTATCCTCGCACGCATCGCGTGCACAAAAGGCTAGTTTTTAATTATTTGAAGAGAAGACACACACAAAAAAATGGATCGGTTAGTAAAAGTGTAAGGGAAGGAACAGTGAGAACATAAGTTTAAAGTGTAAGGGAAAGAACAATGAGAACATGAGTTCAACTCTTGGTATTCGTAAAATTCATCATAATTTTGTTGTTTAAACTTTTGAAGATAGTCGTCATTAGTCATCTGTAAATACAAATCTTATACTTCTATTTTTTAACTATAGGATTCAACAAAAAAATTGTACTGGCCCATTATTTTTGCCCATATTTAAAACCCTGTCTTTGTGAAGAAAATTACACCTGTCACCATATGGACATTCTTCTCCATTTATAAAACTTCTTGCAAAGTTTTATCTAATGAATAATCATATCAGCATCCTTCTCATTCCACCACCTATCACCAAAAAAATAGATCTTGTAAAACCAAAGAAAACCCAAAAAGAAAATGTAAAAAGAAAAGTTGAAAAACCAGATTTCTTAATTCTCTTTCCTTTCTCTCCTTCTTCCTCCTCAATCTTCACGGCTTTTTTTTTCAAAAAAATTAATGTTCATGAAACCGAATCAAAATTTTGTTTCCAGATGATGGACAACCCCATATTTTGTTTCCTCCATGGTGAATCGAAAATTTAGTTCGATTCATGCTACAAAAGTTCCTAATTGTGATCACCAAGCAATGAAAGCTATCAAATTTATTTCATAATCTAACAAATTAGATAACAGAACCAAACAAAAAACAAATTAAATAGTGATACTTCAATGGAACACGTACAAGAGGGGGGTGAATTGTACTTGAAACTTTTAGCAAAGTTTCTTGCGGAATTTTAAAACAATAAAAGGAACAGTAATTAGAGAGACAGAGAAATATAAAATTGAGGAAATTTCTTGAACCTTATCAAAAAGGAAAAACCTCAAAAACTATATTATTGCAATAACTTTATTATAATCACTCTCTATAACTTGAGTTCAGTGGCGTATCTAGGAATTTACTCATGGGGGTACGAATACGTAAGTAGTTAGACTCGTTAATTTTTTTTTTCAAAATAAAGCTTTATTAACATTTTTTTCTCCCTAAGTTTAAGTAAGAACTTAGATATAATTCCTAAATATTTAAGTGTTCAATGTTTCAATTTAAATAACCAGATCTCTAGAAATAAGTTGTTCAATTTAAAAACAGTTGTTTAAGTATATAAATGAGAAATTTTTTTTCTCCTTAAGTTTAAGTAAGAACTTAGATATAATTGCTAACTATTTAAGTGTTCAATATTTCAATTTAAATAACCAGATCTTTAAAATAAGTTGTTCAATTTAAAAACAATAGTTTAAGTATATAAATGAGGAAATTTTGAAGGAAAAAGAATAAAGACAAAATTATTATTTCCGAGCTTTTATTTTTGTGGGCTTATTGATTTGTAGTTGCAGAGTAAGCTTACTTATAAATTTTTAGTTTCACACTAGTAGCCATAGGCCCATAGAGAGTAGTATATAGTAAAAGTGTTGAAGATACATTAAACATGAGTCAAAGGGTAAGTAATTAAAAGCATAAAAAGAACTTTGTGGGGTTGTGAACTTGAGACCACCTCATAAATTCATGTATCTTTCTTTTCCCTTTTGCTACCAACAAGACAAACCTCAACTTATTGATTTGTTTTCATTATTTTTCATAAATAATGGGGGTACAGCTGTACCCCTTGTACCCCCTCTAAATCCGCCCATGCTTGAGTTCCTCTCGAACTCAAGTTCCTTACAGTAATCTCCTTCGACTACTGAAACTTTACTCTCTTTAACTTGAGTTCCTCTCGAACTCAAGTTCCCCACAGTAATCCCCTTTGATTACTAGAACTCTTCTCTTTCTTGCTTCTACTCCGAAACCTACACTCACTGACTTAACTCTAAGTCTTATAAGAGTCACTCAACCCTTGAACCCCAAATTACAACTCAAATTTTGTGAAAAACTAGTAAATATATTGAACTTAAGTACTTAGGGAACTTAGGAACTCACTTAATAATCCCACATACCTTTTTAGAAAACACTTAAGATTTAGCAATAGAAATATGTTTTCAGTTGGTAGATTGCAATGAGGAAGACTTTTCTTTTTATAGTGAAGTCTTCTCATGCCAGTTCCACTTGTTCCTCCACTAAGGGTGAAGCAGTAAGCCACGTAGAATTATTTTCCCACGTTCACACTAGGGATGGCAATGGGTCCTGGACCCAACCCAGGCCCGCTAGGACCCGACCCATTTATAAGGGTCTGGGTCTAGAAATTTTAGACCCAATGGGTCCTGATCGGGTCTGGGTCCCAAAGAGCATGGGTCTGGGTCTGGGTCCGGGTCCACATATGCTAGACCCAGACCCGCCCCACGGACCCATTTACATATTATGAATTTTTTTTTTACCAAAACTCTATAATTTTATGAGTTTTGATTTTGTGAACTTGTTAGTGTTGTAACTCCACTAAGACATGTAACTTTATAAGTTGTAATATTTTAATATTTTATTAGTTAATTCTTAAGATTTTATTTAGAGAATACTTTAACCATGGATACAAAAACATATATATATTAGGCGAAAATTTTTATTACATATATTCAAAAATGTGATGAAAACTTAAAACTAAGAAGGACCCTTTTAGGACCCAGTAAGGACCCACGGACCCGCTAGACCCAGTGGATCTGGGTCTGGGTCTGAAAAATCTAGACTCAACGGATCTAGGGCGGGTCTGGGTTTGTGAAAGATAAACGGGTCTGGGTCCAGCTGGACCCGCCCCATTGCCATCCCTAGTTCACACTTCTTGAGGAACAAGCAAAGTAATGGACAATCAACTAACAATACATGGTTTTAAACAGTTGAGAGAAATAAGGAATTTATTTAGGAAATCCATTTTTATTTATCCAGTAACAAAGAAAGGATCCTTATTAAAAATAAAAACTATTTTATTTATTAATAATATTTTCTAAAAACTCTCAGTTAAATACTTTTTAAAACCACTCTTGCATTAATTAAATTCCATGTACTTCCTTAGTATTAAACAACGTAAATTACTTACATAAATCCTAAGTACATACTCTTGAACTTAGACTTCATGTCATCCTTTTAAATCTTCAACTCTGAAGATCCATACGTCCCATCTCGGGAACAGTAGACAGTTCCTTTAAGGAACTGTAAAACACGAATGCATCCGTCAAGGAACAGAAGGTAGTTCCTGAGGAACTGTGAAACGCAAATACATCTGGGAAGGAACTACAGATAGTTCTTTGAGGAACCGTGGATTGTTCCTGTGAGGAACAATACGGTAGACAGTTCCTTGAGAAACAGTAAACAGTCCCTTGAGGAACAGTAGACAGTTTCTTGAGGAACTATGAAACAAGAATGCGTCCAGCTCAGGAACAGCAAACAATTCCTCAAGGAATTGTTGAACAAGAACTATAATCATGAATCATCACTGAATCTTGCACACATAAAACTTATAAACCTTGTTAGTTATTACTTTAGTTTGTCATCATCAAAACCCATAGTGGCTCAACAAATAGCAAATTTGAAGTCTATCACAAGCTAAGCTTAAATAATGTCTCTCCTTAGCTCGGAGGTCGCTATATGGAGGACTTAGGTCTTCTTTAGAGTTGATCACGTCAGCCCGATTCGGGGTTTGGGCAGAAATTTTTTTGCCCGCAGTCAATCCCGACCCAATTTTTTTTAGCCCGGATTGATTTTGGCCAGATTTAACGAGATTTGGGCACAATATTTTGATCAGGGCCAACTAATGAGTACTTTGTTTAAAGATATGGCCCGACCCATGATCACACCTAGTCAATTTGTGGGCAGTGTGACTACCCTTCATGTAGGTGGTCTTTTCTCTCATAAAATAAATATGAGGAGGGAATCATTGAGCTCGATAGTACTTATGTGTCATCTCCTACCCCAGTTGATACTAAGGCTAAATTAGGTGTGCATGGCTCACCCTATGTGGATCCTTCACACTACCTTAGTCCAGTTGGTGCAATACAATATCTTACATTCACGTGATCAAACATCTCATATGATGTCCAATAAGTATTATTACATATGCACGACCTAAGGGAGGAACACATGCATGCTCTCAAATGCATCATACGCTATAATCAGAGAGTAATTGAATTTGGCATGCATTTTTTTATAATTTTCTATTTACTAGTATGGTTTCCTATACCGATGTTGACTAGGTAATGCCCAGACATCAAACCCTTCACCTTTGCTTATGGTATTTTTCTCAGTGACAATTTGATTTCACAGTCCTTCAAATGTCATCTACCTGTCTTATTCTATTGTTGAAGCTAAATACATAATTTTCTCTTAGAATTATGTTAATGCTAGTGAGATATATCTTTTCGGTAATCATGCATGTTCAGCATTAGCACACCAAACATTTACCAATAGAAATTCCCTTTGTCCATGAAAAAGTCATTTGTGGCCAAGTCATGTTGGACATGTATGTGTCATTCGCTACCCAATTGCATACATCTTTACTGATTAGAGGGATCATGTGCTTTCTCTTTGATGATTTTTGCAACAGTCTAAGCATACGACAACCTCCTGCTTCGACTGCGAGGGTGTGATAGATTATGAATTTTTATAATATTTTGTAATACTTTCTAATATCATATAGTTAGTCGGTGTCTTCTATAGTTAGCTTGTGAAGATCCCTATAATACTCTTGTATAGATGATTACGAGAGCTATGAGAATAAGCTAAGAATGAATTCCTTCATAGATTTTGAGAAGTGGAAAATGTCAAGGTTGTTTGGTTGTCAAAACACATGAAAATGAAAGTTTTTAGGAAATTCTACTTTTCACAAATAAAAGAAAGTGTTTTACCTAGTACCCCTATGGCCTTATGTAGGACAAACTTTTATGGGATTAGGATCCGGGTATAGACCAAAAATCTTGAACGACTAATCCGACATAACAATTTAAACGATAAAGAAGTATTATTAAATTTATCATGCTCGTTCCAAGTCTAAGTACCAGTTTTACAAATAAGAATCGAAGTATTTCTTTATGCTCAATTCAAGTTCTAAATAGACATGGGCATGGGTCGGGCCTATTCACGGGCTTTGGGCACTGACGGGTCGGCTGGGCCCGAGACCGTGAATGGCGAGCCATGTTGTGTTGGTCTCGAAATTTTCATATTTCGTCCATGGGCCTGCGGGCCGGGCTCGTGCCTCCCGCAGGCCTGACCCATATTTTATATTGCTTTTTTTTCCGCAATTTTAAACTAAAAAACAAAATTCGGCCCATGGACCACATCGACGGTCTCGTGCCGGGATGGGTCGGATAAAATTTCTTGACCATGACATTGACAGATCCACGTAGCGGAAAACGGCTGAACCTTGAGCGGACTCGTGCCAAATCCAAACCGGACCGGGCTACGTGCTGGCTCTGCCCATGCCCACCTCTAATACCTCTAAAGATTATCATTTGTACAAATAAGAATCCCCTTCCTACATTTCTTGAGAAGTGTAACTCGACTTCTCTCGCTCAACAAAATATCTCCCAACACTATTTGCTCATTTGCTGAATGTACAAATGATGTTTGAGACGAGACCAACAGACATAACTGAAAGTTTATAATCTGTCAAAAGCGTGACAGACTCATCGTAAATTAGTTATCACTTATGACCCTAACAAACTTGGATACGAAGTTTGGCATGGATGGGACAAAAAGGCCCTAAAAAGCAGTAATAATGGACCGCACCCTATGAATCAATAAATCTAGAATCTTGACTTCAAACCTAAAGGATGGCACATATGTTGACTTTTCTGGTTCAACTTTTTTCATCAATAAGTCCTAAAACATGCAAATTTATGTGTGTGAAAATATATATCATAAATATGTGTAAAATAATACCAACTGAATTAGTTGTTAATATAAATGTTATTTTAGCTGTATGAATTAATATTAGGCTCACATACAACTGTATATTACTGCTAATTAAAGCCTTTAATATTTTATTTTATTTTATAAACTTAGATTTTCCAGCATAACGTACATGGAATAATATACTATTGATGAGCTCCTTATTATTTTGCTCAATTAATAGTAATAACGCATTTTTTTATGAGATCAATAAAAATCACATTCTCCATAACATATAGTTTTAGTTTGTTTATTTTTTGCATGTTGTTGATCATTTATACTCCTTCCATAAAGTCTTTCCAATATATAAGAGACAATATAGTTAGAAATGGGCATGGGCAGGGGCCAAGCCCGATCCCGTGAATGGCAGGCTATGCAATTTTCAGATTTTGTCCACGGTCCGACCCAGGCTTGCGGGCCGGGCTCATGCCTCCCACGGACATGACTCATTACCTATGTTATTTTTTTAGTTTTTTTTGGCAATTTTAAACTAAAAAACAAAGAAAGGGCATTCGACACGCGGTACATATAGACGGACTCGTGCCAGGATGGGCCTGAAATAAAATTTCTTGACTGTGGAAGGCTCACGACCCACGTAGCAGACAATGGATCGGGTCGGGCCCAAACCGTGCCGAACCAGCACGTGTGCTGTCCCGACCCATGCCCACCTCTAAATATAGTCTCGTGGATTGGAGTCGTGTTTGATTCATTGCGGATCGACCGAGACCGGGGTTTTCACGAGTACATTAAGATTCAAATAATATCGAACTTTTATAATGTTTACTAATATGTAATTAATTATATTAGTGATATAAATGTGCTTAAACAATAATAAAGTATCTATACAAATATATTAAAGGCGTGCGAAAACAAGAAACTATGCCACGTGGCGCTCTCCCTAGGGAGTTTTAGTTCATGTAATCCATGTACACTAAAAAAATTAAGAAATTGCATAGTATTGTTGTCCCAACCCATGCCCACCTCTAAATATAGTCTTGTGGATTGGAGTCGTGTTTGATTCATTGCGGACCGACCGAGACCGGGGTTTTCACGAGTACATTAAGATTCAAATAATATCGAACTTTTATAATGTTTACTAATATGTAATTAATTATATTAGTGATATAAATGTGCTTAAACAATAATAAAATATCTATACAAATAAATTAAAGGCGTGCGAAAACAAGAAACTATGCCACGTGGCGCTCTTACTAGGGAGTTTTAGTTCATGTAATCCGTGTATACTAAAAAAATTAAAAAATTGCACAGTATAGGGTTTGATCTCGAGACCTCAAGTAAGTCAAGTACATATACTAAAGTTCTAACCACCAGGCTAAATTGTATTTAATGTTATTATCATAAAGTATTATATTAATAATTTATTTTTTCTTACTCGGAACATATGGAAAAAATGAAGGAGTATTGTATTTAGCCAATTTTGTTATTGACATTACAAAGATGAAATAAAATAAAAATAGAAGCAAAGCGTTTTTTGTGCAACATGCCACACGGAAACCAAACCGTGTGGCCACATTACTGTAGCTCTTCCTCCTTCCCCCCAATTTCTCTCCCTCTCAGATTTTTCATTTTCTCTCTCCTCCCACCCAAATTCCTCTTCGATCCTCCTTCCTCCCTCCTTCCTCCTTCCTCCTTCCTCCTTCCATCTTCCTCCTTCCTCATATCTTCGACTTTTTCATCATCGGAAACTCAACCTTTGAGAAAAATGGAGATTGAAGAATTCTTCCACCAACTTGATTCCATATTCGTTCCGCCGTCGAATTGATCTCCTAGTCGTGCTCCTGCAATTGACGCTTTCTCGCCGCAAATTTTAGGTTTTCCGTCGAAGATTAATGGAATTTCGGTGCCAATTAATGCTTACTCGCCTGAAATTGTAGACATTGTTCCATTTCCGCCGGAATTTGAAGTAATGCCGACATTTTCACAGAAGATTGACGGAATTCCGGTTCCAAATAAGTTTTCTGGCCAAGAATTCCAGAGGATTGGTTATTGGTTTCCGATTAGTGATTATTCGTCGGAAATCAGTGCAATTCCGGGAATATGACATTGTACAATTGGTTTTGATTCTTAGTACCAATGAAGTACGGGAAACGTTTTCATTCTTGAAACAAGCTTTTCTAAGCTAATGGAGCTTCGAAATGGTTGAGTATGACATTTCACAGCAAAGAAGAGGCACTTGCTGATGATTTAGGATTTGAAGGAGCAAATTTGTTATTTATTATCGGAAGCTTGCGCATGTTCTGTTTTTAGTGTATTGATATGTTACCATCAAGTTCATTTTGGTGACTGCGCATCTGTAAATTAGAACATCTTACAAGTTAGGAGTATGGTGATGGTAGACACTCGAGGTCTATGATAGTAACTTGTTCAATTTTTTGTTGTTGATGGTTTTCTCTCTCCTCTGAAAAAGGTTAGTTTTAGATAGAAATGGAGTAAAGGAGAGAGAAGATCTTATCCAACTGAAGAAGATGAAGAAAATAGGATTATCTAATGCTCTGTAAAAAATCTGATGAGACTCACAAGTAACTCTTTATAATTATAAAAAGTAACCTCTAATTCAGTAAAAGTAACCTCTTACAATGACACTTACAAGTAAAAGTAATCTCTTATAATTATAAAAAGTAACTCCTATTCACTATAGAAGTAACCCTTTATAATTATAAAAGTAACCCCTCATAATTACAAAAAGTAACTTTCTATTTACTGTAGAAGTAATCCCTATAATTAAAAAGTAACCCCTAATTTCAATAAAAGTAACCCCTTATAATTACAAAAGTAACACCTACTTTTAGTAGAAGTAAGGCTATGTTCAGTTCACCTTATTTTTGCTTATTTCAGATCTAATCAGATCAGATCAGATCAGATCAGATCAGATCAGAAAAAATAAGTTCAGATCAGATCAGATCAGAAAAAATAAGTTCAGATCAGATCAGATCAGATCAGATCAGATCAGACCAGATCAGATCAGATCAGTTCAGATCATATCATGCTTATATTTAAAAACTTTTTATTATTAAATATCTTTCACTACATATTAATAAAAATTATAATAATTGAATATTAATAAAGTACTCATTGAGACGAATCAAACAAGACCCCACATGACTATATTTTTTCTTATATATTAAGAAAAATCTAAAAGATTATCTCTAATTGTGAATAGTGTCAAGATTCTAAGTGACAAAGATAAAAAAATACAAAGGGGGTATTATTATTTACTAGTACATTTGTTCAAAAGAATTATTATTATTGTTGTTGTTGTACTTATTAATTATTAATATTGGTAATTATTATTAATCTTGTTGTTACCATTATAAATGTCATTGCTATTATTATATTAAGTTATTTTGTTGTTATTAAATAATAGAAAATTAAAACCACATGTTAAGAACATAAGATTGACGCAAAAATAAGAAATATATAAAATATGAAATCTCAAATTCATTGACAACGAAACTACTAATTTCGGATTACATTTCAAAATAAGCTAAGTGTGACATACAAATTATAAATTTAGATTCGGTATACCTCTTCTTACCGAATTCCAAATCTCTCTAGCTATTTGAAGTTGCACGATATTTATTTATTTTTTGCTCAAGTCATAGTTGTTTGTATATCTTGTTCTATTTTATATGGAAAAAAAAGAGTTCAGTTTGCCGACTTCTCAAGTGTGAAACTTTTTTTTAAGGGAAAGTGTGAAACATTGTATAAGTGCTGTTATAAAATAATGACTTGAGTTATATAATTATTTTTAGTAATAATAATAATTATGATTATAATTATTATCGTTGTTTTTATAATAATGATAATAATAATAATTATTATTAATAATAAAAGT
Source organism: Beta vulgaris subsp. vulgaris (assembly GCF_026745355.1). NCBI lineage: Eukaryota > Viridiplantae > Streptophyta > Magnoliopsida > Caryophyllales > Amaranthaceae > Beta > Beta vulgaris. Next base: position 48,047,677 of record NC_079205.1, on the reverse strand, counting down.
TGTATAAAAGTTGTAATAGAAATAAAATGATAATAATAGTAACACTATAAAGAAGATCTTATAATGTATTGCATAATAATGATTTACAAAGTAATAATATAATAGTAATAATATATTTTATAAAAGATAAGATCTTGTTGAAAAAATAAGTTCAGATCAGATCAGATCAGATCAGATCAGATCAGATCAGATCAGATCAGATCAGATCAGATCAGATCAGATCAGATCAGATCAGAAAAAATAAGTTCAGATCAGATCAGATCAGAAAAAATAAGTTCAGATCAGATCAGATCAGATCAGATAAGTTCAGATCAGAAAATTTCAGGTGAACTGAACATAGCCTAACTCCTTAACATTACAAAAAGTAACCCCTAGTTATAGTAAAAGTAACCCCTAGTTATAGTAAAACTAATCCCCTTACAATTACAAAAAGTAACTTATACTTTCAGTAAAAGTAACCCTTATTTATAATAAAAGTAACCCCTATTTACAAAAAAAGTAACCCCCTTATAGGTACAAAAAGTAACCTATACTTTCAGTAAAAGTAACCCCTTAGCATTATAAAAAGTAATCCCTAGTGTCAATAAAATAACCCCTTAGTATTCGATAAAGTAATCTCTAATTCACTAAAAGTAACACTTTAGCATTGAAAAGCAACACGTTTTACTTTTTATAAGTAAATAAGATTACTTTATATATATAATGAGGATACTTTTTATAAACTAATTAATGGGTTACTTGTACCTTTCTTATGATTACTTTCTATAAACATTTCAAGCTATTATATAATAATTAGAGTTACTTTTGCGAACATATGAGGTTACTCAAACAAATAAATAAGGTTACTCAAACATGTAATTAGGGTTACTTTTATTAACTAATGAGGTTACTTTTATAATATAATGGGTCATTTGAAAATATATATGAGGGTTACTTGTAGAATAAATGGGTTACTCGTATGATAAAAGAAGGGTACAAATAATAATAGTTATTTATTATGAAGTAATAGATTCCTCGTATCATAAAATAAGGTTACAAATAATAAGGGTTACACGTACATTCAGATGGTTATCCGAAAACGAATTCACGCTTGGGCTTTTAATAAGGGGACACGAGCATCATTATAAGGCATAGCTTAGACTTATTATTAGCTGGCCACGTCCTTATTTATCAATGTGTTAATAGTAAAATTCTAGAGGAAATAAGAGGAGAGAGAAAATAGGAAAAAAATAGGGAAAATAAGAGGAGAGAGAAAATGAGGCAAAAAATAGGAAAAATGAGAGACATTAAAGAGAAAAAAAAAGAAAAAAGAAAGAGTTTTAAAAAAATGAGAGAAAAGAGAAAATAAGGAAAATAAAAGGAGAGAGAAAATAAGGCAAAAAAATAGAAAAAATGAGAGAGACATCAAAGAGAAAAAAAAGAAGAAAAGAAAAAAGAAAGAGTTAAAAAAAAAGAATAAGAGAAAGGCTATGTTCAGTTCACCTGAAATTTTCTGATCTGAACTTATCTGATCTGATCTGATCTGATCTGAACTTATTTTTTCTGATCTGATCTGATCTGAACTTATTTTTTCTGATCTGATCTGATCTGAACTTATTTTCTGATCTGATCTGATCTGAACTTATTTTTTCAACAAGATCTTATCTTTTATAAATATATATTATTACTATTATATTATTACTTTGTAAATCATTATTATGCAATACATTATAAGATATTCTTTATAGTGTTACTATTATTATCATTTTATTTCTATTACAACTTTTATACAACTTTTATTATTAATAATAATTATTATTATTATCATTATTATAAGAACAACAATAATAATTATAATCATAATTATTATTATTACTAAAAATAATTATATAACTCAAGTCATTATTTTATAAGAGCACTTATACAATGTTTCACACTTTCCCTTAAAAAAAACTTTCACACTTGAGAAGTCGGCAAACTGAACTCTTTTTTTTCCATATAAAATAGAACAAGATATACAAACAACTATGACTTGAGCAAAAAATAAATAAATATCGTGCAACTTCAAATAGCTAGAGAGATTTGAAATTCGGTAGGAAGAGGTATACCGAATCTAAATTTATAATTTGTATCTCACACTTAGCTTATTTTGAAATGTAATCCGATATAGTAGTTTCGTTATCATGAATTTGAGATATCATATTTTATATATTTCTTATTTTTGCGTCAATCTTATGTTCTTAACACGTGGCTTTTAATTTTCTATTATTTAATAACAACAAAATAACTTAATATAATAATAACAATGACATTTATAATGGTAACAATAAGATTAATAATAATTACCAATATTAATAATTAATAAGTACAACAACAACAATAATAATAATTCTTTTGAACAAATGTACTAGTAAATAATAATACCCCTTTTGTATTTTTTTATCTTTGTCACTTAGAATCTTGACACTATTACAATAAGAGATAATCTTTTAGTTTTTCTCAATATATAAGAAAAAATATAGTCATGTTGGGTCTTGTTTGATTCGTCTCAATGAGTACTTTATTAATATTCAATTATTATAATTTTTATTAATATGTAGTGAAAGATATTTAATAATAATAAGTTTTTAAATATAAGCATGATATGATCTGAACTGATCTGATCTGATCTGATCTGATCTGATCTGGTCTGATCTGATCTGTCTGATCTGATCTGATCTGATCTGATCTGAACTTATTTTTTCTGATCTGATCTGATCTGAACTTATTTTTTCTGATCTGATCTGATCTGATCTGATTAGATCTGAAATAAGCAAAAATAAGGTGAACTGAACATAGCCAAAGGGAGGTTGAGAGGAAAGGGGGAGGGGTGGCCACACCATTAGTTGAAGGTGTGGCCCGCCTCATATAAAAGTTTGTGAAATAGAAGAAGCTGAACATCTGAAGAATGATAGATAATCATGAAAGCTGAAACCTAATATATAAACAGACAAAAAGTTCACTAATTAAAGCAAAAAATAAGATTTCCACTATGTCATCATGCTTCTTTCATCATGTCTCTTTGCCGCGTGAATGTCTTGTTAATGCTCCAAATTTGATCCTCGTTTATGAGTTTTATTGATCATTATCATCTATGCCACTTCTACGAGTATGTGACTAATCCACTAATTTGAACTTTTTTTCTCGCATTATAAGGAGCTACAATAATTTGTTTCATCAAATAAAATACTTATAAAGGATATAGTAAGTTTTTTTTTATACGACTATCTTACAATATCATTATATAACCATCTTATATTTTACTTTAAAAGATATTACCTCCGTTCATTTTTAACAGTTACACTTATACTTTTCAAATATGCTGATGCACTACGTTGAGCCTTTATATCTCTAATTTTGTATTTGTAAAAAATAGAAAAGTCCATAGTCTAAAAATACATATTGAGACGAATCAAACAAGACCTCACATGACTATATTTTCTCTTAACCATAAATCACAGATGATAGTCAAAGAAAAATTTGTAAATAGCGTCAAAAGTGAAAGTGTAACTGTTAAAAACGAACGAAGGTAGTGTAATAAATTTTTAGGTTTAAAGAGCTTATATTTCACCTTAAAAGGATCGATATCATTATCATTATATTATATAAAGCTAAAAAAAATTGCTTATGTGTCGTTTAGGCAAGGTAATTTATGTGTCAATTAAACACTAATTTTTTTGCTTATGTGTACAAGGCCTAAGTAATGGACAAGTGGGACTACGTAATTTGAATTGGGAGAGATTTGCACAAAATCGGCCAATATTAGAGTTAAATATGTGATTTATGGTTCTAATTAGACAATTAGTATCCTCAAATCTCTATGTACATAATCAACACTAAATCATTGCCTTTTTATTTTTTGATTGATATAAAAAAAGTAACTTATGGTAAGGATTTGAAATTCTCAATCAATCTTAATTGTCAATATACATATCTTCCGATTTAAAGAAAAAAATACAATGTTATGTACAATATTACAAATATAAATAAGGATCATGCTATAGCTTACCACCACTCTAGTCTCCAATCCTTGGACTAATTTTTTCGAAGCTATATTTTTTTTTCTTCTCAATAGAATATCATCATGGCAACATCATCTCCCTCAAGAGAAACATCATCTCCCTCACAAAAGATTATACAAACACCTATGAGCAAAAAAAATGTGGCCTCTTAAGGCGGGTAACTCAAATTTTTTTTTGATGTTGATGCTATGATTTTAACCGTTTTTCGTGAAGGTCATCTTATGTTCCATAATGTATTCAATAAGCTTACACTAGATATTTTGATTTTTACAGTATGATGTTATACGATCTCCAATACACTACTACAAGGGCTTATAAAAGTGTGCGACGATTATTTTGAAGATATTATTGATTTGAACGAATGGGGATGTTCTCGACTTAAAAATATTGTTTTGCTTCATTATCTAGCAAGTGATTGTTAGGAAGCAAGTTCATTGCTTTGTTATCTAGCAATTTTGATTTGTTACATAATAGGTTATAAAATAACTCTATGTTATGCATTTTGAAAAAAATGTTCGAGATATATGCCCATTGCTATTTTGTTACATTTTTAAGATTGATCTTTATAGTTTTAACATTATCCTCGATTTTTATTTATAGTTAGAATTATTTATGCTCGAATACTTTTTTTGGGGTTTAATACTCTTACATTTATTTTTTGTATTAAAGAAAATATACAAAAAAAAATTATTAACTTAGAAAAATATAAATGTCATAATTCACTTGACATAATCCCGTGATGATTGTCGTAATCAGTGGGATATATATGAATCATATGATATTGATATTTGGACCAATTATAGTTACCTATTTTTGCCAAGTGTACAAGGCCTAAGTAATGGATAAATGGCACAATAAAATTCGAAATGAGAGAGAATCGCATAAGATCTGCCAAGACTATGGTTAGGAGTGACTTTAGGTGATTGATGATTCTAATTAGGCAATGAGTATCTTCAAATTTTTATGTACATAAATCACAATTAAATCATTGCCTTTTTTATTTATTTGATTGATATATAATATGTAACTTATGGTAAGGAATTCAATATTTCAAACAACCTTGATTTTGGTTATCTTAATTGTCAATCAAGCTTAATTTTAGATTTTTTTTTTTAAAAAAGAACCAATGTTATGTACGATATTGCAAATATAAATAGGGACAATGTCATAGATAACAATTACTCCAATACGTGGCCTAACATTTTCGTGCATATACTTTTCCTTCTCAATACATATCGTCATGTCTTCTTAAACCCAAAGAAACAAAAACAAAACAAAACCTATTTCTCCCAAATTCAGTCAAGAGTTTTTCATCTCTCCATGGCAACGTGCTGAAGATTGACAGGTCAATTTTTACAAAGAAGACGACAAACATGAATACACCCCGAACTCCGAAGAAAAATAAAGCTAGGATTAGTATTAAAGTTGTATCATTATAGTATTATAAAGAATATTATACGACTGAAATTTAATTTCATAATGTTTTGGTGGTATGGTAATTTCCGTATGAGTTATTCTACGAAATTACCGATTATGGTTGTGGGTGATAATGAAGAAGAAAAGTGGTGGCGGGTGAGAGTTGAGGAGATAGAAACAGGAAGATTTTTTTTTTGAGGGGAAAAGCATGCGACTGTTACTCCATAGATAATGAATCCATTAAAATAAAAGGAGCCACCTCCATAGGATAGTGGTTCTCCCACACTTGCTCCACCCCAAAGGGGATGAACTTTGCAAGATTATGAGCTACTGTATTTCCGTCACGTTTGACATGTGACCAAACAATAGAAGAAAAAACAGCACAACTAGATAAAATATTATGGAGTACAAGGTCTAAATCAGAGAGAAAAATAGCATGCTTGGAGAGACGTTTTATCACAGATTGACAATTCGATTCCACAATGAGTCTTTGGATCCCGTATCGCTTGCGCAGAGGCACCGCCATTTCAACAGCCTTTGCTTCGGCCACTACCGCCAGCTAATGGGATCTAATTCTCCTTGTCGCCGCAAAGATTACCTTTCCGTGAGAGTCACGTGCAACAGTCCCAAGCCGGCCCAATCCAACCATCAACCGCAAGCGAGGCATCGACATTAAGTTTTAAAACACCTTCAGGGGGCAGTATCCAAGTAGTGAGCTGCTATGTTGTAATGAAGCACCTGCCGTATATATTTTCTGCAAATAATTCCCAGCTTCATCTACCCATCTATCTAGGGGTGTTCATAAAAAACCGAAACCGAAAAACCGTACCGAAATACCGAAAAACCGGTCTAAATGGGTGGTTACCGTACCGACAAAAAAAAGTTTGAACGGTACGGTTACCGAACCGATAAAATTAGCGGTTAAACGGTACAGTTACGGTTATGATTTTTGAGTGAACGGTTAACCGAAATACCAAAATATTTTTTTTCTCTATTTAATTATTGTGAAACATTTTCAAACAATTACATTAATTCTAATATTTGTTGCTAAGTTACAACAATTAGAGAAAGTATGTAATTATTTGGGAACTCTAATATAATATAAACATCGTAATTAGGAAATTAAGTGAATTCTTAGTGTTAGATATGTTTTTCAATTGATTTATTATCCACTTTATAATACATTTTATATTAGAGAATATATAATATTAAAATATATGCACGAAAAAATTGAAAATATATATGTACAATAAGTAAAACATAATAGTATAACTTAAAAAACGGTTAATGGTTAACCGAAAAATCGTACCGAAAAAATGGTTAACCGCTTAGGCGGTAACCGGTCTAAGCGGTTACGGTTACGGTTCGCAAAAAGAGCGTACCGAAACTTCCGGTTACCGAACTGAAATATTGTTTCGGGACGGTTAACCACCCATGAACACCCCTACATCTATCTACTCTTGCACTAAGAACGTTATGAGGAGTGGATTTATTGGTAAAAACAATAGCGTTGCGATCTCCCCACAAACCCCATGCAAGAAACACGGCTTTCACGCGAAGCTTAGGATCATAATGATTGGGTATGTATTGATTTAATTAGTATGACAAGTTTTTTATTAAGGGTTTAATTAGTTCTTATTAGGTTTAATTAAGTGTGGTTTAATTTTTAGTAAGGGTATTTTTCGTAAATTCATACCTAAAAAACCTTACCAAAAATAGAATTTTTGAAATTGTTGCATTTAATTTGAAACTGCCTAAAATGAAAACTGTTGCATTTAATTTGATACGGAGGAAGTATATACCGTCAAAGTATGTAACTTTTAAAAAATAACCGAAATAGATGGAGTTTAAGTGATTAGTTGTAAGGCTATGTTTAGTTCACCTGAAATTTTCTAATCTGAACTGATCTGAACTTATTTTTTCTGATCTGAACTTATTTTTTCTGATCTGGCCTGATCTGAGCTGATTTAATTTACAAGATCTTATTTTTATAAAATATATTATTAATATTAGATTATTACTTTGTAATTCATTATTATGCAATACATTATAAGATCTTAGTTATAATATTATTATTATTGGCATTTCACCAAAAATTTCATTTAATGTCTTTTCTTTATAATTAGGAAATAATATATTGTAGAAGATTTGAATATTTAATTTTATATTTAGCTACGGACAAAAAGTTTATAGGAAGACACCATAGCTCTTCTTGACTTATATATAACTACTTTTACATGCATGTGCAAAAATACGTAGAAATTTTTTTTTTTAGGGAATGTAGAAAATTAAATTAATTGTTAATTATATATAATAAATTAAAGATTTTTGAATTGTTGACGGTTTTTTTTTGTAATGCTTTTGTTTACTTTTTATTTAATAGGTAGTTTTATTTTTACTATTTTACTATTTTTTATTTTTTAATTAAAGTAAGTAGTTATTTCTACTTTTTTTCTTTGTTCTTTTTTTCTATTTTTTGATATTCCTACCCCTCTTGACATATAGAATAAAGATATAAATAGAGATAGATTCTCATAACTATGAACATTGACATGAGTTTTTTTTAGTTATATAACACTATTTTAATTCACTAATTTTAGTCATTTATAACCATTTACCCAATATATTATAGATCGTGTTGTGTACTGGTGTGTACATGAATCACTTATTACTCAACAAATACATGTGCATCACTACATATATTTGTATATTAATTCAATTTGGGGGCCCTGAGTTAATCAAGGCGCCATTAAATATATTTTGTCCATAATTTAAAATGCACCTTTATTATTTTATTATCAACAAATTAATTTGAATCAAAATATAATGCTCTATGAAATAAATTGGAAGAGTAAGCTTATTGTGAAACAATAATCCAGCGGGTGGATGAGAAGTTGAGAGGTATAAAAAAGCCAGAAAATATGTGTTGCAAAAAAGGCAAAAACTATAAGCATGAAATGCTTCCTATGGGATTCGATCCCCAAAGGGCACAAACCATCTCTGCTGAACTAATCTAACTATTTTTTAACTATATATTATACATACTAGTCAACCATGATTTTTCAGATTGGACCCTGCAATGGCGAGGCCCTGTGCTATGGGTTTGTGTGCACAACCGATTAACCGGCACTGTCAATAACAATAACTATAATTGAAAGATGTTTTGGAACCCTTAAGAAGAGATGAAAAATATTGTCAAATTAAACATGTCGAACATGGATGTCCCACATCAATTGGCTATTATGGTTTCTGCATTCACACTCCACAATTTCATTCGATTGTATGAGTTGGACATACCGATATCAAGGACCGTAAATATTGCACCAAGTAGAGCAGATTGTGATATGTTCAATGACTTGCGCAAGAAAGAAATCGATATGGTGCAACTTCAAATAGATGAAGAGATTTGGAATTCGGTAGGAAGAGGAATACCAGATCTAAATTTATAATTTGTATCTAGCACTTAGCTTATTTTGAAATGTAATCCGAACTTAATAGTTTCGTTGTCATGAATTTGAGCTATCATATTTTATATATTTCTTATTTTTGCGTCAATCTTATGTTCTTAACACATGGCTTTAAATTTTTTATTATTTAATAACAACAAAATAACATAAAACAATGATATTAAAGAAATTTATAATGATAAGAACAAGATCAATAATAATTACTAATATTAATAATGAATAAGTACAACAACAATAATAATCCTTTTGAACAATAATAATGAGGTTTTAAATATGAGCATGATCTGATTTGAACTTATTTTTTCTGAACTGAACTTATTTTTTCTGATCTGATCTGATATGAACTTATTTTTTCTGATCTAATCTGATCTGAATAGATCTAAAATAAGTAAAAATAAGGTGAACTGAACTATTTAAGCGCAACTAGAATCGATGCAGTTTAAGTGATTAGTTGTAAATCCCATTATTTAAGGGGACCTGCTTTCACGCATAAAATTAGAGAAAGATGGGGCCCAAAGCATGCATAGAACAGCAAAAGATCAAGGCGAAGGCGTGAGAAATAATGCAAGATTGATCACGGTAAGTGGACGACACATATATGAAACATCCCATTCTCTCTCCTTCTGATTGCCCAAACAATTCCTTAACCTATGAGACAGACTGAGAGAAAGAGATACCATCATCATCATCACTCAATTTCGTTTTATTTAATTTCACAAAGTCGAGATATATCACTTTCATTTTCATTGATTATGTTTGTTTATTATTGAAGGGATTATACAAATTACAGATCTCGTAGGATTTGCTATATGCCTATATAATATTATGTGACCACGTTTCTCTAGTTCTTATTATTGGAGTAGTTTGATATACGTTTTTGGGGCTACCTTACAAGCCTATATCAGTACTTTGATAGGGCCATGTGTGGTGGTTGTTTTTAACTTAGGCTATGTTTAGTTGACCTGAAAATTTTTGATCTGAACTTATCTGATCTGATTACACGATCTTATCTTTTAGATTTTTCTCAATATATAAAAAAAAAATATAGTCATGTGGGGTCCTGTTTGATTCGTCTCAATGAGTACTTTATTAATATTCAATTATTATAATTTTTACTAATACGTAATGAAAGATATAATGATTTTTAAATATAAGCATGATCTGAACTAATCTGATCTGATCTGAACTTTTTTTTTCTGATTTGATCTGATCTGATCTAATTAGATCTGAAATAAGCAAAAATAAGGTGAACTGAACATAGCCTTAATACTACATATTCTATCCGTCCCTAAATACAATATTTATTTTTCTATTTATGTTTCTTTCAAATAGATTTTCCATTTTCTTATTTGATATGAGTCCACCAATTATTATATTTTTTTAACTTTTGTAATATCACTCACTTTCCCATATGATCCGCATTCTCTCTCCTTACTAAACAATTCTTAAAAAATATACCAACTTCTATATTTAATTTTTTAGGCTCCCATTAGGGACCCCATGGTAAGATGAAGGGCGTTGTTAGACCAGCACATCCCGCAGGTTAATCCAGACCGGGTTTACGAGCAGGCACTTTGAGATTGGGGGTGGTAAGGGGAAACCCCCTCCCAAATTTCCCTTGGTGGGGATCAAACCCCCAACCTTGAGGTTGATAGTTCCTTTCCTTACCAGTAGGCCAAGCTTAGCTCGGTACTTATATATTTAATTATGATTTAATACAACTAAGGCCATAGACATGATTTCTTCTTAATATTTGTATCCAAAAGAAATGAATATTCTATTTAAGAACGGATGAAGTATATGTACAATAATATGTATTTGAAAATTTGTGGTTGATTTCTAATACTTCACTTCAGTTCTTGAAACTGACATCTTAATAATTGATTTCATTTCAAACATCTTCTAAATAAAGGCTAGAATTTCATTAATTTAATTGCGAAAATTTTTATTCAGGGAGAGAGAGTGGTAACAGACCAAAGAAGGCACAATGAAACGGTGATCCAAAGTGGAGCAATTGTGTAAATGCTAAACTCCAAGTTGTAATGTATATTTGTACTCATCTTTAACTACTTTTTAGTCGAAAACTCGAATAGCTTACCTGTTTGGTCCAGTCTCTCTTTTCTGAAAAACCCATAATCTTCATTTAGCTTGTGTGGGGCTGCCACCATCCTTATCGATGTTGGTAAGTGTCTAATTTTACTTTTATTTACTAGTTCTTTCATGTATCTAATAATATGATCATTATTTCCCTTTTTTTATTTTAGAGTTTTTCTACCCAATTATTGAATTATTTCTCTCATCCAATGAGAATTTATTTGGAATTTGGGCTCCTTATCCTTCTTTGTAGGAGCTTAGAGTTAAGATTTAATTCATTGATTGTGTATACAATTTTATATCCGTAATATTCTTGTCTGCAATCTACAAAGTCAAATTAATAAGTTTCTTCTCAAAATTATAGGTGCTCTCGTAATAGGTTACATGATTTGAAGAACAATAAATGAAGAGTGTATTTTAAAATCAGATTTAGTTAATCGTCATAATAATTACAACAAAGAATAATTTTTTTCCAAGTTAGATTTTGTTTTCTTCTTCTTTAATATCTTGTAAATGTCAAATAACTTTCAATTAATAAACCATATATTTTCTTTCAACAAAAGAAAAATCCAAACTATCTTAGACAATGGGGAATTAATGATAGAAAACAAAAGAATTGCATCAGGACTTTCAACAAGAATCACCAATTAAATTTGGGAAAAACAACATTAGTAAGGCCCTTTTCTTTTGGACTTATTTTCAGTTCATTTCAGTTTAGTGAATTTAATTTCAGTTCAGTTAATTTAATTTCAGTTTAGTTCAGTTAGGTTCAACTTAATAATAATAATAATAATGATATATAAAAATAATAATTATAGATAATAGATAATCAATAATAAATAATAAATAATAAATAATAAATAATAAATAATAAATAATAAATAATAAATAATAAATAATAAATAATAAGTAATAAATAATAAATAATAAATAATAAATAATAAATAATAAATAATAAATAATAATAATAATAATAAATAATAAATAATAAATAAATAAATAATAAATAATAAATAATAAATAATAAATAATAAAAATAAATAATAAATAATAAATAATAAATAATAAATAATAAATAATAAATAATAAATATAAATAATAATAATAAATAATAAATAATAAATAATAAATAATAAATAATAAATAATAAATAATAAATAATAATAATAAATAATAAATAATAAATAATAAATAATAAATAATAATTAATAAATAATAAATAATAATTAATAAATAATAATAATAAATAATAAATAATAAATAATACTCCCTCTGTTTTTTTTTTATCATTCCTACTTTTCTGTGCGCGTCTTCCAATGCACGTTTTAAAACTTAAATAACTTTCATTATATATTAGTAAAAATTATAACGATTGAATATTAATAAAGTACTAATTGAGGCGAATCAAACAAGACCCCACATGACTATGTTTTTTCTTATAAATTGAGAACATTTGAGAAGATTCTCTCTATGCATGAATAGTGTCAAGATTCCAAGTGAGAAAGATAAAAAAAAAGAGAGGAGTAAATAAAAATAATAAATAATAAATAATAAATAATAAATAATAAATAATAAATAATAAATAATAAATAATAAATAATAAATAATAAATAATAAATAATAAATAATAATAATTATTAATAATATTAATAAAAAACAATAATAATATATAATAATAATAAATAATAAATAATAAATAATAAATAATAAATAATAAATAATAAATAATAAATAATAAATAATAAATAATAAATAATAAATAATAAATAATAAATAATAACTAATAAATAATAAATAAATAACAATAAATAATATATAATAAACAATAATATATAATAAATAATAATTTTAATCTTAATTTTAGTTCAGTTAATTTAATTTAATTTTAGTTAATTTAGTTTTAGCTCGATTAGTTTAATTTATTTTCAGCCAAAATAAGTTCAAAAAGACAGGGCCTAACAAAGCCACATTCGAATCTTTATCTGAAATATTAGTCTTGCACTGTAAATCCAACTGACATCATTGATGTATTCTTTTGCTTCACCTCTAATGATTTCTCACCAAGAAAATTTGTCTACTTCCGACCTCAAATGAGTTAGAAGATAAAAACCCTAAAGAGTAAGGAGGAAGGAAGAGTTAATTTATGTAGTTTTATATAGGAAGAAAAGAGACTATTGATGGGTTTTTGTACATTCTCCTTAAACCTATATACTATACCAAAGTTATTCTTTTTCCATGGATCATTATTTGCTTATATGGAGTTCTTGAAATAATCAATGGGTGGCCTTAAATATATGATGAATCCAGGTGTATAATATAAATTGTAATTTTCCTAGTTTAAGCTGCAAAATTTGTAGTTCATATTTCATAGCTAGTTTGTGGGGGTGGAGGAATCAACAAAGTGTTTTTTTTATCGAAAAACACAAGGTATCGAGTAAACAAAATCTATGAGTAATTTTTATGATTTGGGATCCTCGTTTTTTAGGAGAAACCATTCGCTATCATCTTAATGGTTATTTATACATGAGACGTTCTATTTCTTAGAAAGTTATTTCTCTTATGTAATTTCTAGGAAATGGTCTTAATATGTTTGGTTGACGTCAAGGTATTTGCACTTCTCATGAATTGATGTTCGAATTCTGAATGACTTGGGGGGGGGGAATTCCCACATTTTTGGGGAATTTCAATTTCCCAAGAAATTTTCATTACCCAATTTTCCCCACTTTCTGTAACTAATCAACCCAAATCAGAAAATCTTGGAAATTTCTATTGCCTCCATAATTTCTTGTATGGCTGACATAAAAATTCATGTGAATTAGAATATCCTAGGAAGTAAGTTAAGGTGAAGTTGTTTGGTTAACAAAAATGTCGAAAGTACAAATGGAGGAAATTACTTATCTAAGTTCTCCCTACGTAAGTAGAATTTCACATGGAAAGTTTTTCTTCCCATGATCAATCAAACAACTTGTACCACTTCGTAGAAAATAAAACTTCAAAAAAATACTACTTTCTAAAAAATACTAATTCCTACCTGCAACCAAATAATTCTTTAATTTTAATTTTTGATACTTAATTTCCCACCCATGCCATATGCCGACTTCTTGGTAACAACTAACAAATCATTCAAATTTGGTCAAAAGCATGATTTGGGAGTTCCATTTTTCTTTAAATGCATGAATTGATTGGACTTTACTGTCTTTGCCACTACTTTTTATGCCTTGGCCACAACTAATATGGTACGTGTAGCTCACGTTTAATTTACTCGTTTTGCTTTTTCTAAACTTGAAGGAGAAGAAGCTGAACAGAGCCATTTTTTATGCAACAGTATTTGCTAAAAGGCTAATGAACATATACAAAATCTTCACATTTGAAGCCAAATTTGTACTAGGGCTGGCAATGAGTTGAGACAGCTCGCGAGCTATTCGAACTCGGCTCGGTCAAAGCTCGACTCAAGTGAGCTCGACTTGAGCTCGAACTCGACTCGACAGGTTAACGAGTCGAGTCGAGCAACTCAATACTCGACTCGAGAAACTCGTGAGATACTCGATAAAATTATATATATATATATATATATATATACTTTTAATTTTTTTAAGAAATTTTAACTTTTTTTTTTCTATAAAAAATACTTGTACTTTTCTTTTTTAAAAAAATGAAAAAAAAGTGTATAAAATGACCAAAAAGCAAAGCAAAAAATTTCTTCTATAAAAAATAGAACTATATCAAATGACCAAAAAGCTTGAAACGAGTTCGAGTTCGAGCTTGAAACGAGTTCGATCGAGTTCGAGCTGGAAATGAGTTCGAGTTCGAGCTTGAAACAAGTTCGAGTTCGAGCTCGAGTTTAGGTTTCGAGTTCGATTTCGAGCTTGAAAATTTGAAACTCGCGAGTTTTCGAGTCGAGTCGAGTTTGAGTATGAGTTATCGAGTTCGAGTCGAATTTAGTCAAACTCGAACTCGACTCGCATCATTGCTAGAGCTGGCCACGGGCCGTGCTGGGCCTGACCACAGGCCAGGCCCGCGGGCTGAAGTGGAATACGGGCCGGGCCAGGCCCGTGGCCCATCAAACTCGTGCCGTGCCGGGCCGGGCTGAAATTATGGGAAACTTGTCCATGGCCCGGCCCGGCCCACGGGCCTGGCGGGCCGGGCTCGTGCTCACCACGGGCTTGGTCCAAAAATCACAGTTTTTGAAGAAAAAAAATTTGCAAGGCCCACGGGCTCGTGCCGGGCCCGGGCCGAAATCTAAAATCTCCAAACGTGCAAGGCCCACGGCCCATGTTACGGCCAGCGGGCCGGGCCGGGCCGAAAACGGGCCGGGCTCGGGCAGCCCACGGGCCAGCCCGGCCCATGGCCACCTTTAATCATTGCCAGCCCTAATTTGTACACCTTGTACAACCACTTTAAGAATCCAAATCCATCTGATTCCTACTACGCCCTACCAACCCATGCGAATATTATATTACTTAGATTATAATATCAGATAATTAATAAAGTGATATAATATATGTAGTCGTTATTACATGATAGAACATATCTGATAGGATAGCATTGAGATACCACATTGGTGACATGCACAATTTTCATACATACCTAGCATACTACAAATATACAAGATTTACCACAAAGGAATATGTACAAGTGTGGAGAATAATTGTGTTAACCTAATTAGGTTAATCCTAACATTCAATATATATATTGTTTACAATTCAGGCCTACGACTAGTAAAAAATCATACTATCTTTTTGCATACAATGTTACTCTAATACACCCCATTAATCTTTACAGGGTGAAACAACGGATAGATTTGTTCGATGTTTAGTAAACAAGTCAGTAGATAGACCCTTAGTAAAAATATCAGCAACCTGAGATTGAGTAGGAACATGTCGAACAATGAGACCTCCCTTGGCGACCATTTCTCGAACAAAATGATAATCGACATCAATATGTTTATTGCGATCATAATGGACGGGATTTGTAGTGAGATAAGTAGCAGAGACATTATCACAATACACGATCACAGACGGTGAAAAAATGGCCATTGTCAGCAAAAAGTTGCTTGAGCTAAATTGTTTCTGCAGCTGTATAGGCAACAACCCTGTATTCAGCTTCAGTGAAGGATTTAGAGACAGTAGGTTGCTTTTTCGAGCGCCAAGAAATAAGATTCTTTCCAAGAAAAACAGCATAGCCAGTAGTAGAACGACAAGTGTCAGGACAACCCGCCCAATCTGCATCAGAGTAGGCAATAACAACAGTAGGAGAATTGTTGCTATATAAGAAGAGACCGAAATCCAGAGTGCCCTACAGATATCTGAAAATTCTTTTCACAGCATGAAGGTGAGTAGTATGAGGAGCATGCATAAACTGAGACACAATATTAACAGCATAAGCAATATTTGGACGAGTCATAATTAAGTACTGTAATGCACTGACCATACTACGATAATCTGTGGGATCAGCAAGAAGTTCTCCATCAAGCAGAGACAATGTTACTCTAGAGACAACAAGAGTGGTAACTGGTTTAACATTATGAAGATGAAATTTACGGAGTAAATCAGAAACATACTTATTTTGAGACAAAAAAAACCAAAAGAAGTACGCATAACCTGAACACCTAAGAAGTAATGAAGATTTGCTAAATTCTTCATAGCAAACTGAGAAAAAAGGTCAGAGATGAATTTTGTGACAAGAGCAGGACTACTACCAGTAAGGACAATATCATCAACATATAAGAGAAGCATGATAAGATGACCACGAAACTTGAGGGTGAACATAGAAGTGTCACAACTGCTGCACTTGAAACCAATAGTTAATAGGAAATTGCTGAAACGAGAGAACCAAGCTCGAGGAACTTGTTTCAAACCATAAATGGACTTACAGAGACGAAAAATATGAGTAGGTTTAGATGGGTGAATAAAACCCGGAGGTTGACGCATATAAACCTCTTCATGAAGAAAACCATGAAAAAAGCATTTTTGACATATAATTGACAAATAGACCATTTAAGAGAAACAACAATAGTAAGAACTAAGCGAACAATAGTGGGCCTAACAACAGGACTAAAGGTTTCAAAGTTATCAATACCTGCCTGCTGGTGATCTCCAAAAACGACAAACATGGCTTTGAACCACTCCACGGAACCATCAAAATTGTACTTTATCCGATAAACCCACTTACAACCAAGTAAATTCTTATCATAGCTGCGAGGTACCAACTCCCATGTGTCATTATTGATTAAAGCCTTATATTCATCAAGCATAGCTTGACGCCAACGATAGTCTTTAGAAGCTTGTTTAAGATTGGTAGGTTCAGACTCTACAATTTTAGTGTTTAAGTTCATTAAGACTTTAGGCTTAGATACGCCATCTTTTAAACGCGTGACGATTTAGGACACTAGGAGTAGAGAGGGACACACACGAAGAGGACGAAGGCCCTGGTGTGAAAGTTACGAGGCTAGGAGGCTCACTTGGGCCAACCATGGGGACTGCTAGCGAAGAAGAGTGCATGGGCGTGTGGGCTCGTGACCCAGCGAGCGCTGAAGTATCAGCGGGCCATGCAGGAGGCGTTGTGGGGGAGTGGGGAGACCCAACGTGCGCTGGAGGACCAGCGGTCCAAACATAAGGGGAGGGGGGAGGCCCATCTTGCGCTGGATGACTAGCGGGCCCGACAGAAGGGGAGGAGAGATGCCCAACGTTCGCTGGATCGGTAGTGGACAAGGCACCAGGCCCAGCTTGCAAGGGTTGGACACGAAATGGGATTTGGGTAGCCAGACTAGAGGAAGTGGACGAATGAGACCCAAGAGAGAATGAGACAGACGCAATCGGGGTCGGGACGGGTGTGGAAGACACACGAGCTACATCGGTGAGATTCTAATCACAAGTTAGGACCAAAGGTGAGGTGTAGGACATTGTAGACTTAGGACCAACAAGAGCACGATACGAAAACTTATGTTCATGAAAAAGAACAGGACAACTAGTGAATACTTTCACTAGGGGAAAAAAAAGGAAGGGCTGCGGAGGAAAGGCTGCGCTTTTTCTAAAAGCGCAGCCCTACACAACAGAAGGGTTGCACTTTTTTATAAAAGCGCAGCCCTTCACTCAGTAGGGCTGCGCTTTTATAAAAGGCGCAGCCCTTCTGACTAAGTAGGGCTGCGCTTTTGAAGAAAAGCGCAACCCTTCTTAAAAAAATTTGAAAAATTCATCTTCGCGGGCTTCAAATATTAAGCGGGATTCGTCAAATATATCCCTCATTCTTCTCTCTCCTCTCTCACGTCCCTCATTATTCCTTTTCCTCCTTCTCTCACATCCCTCCTCCCTCTCCTCCTTCTCTCTAATCCTCTCAAAAACTCCCAGAAATGTTGCGACAAAAATGCTGAAATGATTTGCACGAATCATGCCGACGGAGTCCGATTGCCTATTGTGATACCTTTTCGGAAGCGGAACGAGCCAACGAGTCAAACGCACCGCTATGCTGTGATGTTTAGGCTTTTTAAGTCATCCGAGTTCGTTTAAGTCTCCAAATAGCCATTTTAAGTTTTTCCGAATTTTTTTTTTTGCCTAAAATTATGTATTAGGGTTTTGTTTTATGTATTTAAACATTATTAGGTTAATGTTTGGAGGTAGTTCTTGTATTTTCAGATCTATAATGTTCTTGTATACTTCTCTTTGTTTATATATTTTGATTAATGTTCTTGTATACTTCTCTTTGTATATAATTTCTTGTATTTTCATCTTTGTTTTGATTAATGTTCTTGTATACTTCTCTTTGTATATTAGTTTTTGTTCCTTTTTTTCATTTTCGTTTCATTCTTTTTATTGTTTTGGGTTTAGTATTTTCGTTTCTCTTCTCTTCTGTTTAATTTCAGAAAATGTGAGATTATGAGTAAAAAATGTAAATAATTTTTTTTTTTTTTTTGGTAGGAAGGGCTGCGCTAGTTAGGAAAAAGCCCTTCTAAGCTAGAAGGGCTGCGCTTTTTCCTAACTAGCACAACCCTTCTAGCTTAAGGGCTGCGCTTTTCTAGCGCAGCCCTACTTAAAAAGTGAAGGGAAGCTGTCAAAAAGCGCAGCCCTACATGCCTTTTTCAGCGTAGCCCTTCTCCATTTTTCCACTAGTGTTTGTTGGAAGTAGGTCAAAAGCAACGATACCCTTTATAATCCAATGCATATCCAATAAAAACATAGGTTTTAGACTTAAGTTGTAGTTTGTGATTTTCATAATTCAAAAACAAAGGGAAGCATTCACAACCAAACGTTTTCAAAAAATGATAAGAAGGGGGACGATGAAACAATTTATCAAAAGGAGAAACACCCCCCTAAAACCGAGCTAGGCAATCTATTAATAGTGTAGGTGGTAGTGTATGATGCATCAACCTAAAATTCAGCAGGAAAATCAAAATGAATTATCATAGTTCGAGCCATTTCAATGATATGGTGATGTTTGCGTTCTGCAACACCGTTTTGAGTTGGAGTATGGGGACAAGATTTTTGAAAAAATATGTCATTGTCACGAAAATGTTGCAGAAGAGGAGAATTATCAAATTCCCTACCTCCATCACTTTGAAAAATCTTAATTTTGCAATTAAAGAGATTTTCAACCATCTTTTAAAACACAAGAAATTGAGAATAAGCTTCTGATTTTCGAGGTAAAGGATAAATCCATGAATATCATGAGAAATCATTAACAAACACAACATAGTAACGATATAAGTGATTCGACAAAGCAGTATATTACCCAAAATCACTGTGAATTTTATATAATGGATATGGAGAAACATGTTCAACTGAATCAAAGGTAAACAATGTATTTTTCCTAACTTACATCCAACACAATCATCATAGAAGTACATGTGATAGAATTATTCGAACATAAAGATCCTAAGATGCTAGAAGAGGTATGACCAAGACGAGCATGCCAAACGTCACCCAACTTCTTAGTGGCTAGGAAAGAAGGAACTGGAGACTCAAAAGGGACAACAATAGGCTGAAGAGGGTAGGCACATTGCTTACTGGATCCCCGAAGCAAAACCACCCCCGTGGTCTGGTCCTTAACAGAAACAAAATGTTTATCAAAACTCACAACACAATCATTTTCTTGACCAACTAGTTAACGGATAATAAATTATGTTTCAAGTTAGGAACATGGCAGACAAATGATAGCTTGAGAGGCCGACTTGCAGTTTTTAAGGTTAAATTTCCAGTACTTTTAATTGGGAGTAAGGTACCATTACCAACTACAACAGAACTAGACCCAGTATAAGGAGTTTTAGCAGAAAACTTACCATCGTGAGGAGTCATGTGAGAGGCAGCTCTCGAATCCGGGTACCAAACTGAGTCATTTGCGTCACCACCAATAGACAGTGCAGCTAAGGCTCGAGTGACACTTTCAGATGAAGAGGGAACAAAGATGGAATTGAATCTTTGAGGACAATAAGCAGCTTGATAACCTGGAAACCAACATAGACCACAAGTATCGGAAGTAGGGATAAAGTTTACATTGCTACTTGATGAATTACTTCCTGTTGAAGACAAATCATTAGCAATAGAGTCTAGGCAAGGCATACTATAGGATGACAAGTTAGAATATTTACTCATACCATTGGAGCGTCCACGACTAGCATTGTTGTTGGTATTACCAGAACCACGAGAATTGTTGTTGTTGTTATTATTACCACCATTACCCCCGATTCTTTTGATTTTGACCATTATTCCCCCCTCTATTTCTATTATTATTCCCTCGATTTCGGCCATCAGAATTATTCCTGGAGGGAGAACTAGAACTAGTAGACTGAACAACCACCATGGCATAATGCGAAGAAGAATCTGAACCATCCTTTGAACTTTTTAGGCATTGTTCATGAAGCAGAAGTTTAGGACGCAAATCATCAAAACTAAGGGGAAACGGGTAATGCAGCAAAGTAGTGACAATATGATCGTACTCAGAATCACGATCCAAATCAAACAATGTATGCTGAACTAAATCCTGATTAGAGACAGGACACTGAATAAAAGCTAAGAAATCAACAATAACCTTAATCTCACGCAAATAACCATCCATAGACTGTGATTCACTTTTCTTAATACGAGTAAGACGACCCTTCAATTCCATAAATCGAGCCATACTAGCATGCATAAATCTAGTTTGCAAATGAGTCCAAATTTCCACAGAAGTAGATAAATCATGCACATCAACAAAGACAACTCGAGACAATGTGGCAAAAATCCAGGACTTAATTTGTTGATCCACACGCAAATATTCATAAAATTGAACATTAGGAACCAAGACCACGTTCATCAATAATAGTAGCAGGGGGATTGAAACAGTGCCTTCAACCATACCAAGCAATTGATGGGAAAGAAGCAAACAAGTAATTTGAGTTTTCAACAAC
Organism: Beta vulgaris subsp. vulgaris; assembly: GCF_026745355.1. Taxonomy (NCBI): domain Eukaryota; kingdom Viridiplantae; phylum Streptophyta; class Magnoliopsida; order Caryophyllales; family Amaranthaceae; genus Beta; species Beta vulgaris. Next base: position 48,026,282 of record NC_079205.1, on the reverse strand, counting down.
AAATAATCCTTAGGAGAAGAGAGAGTTATAGTTACCAAATTACTGAGATTAAAAAGATTTGCGGTAAGGCAAAAATTGGAGATGATATCTTTTATTTCTTATAGTTCCCATTTCATTTTACACAGTCTCCAATACGTACCTTTGACCTACGATATCTTTTATTTCTTATTAGTAAAAAATATAAAAAAGTTGATATTATGAATTTACACATTGAGACGAATCTAACAAGACCCCTCATCATGAATATGTTTTTTGTATACATTAGTAAGAATATTTGGTCAAAATTTTTAAAATTTGACTCCCAAAATAGAAACGGGAACTATATTTTGGGACGGAGGGAGTAGTTAATTTTAATATGTTGTAAATCCTTTTTCTTCTTCTTGTAAATTATCCTCAAAAATCAAAATGCATCAAGAACACATCATAATTAAGCATACTTCCTAGAAATTCATTTTTATGATCGAACTTTATATAAAAGTCACATTTTTATAGTGCAAATGAAGTCACATTTTTATGGTGCAAATGAAAGTCATACGGAGTATAACTTTTGTAGAATACAATGTCTCAAATTATATGACAAAAGGTGTCTTGTACTCCTACTATCATGTAATCAAAGTGCAGGAAAAAAATGGACGAGTTTTGTAATGGACTCATCATGAATCAGATAAATCTACCCATGGAGAGAAGATATTATAACTTTATTATATATTGTTGTTAGGCGAGCAACATGTCACGAACTTGCCCTAAATTGTGCGCGATAATTGTGTAATTATGCTTGCTTTAGGCAAACAAAAAGCAAAAAGAGGAAATGGAGATAGGTAACTTCAATCGGCAAAGTTAAAACTTCTTCACGATATGGTGATATAACCTTCAATTGGTTCCCCTAAAAAAATGAACCTTTGCATGTAATAAAAAAAAAACCTTGAATTCATAACGTTTTGACTAAAATCGATTAATGATTGGTCTTCCAAACACCTAGGCCCCAACAAAAGAAAATTGGTAAAATTCACCCCCCAATACGGAATACCTAATGTCTTGTAGGAAAGTGAAGGATATATATTATTTTGTAATCTATAACTAATCTACGAGTTTTGATAGACGTCTCATCGTAAGAGACCAAAATGACCTCTCACAGAAACATTTTCAACATTTCTTGCAAAAAGACAAAAAACAGACCCTGAATTTTGGTACCAATTTATACCAAAGTTCAATAAAATTAGTATCAATACCTACTGTAAGTGAATTTTAGTATCAACTTACAGTTTTGGTACCAATTATACTTATTTTGCCACCAATTATACTTAATTTGATATCAATTTTGAAATTTGGTATCACTAATACCTCCTTGAAGTAACTTTTACTTTGATACCTCTAAATTACTTTGGTACCTCCTGTTAGAGCGATGAGACGCCAAGAGTTTTCCTATTCTACCATGTGTCATGTATGACATGCATGGTATTTTGAAACCCACATGTTTTACGTATGACATAAAGCCAATCAAGTGTCTAGTACTCCCTCCGTCCTCTATTAGTTTACCCGTATTCCTTTTAAGGGTGTCCCTTATTAGTTTACTCCTTTTTTTTTTTTCTTTTGCTGTTTTTGGAATGGGACCACAAACTTTTCATCACACATACATTCAACTTTAGTATAAAATAATAGTTTCTCTTTCTTTATATGACCCACCACATTATTTCTCCTAAAACTCTGTGGAAAAGAAAGGGGTAAACTAATAGAGGACGGCGGGAGTATGACATAATTTTTCTTTTCAATGTCTAATAAATTGTTTAAGAGGATTTGCTCCCCTTACTTGTCAGGTGATAGTGTCATCGTTCAAATACCAATTCAATCTCTTTTTTATATACTTCCTCTTTTTTTTTTTACTTGCAACACTTTGTTTTTCATCAACTCCAATGTAAATTTTGGGTAAGAGAGAGGTAAAGAAGAAAAAAAAGAGGGTCCCATGTGATTGGAGAGAGATAGAGAGAAAGGAAAAGGAAAAGCAAAAGTAGAAAGTGTTGCAAGTAATTAATTATTTTCCTTTTAGGAAAGTGTTGTAAGTAAAAAAACGAAGGAAGTAATTAAATTCCAAAATCAATCTATTCCATCTTTAAAATTGGAAATTGAAAAAGGGAGATTTGACAGCTGAACTTCTATTCATCGTCCTAAAATTACTTAGAATCGCCCCAAAAAAAGTTGAAATTACATCTCTAACCTTTTCCTTCTTTTTCCCTAAACCACCACCACCTCCACCACCTCCACCACCATCGGCCACCTCACTCCACCACCATCCACCTTCTGCCACCACCACCCCATTGCCACAGCCACCCACCATCCACCTAGAAGGAGTCGAAATTTTTTTAGGGTGATGGGCGAACGTCTGACCAGGAAGTTCGCTCCATGGAGATAACGTCCATGGGGCGAACGTCTGGCCAGGAAGTTCGCTCCATGGGGCAAACGTCTGGCCAGGAAATTCGCTCCATGGAGCGAACGTCCAGGCTAGACGTTCACTCCATGGAGCGAACTTTTTAGCTAGACGTTCGCCCCATGGAGCGAACTTCCTGGCCAGACGTTCGCCCATCGCACTAAAAAAAATTTCCACTGCTTTCAGGTGGGTGGTGGAGGAGGTGGCGGGTGGTAGTGGGAGGTAGGTGATGGCGGATGGTCGCGGGGGTGGCAGGTGGTGGTGGATGGTGTGGAAAAAAGGAAGGGTAAAATAGTTTATAAAAATGAATTTGGGGCAATTTTAAGTACTTTTGGGACGACGTTTAACAATTCTCTTTGACAAAAATTATTATATGCCACATGCATGTCTCTCTCTCAAGCACTGAGACAGAGCCACATTAATAATAACATGTACTCTTTTTAGAACATTGAGCTATTCACAAGTTTTCGAATTCCTAACCAGTACTGATATATGATCGCCTAACAAATAGGAGAGCATGAAGTCAACAATGAATTTTCTTTCCAATCTAAACGACGACCACCAAAAAGAAATCGGATTATCTTTCCAATCTAAACGACCAACAATTAGGGTAATTAAACTTTGTATTTTAACCATATAATCAACAAATAAGGCTATCCGGTTTATTTATTTTTTCACTGGCAAACAATCGAAAGAAAGATAAGGCAAAACAAAAACAGAAGTTAGCAAAAAACATAAATCGGTAATAGTTGTCTTGAACTACTGGTTTTAACACAGGGAAATCATCTGATCCTAATAACTAGTTCATCCGTAAAGAAATGACTAGAACAACCTCTAACTGACAATTAATTAATTAATTAGGGGCATCACCTAAACCCAATAAATAGTTCATTCCTCAAATAACGCATCTTGCGTGTGGCCATTTACACCTATAAATTATAAATATAGGTGTGGTCGTGCACGCGCGTCTGTCAGTGAGCCAACTCATTTTCAAAATATTATATCTCACTCGTTTCTTATTAAAATCGAGCTTTTTGACCAGGCATTAAAAAGATATAGAGCCAAATTTTCATCTCCAACTTGAATTTTCCAAAAATATTGAGTGTGTTGTGAGATATGGCCTTTTGAAGTTGACCCTTGTGCACAAACATTTATGACCAAATGGAGTTACTTTTATGAGCAAATGAAGTTAATTGTATGAATATGTGGGTATTTATAACAATAAAAACTCCTATATATAAACATGGTTACTTTTATAACAAAAGAAAATACTAATCAGTTTACTCTTTTGAACGAATGAGGTTACTCGTATGAAGAAATGATGTTACTTTTGTGAATAATTGGGGTTACTCGTATGCTTAAATAGGAATTTTGTATGATTACATGAGGTAACTCGTAAATAAATGAGGTTACTTTGTGAATAATTAGGGTTACTCATATGACAAAATAGGGTTGTCATATGATTAATTGAGGTTACTTGTATGAATGAATGGAGTTGCTTTGTAAACAGTTAGGGTTACTTATATGGTTAAATGAGGCTACTCTTATGAATAAATGAGGCTACTCCGATGAATAAATAAGGTTACTCGTATTGAAAAATGAGAGTTGTTTTTGTTAACAATCAGAGTTACTCGTATGAATACATAATGTCACTCGTATTGATAAATGGGGGTTACATTTGTAAATGATTGGGGATACTGGTATGAATAAATGAAATTAGTGGTGTGAATAAATGAGATTACTTATAAGATTAAACTAAGCTAATCAAATGATTAAAATAGGTTACTCGTTCGATTAAACAATACAACAACAACTAAGCCTTATTCCCAAGGTGATTAGGTTCTGCTAACATGAATCGTCAACTGGAATCGTGACCAGAGGAGATGGCATCGTCAAGAGTGATAAAAGTTTTTTTTTTTAAAACAAGGTTTACACCAAAAAGTGTTTAGAAAAGGTTTTCAGCAAAAGGTTTTAATATCAACACAATTGAGAAAAGCAAATAAATGCAGTAATCAGACCCCTTCCTCCACATAGATACTACCCCTCCACCCACTTCTATCCAACGTCATGCTCTCCTCAATCCCAAGTAACCTCATATAACTTTCATTTACCCTCAGCCAAGTCATCTTAGGTCTTCCCTTACCCTTTACAATTTGATTACTCCTCCACTCTTCAAATCTTCTCATCGGTGCTGTAACAGCCCCCGTCCTAGCTTATGTTAAATATTAATTAAAAACTATACTTTCTAGCAATAGTGGAAGCAAAATTATAATCAAACGTTACGGAAGCTGTCACCTGCTGGAGTCAACCCATTAATATGGCTGAATTGACTCTACGAGCTACACTTAAATTAAACATTCACATTCAAATCTCATGAAATTAGGTTAGTTATTACAAACCCAAAATAAGATTTTAACATAAATCAAACAGTATTCACAAACAGAAGTAAGTCTCAAAATATGATCATGTTCAAGCTTGCATCTGCTATGATAGTTGAGACATGATGACTTCACTACAGCCCTTCCATCTGACTACCTGAGCTTGCTTTTCCCTGCACAAGAGTCTGCCCCCACCAGGACAGGTTCATAAAACAAAAATCAGCTTACGCTGGTACACATATCAACCCAAAGCTAATTATGGTGGCTGAAAATAAAATGTATTCACAATCCAAATTTACTTTGCAAAATCCATGTTTTGGAAAACACCATCTCATCAGGAATTTCCACAATTCAATGTTTAAAAGATAATTCCAAACTTCTCAATACACACACAAAGTCAAAACGGTTTTCTAGTTATGCGTAAGAAGAAGATATCACACAGTGAGGTGCATCAAGATGCAAACCTCTACACAATTCAGAGTTAAACTCCTACTATTTACTCGCTTGCAAGCTTTTATAGGACATGTCCTCACACATACACACATTCCTCTTCTTTACGCAAAAAGAATTCAAAACTATTTATCACAATTTCGAAACAAGTCACCAATGTCATGTGATTGAAAGAAACTATTTGTTACTTCAATAGGAATGAATGAAGGTGGTTGTGACAGTAGCTAAATGATAATTTGAGGTGCAACAAGGCTTAGCAAAATCAAAACTTGGTCGTACAATACATCTAGTAAAGAACTTGAGTTATCTTAAATAAAAGGATGTTTTTAGCTTCAGGAAACAAAGATGTACTTAACTTGAATTCCAATTTGAGCATTAAAATTAATAATAGGAGTTCTTCAACCTTAAACCTACAGGAAATTTCATCAATTGTAAAGGAAATTATTTATCCAAATTCTCAAACGAAACTAACATACGTTTGAATCTAAAACTGCGGTTTTTAAGGTGTAATACTCGTACTTTGCTGTGTCATTGAATAAGAGAAAACCTTTAAACAAGTTTCAATACTAAAATACAGTAGCTTAGTGATAAGAACCTTTGGTATACTTCCTCAAAACTTCAACTTATCATTTACTAAACATAATCTTATAAAAACATTGAAAATCAAGTTAGTTTAGTCACCCTTTTACTGTAAAAATCAATTATCAATTAAGATGTACTTTTTAATCATGAATACCTACACATGAAACCTCTTAATCATCACTTAACCTACTGGTTCATCAACCAACATCATCCCAAAATACTTCAATTCTCAATCACACACAAAATTTCATGAAAAACATCAAAAATCACATAACTAGTTCTAGTTTAATGAAAGAACATAATTTTCCACTTGATTTATGAACATGCAATGATAAGTCCTTATCTAAGACTAATATACAGTAGATATTAATCACCTAAAACCAAGAAAATCATTCTTAAAATTATTCTCAATAGTTTTACCAATTTTTGTATAAACTAGGTTTCCAAATGAAGTTGTTTTATGTGTACCTTCACTTCTAACAGCAATAATCCGACTTCTCCTTCTCCTTTGGACGAGATTTTTACTTCTTTGAAATCCTTAAGCACTATTTATATCCACACAAAAATTCATAAGAATTGACTTAAGGAAAGTACTTCAATTTACCCAAATAAATCAACATACCTACTGTTTTTCTGGTTGAAGAAGATGGTTCTTTTTCTTGAACTTCTTGGCCACGAAATGGTGATCTTTTTGCTTCCCAATATGCTCCTATATGTAGTGAATGATAATCAGGCTTTGCATGCATAGGTTAAGAGACAAAAATCCAAGAAACGAAGCTGATAACCACCTCTGGTTCTTACCGCCAGAACTGGCGAGTAGGAAGAGGGAGGAAGAAAGGTTTTGGGCAGAGGAATTTTGTTTGTGTTTGGTGATGAAACTTATGTAAGATGTGAGGGTATATGTGAGGAAGGTATGGGTGCATTCCTTCAGCTTTGTTAGACCCATTTGGGTTAATTAATGGGGTTCCATTCCACTTGGTGCATTTCAGAATTTTCCAGCTCTTCTCATTTGTCTTAATATGACTCCAAATCTTATAATATACCATATATTAGTGTTCTAAGACCCCACAATTGTCCTTATTATACTCTAACATCCTCAACATAAAATTTACTTGATATACCTAACCTCATACCCTAAATGAAATTCTAAAGTCCATTCTACTAAGCGTAACCGTTAATTTGCTTAATAGTTGAACATAATTTCTATCTTCCAATAGCCCTCAATTTCCACAACTCAACTTCTTAAAATAATATATCGATCCTAAGTGTTCACACGTAACTTAATAATATATTATCTTTATATATATCCTTCTAAGCCCTAATTACACACAAGCACAAATTATTTTTACACACAACATATCATACGTATTACCTACGTACGACCACATTTAAATTTCACGATTTGAGTTATTTAATCATATACTAATCTTTTATTATTTACCGACTGTTACAGGTGCATCTCCTGATCTCCTATTCACATGACCAAACCATCTTAACCGATTCTCCCTCATCTTTTCTTCAATGGATGCAACTCCAACTTTTTCCCGGATCACTTCATTTCTTAATCGGTCCTTCCTTGTGTGGCCACACATCCACCGCAACATACGCATCTCCGCCACGTTCATCTTATGAACGTGGCATTGTTTCACCGCCCAACATTCGGTGCCATATAACAAAGCAGGCCTAATTGCAGTGCGGTAGAACTTTCCCTTCAATCTTTGGGGAATGCCGGAATCACAAAGGAATCCGGTGGCACTTTTCCACTTTAACCAACCCGCGTTAATTCTATGCGCCACGTCTCCATCCAGTTCTCCATCCTTTTGGAGAATGGATCCTAGGTAACGGAAGACGTTCGATCCTTGAACCACTTTGCTATCCAAAGTGACCGCCCCCGCCTCGCTGCTTGTAACCCCACTGAACTTGCACTCCATATACTCCGTCTTACTTCTGCTCAATCTAAAACCACGGGCTTCTAATGTATGCCTCCACAATTCCAACTTACTCTCAACACCTTCCTTTGTCTCATCAATCAACACAATATCATCCGCAAACATCATACACCATGGTATATCATCTTGAACTGACCTCGTTATTTGTCCATGACTAGAGCAAAGAGAAAGGGACTAAGTGCAGAACCTTGATGCACTCCGATCGTAATAGGAAACTCTTCTGTCCTCCCCACCGTAGTCCGCACACTCGTAGTTGCCCCCTCATACATATCCTTGATGATATCTATATATTTCAGTGGAACACCTTTCCTTGCCAACGCCCACCAAAGTATTTCTCTTGGTACTCTATCATATGCCTTCTCCAAATCAATGAAAACCATATGTAGATCCTTCTTCCTATCACGGTAGTGTTCCATTGTTTGTCTTATGAGGTGGATGGCCTCTATAGTCGATCTTCCAGGCATAAATCAAATTGGTTTCCGATATCTTTACATGTTTCCTAAGTCTTTGCTCAATCACCCGTTCCCAGAGTTTCATAGTATGACTCATTAGTTTGATTCCTCGGTAGTTGGTACAATCTTGTACATCGCCTTTGTTCTTATACAAAGGAATCAAAGTACTCTTCCTCCACTCTAATGGCATTTTGTTGTGTCTCCAAATCATGTTGAAGAATGTTGTCAACCATTCGATTCCTCTCCCCCCTAAACACCTCCAAACTTCTATAGGTATACCATCTGGCCCGTAGCTTTCTTCAATCCCATCTTTTTTAATGCTGCAACAACTTCTCCCTTTTGAATCCTCCTCATAAACTCACGATTTAACATACTTGGCGGGATGTGTACATCCCCGATGGCTTGTGTCTTGTCACCGTTGAACAAGGTATCAAAGTACGATCTCCATCTATCCTTTATCTCCTCATCCTCCACAAGCACTCTTTGGTCCACACCCTTGACGCATTTTACCTTTCTTATGTCTCTTGTCTTCCTGTCCCTCATACGCGCAATTCTATAAATGTCTTTTTCACCTTCTTTCGTATCCAATCTTGCATAAAGCTCTTTGTTTACCTGTGCTTTAGCTTCTCGTACTGCCTTCTTGGCTTCTTTTCTAGCCTCTTTGTACTTCTCATAATTCACATCGCTGCTATCTTTTCCCAAAAGTTTATAACTTTCTCGTTTGTTTTTTATCGCTTGTCTCACCCGTCTCGTTCCACCAAGATGTGTCCTTACTTGGTGGTACAGTTCCTTTAGATTCTCCAAGGACCTCTTTCGCCACTTCCTTTATACTAAGTTCTATCTTTGTCCATGTCGAATCTACCTCCATTTCTGTGTTACAAGACCAGATATCTTTACTAGCCATCTTAGCTAAGAAGTTCTCTTTGTGCTCCCCTTGGAGCTTCCACCACTTGATTCGCGGCTCCACATTGGGTTTTCGCTTTCTTAAAGACTCCCTACCCCGGAAATCAAGCACGACTAGTCTATGTTGGGTGGTTGCGCTCTCACCCGGTATCACCTTGCAGTTTGTATAACTCTTCCGCCAAGCATTCCTTACTAAAAAGAGGTCAATCTGACTCGCGTTACTTCCACTCCTATATGTCACAAGGTGAGATTCTCTTTTTTCAAACCAAGTGTTCATAATACTAAGACCATAGGCTAATGCGAAATCCAAGATACCGCTTCCAGCTTGATTTCTCTCCCCATACCCAAAACCTCCATGAAAATGCTCTCAAAGCCAACTCGACTAGTGCCCACATGTCCGTTAAGATCCCACCAATGATCAATTTTTCATTAATAGGCACTCGTTGCACAACCTCCTCCAAATCCTCCCAAAATTGTTGTTTAATAAATGCTTCCAATCCTACTTGCGGCATATGCGTTATGATAGTCACCGCCTCGCTCCCTAATACTAGCTGATACTCATAATGCGGTCACTCTTCCTCGAAACTTCCACCACATCATCAATATATTCCTTATCAATAATGATGCCTACTCCATTCCTACTCTTATCCTTTCCAGAGTACCACAGCTTATAACCCCACGGGGTATTTTCTTGCTTTTCCACCAACCCACTTAGTCTCTTGAAGGCACATTATGTGAATCTTTCGCCTCCTCATAACCTCCACCACCTCCGCCGATCTTCCCGTCAAAGAGCCAATGTTCATGTTCCAAAGCGCATCCTACTACCCTACCACTACCCTACCACTACTACCCTACCATACCCTGGACTAGCTTCTTTACCCGCACCCTCCCTGATGCGGGAACCCTTGCATATTTGACACCACCCCGGGCGCCGGGATGGCGCGCCGCTTCCGGGCGACGACCTAGCAACCCTTGCATACTTATCACTACACTCGGGTCTATGAAGTGCAGCGCGTCGCTGAGTAGGGGACGCCCCACCTTTTTCATTTGTCGATTCATGTCATGATATGGGGCTATGTTTTACACTGGCCTCCCCAAACCTACCGCAACTCTCCTCCTTTATCCGGGCTTGAGACCGGCAGTGAATGCCACACAGATACTCACAGGCGGAGTTCGTTCGATTAAATGTTACTCCAAAAACTAAACGAGGTTATTGTAAAAAGATAAATGTGATTACTCATATAATATTTTAAGGTTATGCATAACAATAGAAGGGGTTACTCTTGTAAATAAAATGGGGTTACTTATGTGAATAAAACAGGGTTACTCATATGTTTAAATGGGGTTAAAACTGGTATAAATAACTTGGGTTAGTCCTTATGAACGAATGAGGTTACTTGTATTAATAAATGTGTGTTACTTGTGTGAACAATTGGGGTTACTAATATAAATAAATGAGGTTACTGATAAGATTGAACTAGGTTACTTATGTGATTAGAATAAGTTATTTAGAGGATTAAACTAGGTTAATCATATGGTTAAAATAGGTTAAAATAGGATTAGACAAAGGTTACTCCAAAAACTAAACAAAGTTACTGCAAAAAATTAATGGGGTTACTCATATAATATTTTAAGGTTACTAATAGCAACAAATAAAATTACTCATATGAACAAATGAGATTACTAGTTCTCAAATCTATTTATGAGTAACAAAATAATATAAAGTTACTATTTAAAAAACAAAATGAGTAAAATTTTCGTAATCTAGGTTTTTAACACTTCAAAAGTACATAATTTGACGAAGTTACTAACATCGAACAACAAAAGTTACTAAATAATCCTTCCGTCCCTGAATAGAATACCCATTTTTCCATTTATGTTTGTCCCAAATACATTTCTCATTTCCTTATTTGGTATGGGTTCACCAATTAAAATATTATTTTGCTTTTAACTTTTATAATATCACCCAATTTTCCATATGATCCATATTCTCTCTCCTTAATAAACAATTCATAAAAAGTGTACCAACTTCTATATTTAATTATGATTTAATACAAATAAGATCATACACATGATTTTTTTTTTCTTAATATTTGTGCCCAAAAGAAACTAACACTCTATTTAGGGACGGAGGGACTAATTCAATTGGAGTTACGTATCTATAAATAATTCAACACACACAGAGAAAAAAAAAAGAGAAAACAAACAATAACCTTCACTTCAGTTGCAATCAGGTTCAGTATAAATACGAAATTATGTCTACGAGTTTCAATCAGGTTTAATAAAAACATAAACAAACAACAAGAATTCATAAAAACAAAAACACCTGAATTAAGATTCCTTCTCAATCAATGTAGTTGCTCCCGATTTCGCCTCCACGAACAATAACCTTCGCTTTAGGCATGTTTTTACACGAAGAATTCGTTGAAAATATGAAAATCAACCTTTAAAAAGGCCGCAAAACAACAATAAATTATCAATATTAATGGAGTTTCTTCGAGCAATGTTAGTGAAGGTTTCAAGAAAAAACAACAAATAGGGAACCTAATTACAGTTAATTGAGGTTTAAACGTGGTTTGATTGCAATGATCGGTAACGTGTAAACGTGGCTTGTAACGTTCATTTTTCTCATCTTTAAGCGTTGGGCTAACTTTCACAATTGGGCCCATTATTTTAAAATGAAAAACGCTTCGCTGGCTCCTGGACTGTAAATTAAATTGGACTGGGCCGGCTACACGCGAAATTTCCAATGTGGTCGGCCGTATATAAGAATTTGCGTTCCTTAAAAAAATGACTAAGATAACCTCTAAGTGAAGATCAATTAATTAGCTAAAAAAAATATTATTAGGTTTTTCTTATTTTAATTTGTTTTCTTTGTGAGATAGAGAGTATGGTGAGGATCTTACACACACAATGCATTATGTTTGGTTTTTTTTTTTTTCTCAATTTTCAAAATTAAAAAAATAAATGCTTAACCCACCTAGTACACATAGAGATAAATCGATCGCACCATAGTATCATAGTTGCATACAAAGTTATCAGTATCGGGATCCTACTTTGTATCTACGGGTTGGTAGGATCGTATCCGTGGGATCGGGTCGTAAGATCGTAAGATTCTACCATTTCGTAAAATAGAGATAATTATGCTAGAATATAGTGAGAAACTCATGTTAAAAATTTACACATATTAATAATGACTTATTTCATCAACAAATGGTGATAGTTTTTTATTACTACAAGATTGAAGGAACATGCAACCAATATATAATAGGAGAAATATAATATGTGCAATTACTTTATGCTTTTTTTACGATAAGATCGGATTGTAGAGTCGTAGATCGTAGAATCGTATTAAGATCATCTTATCATATGATTTTTTGTGGTAGGGTAAGATCAAAAGATCTTACAAAATTAAGATCCTACGTAGTATCGGAATCGATAAGGTACTTCCAAATCATAGAATCGAGATCAGTAAGATACTTCTAAATTGTAAAATCGTAGAATCATATGATCCCGATCGAAATTTTAACAACAATGCATATCATAAATTGCGGTATTGTTAGTCATATGTAAGTGACATAAGAGTTCCATGAGGAGGATATAAGCTACTAACGTATCATCTTTATTTGTAGGTTGCTATTTTATAGACGCCTAAATTAGAAATTAAAAATATTCTCAAAAAAAAAAAACCTTCCTCATTTACTCCTTTCGTGCAATCCTAATTATGATCATTATATGATATGGACTTTAAAATAATAAAAAACTTCATATGAATCAGGTGCACACTAATTAATGTGCACCCATAGATGTTATGTAGGTTGTAATGATTACAACTTTTACTATTTTATCTTTCTCTCTGCTCAGATTTTCTTGTCTTTTCAGTTTTTCTCTCATAACTGCTTCATTTTCTATCGCTTCAAGTTCTTACTTTGTTTTTCAGTTTTTACTATATAGTTGATTGTACAATTGAACCTATTATAGAAGATTATGATTGTATCGTGAGTTTCAATATAGTGTGTTTGTGTGTGGTATAGTGTGTTTTTGTGTGTTATAGTATATTGTGATAGTGTTTCTTTGACTATAGTGTTTTTTTTTTTGTGATATTGTGTACTTCTTTCTAAAATAGTGTATTTGTTTGTGATATAGTGTTGTTTCTATGTATTATATATAGTTGATTGTACAATTGAACTTGTTATATAAGATTATATTGTTAGTTTCGGTGTAGTATGTTTGTATGTTGTATAATGTGTTTCTTGGTGTTATAGTATTTTCTTTGGTAAGAGCTATAATGTTTATTTGTGATAGTGTTTATTTGTATTATAGTGTATTTTTTCTTATATAGTGTATTTATTTGTGATATAGTAAGTTTCTGTGTATTATACTAGTGTATGTCCAGATTTGCGTACGTGAACCAGATGCACACTAATTTAAATGTAAACCAAGTTCACACAAATCAGATTGAATATTTTCTCTCAAGGCAAATTCTTAACCTTTTTCAAAGAGAAGAAAATTAGTCCTAAGAAGAATTTGGCAAGAATAATCTTTAATTTGAGGCATAATAATATAAATGGTTCCACGTTTATCAAACTCACAAAATAATCTCAACTATATTATATGTCATCGGATGAGCTGATGATAGAATATCACTTCTCCAATCAATTGGAAAATCCTTGAGAAACAATTTCTTTCATTTTATGATATATTAAAGGATGAAAATATAACAAAAAGTTATATGTATCATTATTATACTATATGAAACTATAGAAAATTTAAAAGTTATTGAAAATTTATCAAATTATGAATTGTATTTGTCTTATGGCGAAATCTTGATTTATTGCTGCCTAATTTCCTAGTTATATTGGCATTTTGCCAACTTTTTCTTATTGGTTTGGCTCTATTTAAAATGTGACCATGTGGGGTAGTGTCGAAGAGAGGAGAGAGAATCTCTCCGTAAAATAAAAATAAAAATAAAGAGAGGGAGAGAGAATCTAGGAAGAAATGGAATATCAAGCACACCTTGCCTTTTCCCTTTCCTTTTCAGAATAGTATTCATTAGGCAGCCTTTACAGCAATACCCAGCTATGAGTAATGAGCTACTCCAAATTTTCTACCATACGAAGTAGTATTACTATTTACTAGTATACTCTTTATTTTTATTTTTTTTAAGGTAATATGAAGTCTCTTACAAGGAAAGGGAAATCGGGGATCTCTCCTTTGTAAGGGGTGAGACTCTATCCTTTGACCTCTGAGATCGAAGGTGATGCCAATACCACTAGGCTATCATCTACTGCTCAGTATTACTAGTATACTGTATACCATTATTTCATTCCTTGTTACAATAGTATTCACTAGTCTTCTTTTCGTATTTCTACAGTATTAAATTGAAGATTAAGGTTAACGAGATTTAAATCTCATTCTTTGTAAAAATAATTAATAGTTTCGACTTTCTTACAAGAGTTTTTTTTTTTCCTTATGAGCAATAAAAATAAATCTTATAGTATTCAAATTCTTCATTTTTATATAGGTGACAATTGAGTCATTCAAATATAATACGGGTCAGGTCCACTCGGGTTTTCCTTAGTATAGGGTCGAGTCAGGTTTATATAAATTCAAGTGAAATTCAGGTCCATGATATTTATATTAACTCAAGTAAAAGTCTCTAAATTTCTGGCTAGGTATTGAATGACTTAATATCTCGTTGAGTTAATGTTGTTAACCCACAAAATCAAAATATAACGAATATACATTAGACCAGAAAGTTAAGAGGTTGATTGAAAAAATGGGTTAAAAATTAATTGTAAATGAAAGATCAAACACAATAAAATAATATTAAATTAATGAAAACATTATAATATTTTCTTTTAACCATTCCCTTCATATTAATTGCAATAGTTTGACCGATATATCTAACGATACACAATTCTGATCATCCATATCTCTAATTATGCATTAGTAAAAATTATAAAAAGTTAATATATTTAAAATATATATTGAGATGAATTTTATGGCATCTTATATGCAAAATTTTGTTTTTATATTGTTAAAAAATATAGTCAAAGTGAGACACGTGTATAGCGTGATAGTTAAACTGCTATAATTAATATGGGACAAAGATAATATATGTTAGTGTATCCTTAATGTTATGGTCGGATAAGTTTGGGCCAAATCAAAATTAGAGTGCATTCATAATACACCGGGGTGTATCATGTATATGGTTAGGGTTGGCAAAGAGTCGAGACAACTCGCGAGCTACTCGAGATCGACTCGGCCAAAACTCGACTCGAGATGTTGGTGAGTCGAGTTGAGCAACTCGGTACTCGACTCGAAAACTCGTGATAAGCTCGAATATCCAATTATTAATAGCAAAATAACTACATTCAACATTTTTCACCTTATTGTTGCTTTTAACATGAGACACTTGCAAGCTACTCGAAATCTACTCTGTCAAAACTCGACTCGACTAATGCTCGACTAGGTCAAAGGTCGGTCAAAACTCAATTCGAGTGAGCTCAACTCAACTCAGACTCGACTCGAAATGCTAACGAGTCGAGTCGAGTTAGCTCAACTCAAACTCTACTTGCATCATTATCACCCTATGCATGGTACACTTGGGTAATTTTTTGCTCATTTGCTTATTTGGAGCTCTACCTATTAGGCTATTACCCCCTCTGTCCCAAATTATTTGCTACATTTGCTTTATCACAAAAACCAAGGAGGGAGTGGGGACCACTGTCACAACAAGAATTAACAAAAAAGCAAATAGGTAAATTGTGGGACCTATCTACTATATATGAAAATATTTACAAAAATCAAGGAGAGAGTGATGACAAATTTGTAAATAAAGTGTGGGACTTATGTATTATATATGGATATATTTGCAAATGTAGCAAATAAATTGGGACACACTTAAATGACAAAATGTAGCAAATAAATTGGGACGGAGGGAGTATGTGACTATGCTCATTTTGAGGTTTTAAATGAGAAATGAGCATAAAAAATAATTATAATCCTAAATATACTAGGCTCATGTGTACACCCTGGTGTATGATAAAATTCCCTCAAAATTAGGTTCAGGGCCTGTTCTCCCCAGCTTATTTTCAGTTCAGTTCAGTTTAGTTCAATTCAGTTCAGTTCAGTTCAGTTCAATTCAGTTGGATTCAGTTCAGATCAGTTCAGTTCAGTTCAGCTCTTGACAATACTTTTACTCTCACATCATTTCAGTTCAGTTCAATTCAATTCAATTCAGTTCAGTTCAATTCAGATCAATTCTGTTCAGATCAGTTCAGTTCAGTTCAGTTGTTTTATGTCAAAGAGAACAGACCCTCAGTTCAGGGTCGAGACCAGTTTAGTATCAATTTAAAGTCAGATTTTCATATCAGTTTTTATTTTTGGATGGAGGTGGTCTTTCATATTACTTCACTAGTTTTTATATGCACGCGATGCGTGCGAAGATACGTAGAAAATTAATTTTTTTTAGGAGATGAAGAAAATTAAATTAATTATTAATTATTTCTAATAAATTAGGAATATTTGAATTGTTGATGGTTTTCTTTTTGTAATATCTTTTTTTATTTTTTAAATTAATTAGGTAGTTTCTTTTTTTATTTTTTCATTTTTTTTATTAAAGTAAGTAGTTAAAATAGAGATGTTATGAGGGTAAAATGGGGTTTCTAATATTTTGGTGTCCTACCCCTCTTCCCATATACTCCCTCCGTCCTTTATTAGTTTACTCCTTTTAACTTTTCATATTTATCGATGTAAAACTTTGAGTAATAATATCTCCAATTATGTATTTGTAAAAATTATAAAAATTTAATATTCAAAAACTACATATTGAGACGAATCAAATAATATCACACATGATTATATTTTCCTTACATATAAAGAACAAATGACGGTCAAAGTAATAAAGATGAATAGTGTTATAAGTCAAAGTGGGTAAACTAATAAAGGACGGAGGTAGTAGAATAGAGATTCAAACCGAGTTAAGTATTTCTATTTTCACATTAGAAGATAATCGAGTTTAATTTACCAAGTCTAATTTTTTGCACCTAATTATGGAATTCCACAGTTAATTTTTTCAATTATTGAGTACAATCTCAATTTGCCAATTTGGGAGATAATTTTCTCAATTTATCTTTTTTGGTTTTTATTCTATTTTCAGTCACAAGAGCTTAATTCGACAGTAATAGACTGCAGTCCCTTTTTTGTCTGCTTCAATTCTCAAATTAATTTTTTTTACCACCTACATTCTCCAAATTTGTCTCTAATCTCTCATGGTCCTTTTCTCTCTCTCTTTCTCTCTCCTCCCCTTCTCTCCTCACTCACTCCATCTAAAGTTCAGATTTGTTTGAGTTCTTACAACAAACGTTTCTTGTGCTCTGAACCCATGATTTAATTGAGGTTTTAATTCTGTTTTTTGAAAGAATTTCTGGGTTTTCTTTTTCTTTTTTATGGGTGCCGTTTCAAAGATGGGTTGTTTTCATTTCCACCAATACCATTGATGAACTGAGGTACGTTACTGGGTTACTCTCTTTTTCATTTTAAAAAAAATTTGTAGTATTTATACCTCTTTGATTTTGAGTTCAATGTGTTTTTATGCTCAATTGATAATTGGATATCTAAATTGGGTTTTGATAGGCACACCAAGTGTTTGTGGAAAGCTCTAAGAGAGAGAAATTTGAAGTGGAGGAAAGGTGTTTTTTTGTATCAGAATCAGAATGAGAGATTTCCCATCTTGTTTTGGTGAAAATGCTGTGCAAATAGCTGATTCTTCATCTTCTAATGGTAATAAAACTGCTCAAAATCTGGTTACTTGTGTATATCAATGTCGATTTCGAGGGCGGTCATGTTTAATAACAGTCACATGGAGTAAGAATTTGATGGGGCAAGGTTTAAGTGTTGGAATTGATGATTCAAGCAACCAATGTTTGTGTAAGGTTGATATTAAGCCATGGTTATTCTCTAAGAGAAAAGGGTCTAAGAGCTTAGATGTTGAGTCTAGTAATATTGATTTATATTGGGATCTTTCATCAGCTAAATTTGGATCTGGACCTGAACCTTTGGAGGGTTTTTACTTGGCAATTGTGTGTGATAAACAGATGATTCTTCTACTGGGAGATATGAGGAAGGAAGCTTTCAAAAAGACAAATGCTACTCCTGTTTCTAGTAATGCTGTTTTCATTGCAAAGAGAGAACATGTTTATGGGAAGAAGGTTTTCTACTCCAAGGCTAAGTTCAGCGATAATGGTCCTGTGCACGACCTCATGATCGAGTGTGACACAATTAGCACCAATGACCCTTGCTTGATTGTTCGTGTGGATACTAAAAATTTGATGCAGGTCAAGCGGCTTCGCTGGAAATTCCGTGGTAATCACACTATCCTGATTGATGGGCTCCCTGTTGAAGTTTTCTGGGATGTTCATAGTTGGCTTTTCGGTTCATCTCCTGGAAGTGCAGTTTTTATGTTCAGAACTAGTCTCACCGCTGAGAAGTTATGGGCTAGTCAGCCTCTTTGTGATCCTAATGTATTGCATTGGTCAACTTCGCAAAGAATTCGAGATTCTCAATCGCACCAACTTGGTTTCTCTTTGATCTTGTATGCCTGGAAGCAAGAATAGTGAGATTCAAGGATTCTTTGTTGAGTGCTAAGTGCTAACAGAGATACATTAGGAAGTGTCCATTTACCTTTCTATGTGATGGAACTACACCATAATTTTTATATTATTGGTTTTCCTTTGTCTTTCTTGTCCTTTATTTGGAGGAGGAAGATAAATTAAATAGATCAAAGTGATTTTTGTTGCCTTTGATTGTAAATTCCTCTGTCCAATGTCCTCACTAGTTTTTACGCGGTATTCTGTTGCTTTATGAAGATTAAATCTTTTTTTTTTTGTGCTTATAAATCATAGGGGATAGACGATTCTAATTGTATCTCAGCTGCGTACTTGTTTCTCTTGTTCTGTATGCTACACGTACTGAAAGTATGACGCTTCTTTGTGATATTTTGGCTAGCCCTGTTTGTTTCTTGATAGTTTAACAAGTGAAAATTTTGATTAGTGGGTGGGAGTTGAACTCCTTATTTTGCAGGATCTAACATCAGATTCAAGCAAGAAAATTCAAGGTTGGGTCTCCTTGAATTATTGCATTTATCTTCTCAGATGCATGTTTCTTGATAACTAACTAACTGCTTTTTTTTTCCCCTGCAGGGATATGGGTTATTCCACAGAAATGGGCACATTGCTAAATAGTTGTTTCAGTGGGTCGTGTTATCCGATGGTTCAAGTGATGAGATCACTGTATGTTTTGCGATTTGGATGACTTGTTGGTGGCTTTTCTGCTTGTACATGTATAATGCAGCTAAAATTGTTCTCGTGACTATCAAAGATCATGATTTATAGTGCATCAAGTAATTGGTATGACTATGTGACTGCAATTAAAGTTCTTGAACTTGTCAAGGAAACATGCCATTTATAGTTATTGTAGAGAAATCTGTTCCTCGCCTTAACATTGAGATTGTGCTCCCGATGTTTTGCCTGTGGTTCAACTGTGATCACTTCAAGGCTGGTTAGTATTCTCTGGCTTCTAAATCCAGGTACAGAGAGGAAGTCAGTAATCATGTAGCTTCAACTTGTTTTTCTTTTGTCCAAACTAATTGTTGATGGAGCCTTATTGTTTATATGTTGTAAACTTCCTTGATGTTTAAATCAATTTCTTCTAATTGTGGTGTTTGTTTTGCACTAGATGCTTCATCTAAGCATAAAATTTTTGTACAAATCACTTGCATGTTGCTTCATGACATGTGTGATTTGACTAGTGTGCATGTAGTAATCATTTCACTACTATCCAACGATGGTACTGTAGCATTAGCCTATATTCCTATAGACAATAATAGATATGCAAGAAGGCATTCACCTGTGGGTTACACAATGAAACAATCTTCCTTGATTCAGGTTCAGCCCTTCAACCTGCTCTTATCCGTCCTGCAAAATGTGAAAGAAGATAATTGTTAAAGACCAGCACGAAGCTCCAGTCTGCCACAACAAAGTTGAAGGAAATACTAGTTACTTTGCCTGGTATTGCTTATTTTTGATTCTAAAAAATCGTTTTACTCATGGCATTGCTTATTGTTGATTTTGGAAAATACATTTATGCCGAGTATTGTTTTCGCATTTGACAGCTCTATGTTCTGTCGACATTTTGCATTCAACCTAGTTTGCTAAACTTATATGGTCCATCCGACATAGCTATCCTCTTGCCCTCACGTTGTCCATTGATTATGCAGATAGCTTATAAGCGGGTTTGAAGAAGGGGTAGGCAGTAGGGAGTAGGAGTGATAAGGAGGAACCAAAATGGCTAAATTTCTTAAACTGAAGAATCCAAATCTCTCGTATAATATTGATTGCCATCCTTGTTGATACATGAAGGGGAAAAAACCCATCTATTTTGAATCCTGCATATACTAAAAAATTATAGATTAAGCTTCAATAATGTTACCTTTTGTGCTAATGAAGTGTTTAGTATCGTAATCCAATTGCAGATCCCTATGCGTTTGCTATCCCATGCGAAGCTAAAAGACTATCCATCCTTTGATGCTTCTTTGTTGAAGATTCTCTTTTGGTGAAGACACCTAGACAAAGAGAATCTTCCTTTTGTTCCCTTCTAGTTCCCTACCTCTTGTATATCTTGACATACATTGATCTTTGCTTTTTCAACAAATTCAAACGGACACCTTTAATTCTTTCTCCTCTATTGCACATTTGCACTGCTAAGCATCAGTCTTCCCACCATTAGGCTGGTACCACATAATTTTTCTGTAGAGCAATGCTATATGCTTTTTCTTATTGCTTTTCTAGTGAATGGAGAAGTCCCTACTTCGCCTCTAGGAAATAGAAGGGAGATGAGGTTAGGTCTGTTTGCAGCCTTAATTGGACTGTATATTTAGGAAAGCTGTGCCCTTGTAACTGACAAAAGTCGGTTTATAAAATGGTCGAAAGATTTACCATGTTTGCACAGCTTTTCTGAGCCACCCTTATTATTAATGCCAAAATGTTTGTTAATCTACTTGAATATACATGCTAACATGTCAGCTATACTAAATCTTGTAACTTCTTCACGTACTTACAGTGTATATCCCACTTGTTTCAGTACTTGGTATACTTTGCTAACATGTTTTGAGAATATCAAATTAATGCAACTACTTTGTCAAGTTCTGGAAACCAGGCAACTCCAGCAATTTAAGCACAGTTTTCTTGGGTGTTTAAGATAGAACTGAATTAGTTAGATTAACTAAACCCTGAGTCTCCATAAATCACTTGGCTCTCTGATATTATTTCAATTGATTGGAGACGTTACAATGTACAGTGTGATTTAGCAATGGGTAATTTCATGATAATAACGGCCCTTTCATCTTCTGTATAGGAGCTTGAGACATGATTTTGGTTCATCTGTTTTTCTGTATGGACTATGATGCTATTGCCTTTGGTCAGACTATATTGTTATAGAAGCTTCTACAAACTATTCTAACATAAGATTTGATCACATTTTTAAATAGGCCATCATTAATTGTTTATGAGGCGAACATACAGGTGCCATATCTTGCTGATAATTCTTGATCAGCTGGCTTCAAATTGATGGCGGGATACATAATCTCATACTGCATTGGCGACAGTTATTAGTGAAAAACCCTTAAGAGCTGTTTGAGACTTTTAAATTGTCTTTTTAAGTCACTTATTGCAGAACTTGAAGTGGACAGTTGTTGATGCTTTTAAGTCTTCATGTAATATCGTAGATGTGGTAGTGAAATTGAGTCCGGAGAAAGTGCATGTCTCAAAATTGTACTGGTTAAAGCCTATGGACATATTATGTGCTTGCTCATGTTGATTGAACTACATCGTTGAAGAGTTTTGCTCTCACCATTTCTTATAATTTTAGGCTCTTTTGACATAAAATGTTATTTTTTTAGTGTTTATGGTTTATTGTGGGCTAATATAGAGTGGGATGTAAGTGGTCTTTTTATAAGGCAGAATCCTGACTTTCACTTTGTATGTAGCTTGGCCTACTCCTTCGATGTGTGGCTTATATGCTCGTCTGCTTTGTAGGAGCAAAGTGACCTTCGCAGAGTTGGAACTTCAAATCTGTCGAGTTAAACTGAATTCAACAGCGTCTTGTTTGCAGTACACTATTGCTGTGGAAGTGGTAAGTTGGTAGATCTGATGGACGAGTCAGAAAGTTTTGTGAACATGCGAAAATGAAAATTTGCATATAAAGAATAGAGGCCTATCTGGGAGACTTTGAATGATTATCATAAAGCTAATCACATGTACACTTATCTTGTTAATCTCCGAAATCGGTAACAGAATACTAGAAACGTCTTTTTTTTCAAGCATTTCGAAGAACTTTCAATTATCTCGCTCGCAATTTTAGTTCTATAAAAGTGGAAAACTAAAACCGAACACGGGCAACGATATTTTCTTGTTCCTTAGAGATTTGTTTCTGATCTATATTTTATTTTCATGTGGCAGGAACACACTGTAGAAAAGCTCAAAAAGCACTTTCGAAGGGGTCCCCTCCCCTGCCCTCTTGATGTGTCTAGCTACTGCCATTGCTGTCTGCCTGAGCTAACTCAACCACACCAAATTGACAATACATTTTCTTTCAGATGCCCTATTTCTCTCAAAGGACTTGCACGTTATTGGTTTGGTCAAAATGACCAAGTCTGTTACTTAAAGAGTTGGAATATTTTTGGCCAACATAATGGTTTTGCAGGAGAGGACAAGGCTTCAACTGCCAATTCTAGTATCATGATGTTAATGACCAGACTTCTGATCTTTTATTGTCTGTTAGTACCGTTTACGATTTACTAACATTGTGTACTTCATACAAAGTAGTTTACTTCATTTGGGACATTAACCTATAAATACGGGCAAATTTCTTGTTATGTAGAAGTAGTAAATAGACTAGCTGACGTTCACATGCCACTCATCAAATTTAATTTCATGTATGAAAACTCTAGATGACTAAACTTCTTGTTCGTGTAGTACTGCTCATCAAATTGACCAAAGTGTCATTGTGAACCAATTATTGTCCCAAACACTAGATTTGCAAGTATAAATTGGACTCTTAACGGCGTCAGATGGTCTTTTTGCAAGAAAGGTAGAAGTACAAAAAATGGTGATACTTGAACACCTTTAGTACTTGCTAGAGTATTTTGCTTGGAATTAGGGAGGGGAAAGGGGGGGGGGGGGGGGGTTGTGTGTTTGGCTTGTAGTGTGTCTAGCTGGGGTTTTGTGTAAGGATAGTCTAAAAGATTTTTTTTCTTACTTATTAAATGAAAATTTCTTATTAAGAAATACTAAAACATATTCTAGTATATATCAACTAAATAGTTTTTAGTAACGATAAAACACTTGCTAATAAGGTAATAGCAATATCATTAAGGATTTGTTCTTTTCGACATAATACAATTTAATTGAACTGAATTGCAACTAATAGAAATGATAATTGGAGCTGAACTGAACTGATTGCAACTGAACCGAACTGATTGCAATCGAACTAACTGAAAATAAGATGGGGAGAACAAACCCTAAAATACTTATAGTACTAAATAATTTTTTTTTGTATTAACAACATATTTCTTAATAACGCCTTTTATTCATTCCACATACCTCGTTTCAGAGTTATAGTGCATATTGTAGTTTATCCTTTTGATTTCTGGCATTTCAAGTATAATTATAAAGATTTTTTTGAAAAAAAAGTAGAAGTGTAGAACTACGTCCTTGATGTCTATAACTCTATATGTAAAAGGATTCAGTGGAAAATGGAGTTTTAAATTCTTACCAAGTGGCGTACATTATCCCTTTGCGTCTTTTGGAGTTTGTGGAATAAAAGGTTATTTTCCAGTCCAAATAGTTCAAAGATAAATTAAATTAAAGACGGGAGCAATGTTTTTTTTTTTCTTCTTTTTATTCATAGGTTGTGGGCCTTGTGTGTGAGTGTGGTCCCCTTCTGTTGGTTGGTTTAAAACTTGTTAAGTGTCACAAATACTAGGCAATAATATAAGTACTTGATTAATCTTTCCTCCATAAACAAGTTTCACACCTTATTTGACACAAAATCGAAAAAACAATGTTCCATGTGAAAATGGGTAAAGGGATAATAACGAAACAAAGGGTTGATATTGAGATAGATTTTATATATGGATGTCCGTAGTAGTATGATAGTACTTGACTTGTAAATAAGTATTAAATGTATTTTTTAAAATAATATTATTTGAGGAATATATGATATATAATTCTAAGTCAATTTATATAATTAATACTTATTTATTTTTTAATAGTTTTATTTTTAACTTTTTATATGAAGATCTCAAGACTTCATATATCATTCTCCTTATTTTAAAAGTAAGGAATTTTTTAAAGCTATATACCAGTATTATATACTTCATCTGTTTCTTTTTAATGTACAAACTTTCTTTTTTAGTTTGTTTCTTTTCAATCTACACACTATTGTTTTTTGTATTTTTTAATAACATGTCACATCTACTTTTTCCTCTTTTTCCACCAATGTCATCTACTTTTTAATATTTTAACCGACTTTTTTAGTTGTTCTATCCACCTTTACAATTTCTCTCTCATATTTTTGTACTTCCTCCTTAGTTAAAAAGAAACGAACGGTGACTAATATGTTTGTTAAAAGTCTATACTCTATACTCATTTCTTTTAAGTTTTTATAGTAAATTTGTAGTCCTATAAAGGTATCCATTATTTTTCTTTATCTCATCAATCAACAAAATTTGTTAGTAATATATAATTATGCATACTAAACTCATTTCTTAGGTTAAACATTATTGTAGTTAGTTAATTTTTTTTTTTTGATGAAATAGGATAAAAATAAGGCAAATTCATTTCACTCCATATAGCAAGAACTTTGGAATAATATAACTAACTTGTGTTGAATTCTCACTTCATGTTATTCGGGATTGTACTGATGCTTCGGCAATTTGGTGTTTGTTATCCCCTCCCCAAGATTTTTGGATGTGTAGCAATATTAAAGAATGGTTGCGTTTTTGTGTTAGTAGACATCATCAAAGCAATGAGTTGAATTGGTCCCTTCTTTTTCCTTTGGTATGCTTTGAGATTTGGTGTTAAATTTTCAGATTATATGAAAATGGGCACGGGTAACCCAATAAGGAAGAGGAGAGTTTATCCCACTTACAAGTTAGGAGGTTCCATCCTAAAACCAATTGGTGATAGGAGAAGTAACTCATAATCTTATAAAGTGGTTTATTCTCTCCTCTTTCTCCAATGTGGGACACTCACAAGTGAGCATTTCATGGGTTCAATACACCTTCTCACTTGTGAGTGTCTTTAGACTTTAGAGCTAACTGAAAAGGTAATCAGAAATAATCCTCTTAGGGGCTGGACATCCTATCGAGGTAAATCCTTAATTACCCAGTTGCTTGATTAGAGGCCCAGTTTAGAAGAGACCCACAACCCGGGCACTGATAACATGTTAATTTTTTAAATTATATGAAAATGGGCCTGGGTAATCCAATAAGGAGGAGGAGAGTTCAGCCCACTTACAAGTTAGGAGGTTCCATCCTAAAACCAATTGGTGATAGGAGAAGTAAATCCTAATCTTATAAAGTGGTTTAACCAATTGGTTTTAGTGTGGAACCTCCTTTGGGCTTGCATGTGGACCGAAATCTCCTCCTCCGTATTGGGTTGTCCTGGCACATTTTAAGTCATATCAAATTTATCATGGTATCAAAGCCCAAGGTTGTTGGGCCTTTCATATTGGGCATTTGTCATGTAACTAGATAAGTCCCTCTATTGGACGATCATTCCCAATAAGGATTGCCAAACTAGTATGCCTTAATTCTAAGGACACTCACATGTGAGAGGGATTATTGAACCCCATGTATGTTGTGCACATGTGAGTTGTCCCACATTGGAGAAAGATGAGAGAAAATACCACAATATAAGCTAGAGGAGCTACTCCTACTATTGCCAATTGGTTTTAGTGTGGAATCTCTTTTGGGCTTGTATGTGGACCGAACTCTCCTCCTCCGTATTGGGTTGTCCAGACCCATTTTAAGTCATATCACATTTGACATTTGTTATTTCCCTAGGAACACTACAAGAGGAGGGGTGAATTGTAGGTGTAGAAATAAACGTAACTTTTTGCGGAAATTAAAACTTAAACGAATAAACAAGCTAGAGGAACACAAGGGATTTTTACGAGGAAAAACTTCTTGGGCCCAACAAGAAGAAACAACCTCGACCACTAGGGATTTTAAACTCAACTCTTTCACTAATTAGGCCAAACAACTTTGTTACAACCTAATTCTAACTCGAGCCACACCTTGAGTTCCTAAACTCAAGTTCCTGAGCCACTGTTCCCTTAACAGATAGTTCCTCTCAACTTCACTCGAAGTTTCTCACTCATACAAGCTTCACTCAAAGCTTCTCTCTTACAGAACTTCACTCAAAGTTCCCTTACCCCAAAAACCAAAATACAATTGATCGAAATAAGCTTAGTGGAATTAGAGTAAGAAAGCAAAGAACAAATGGCTATTATAGAGAATGAAGGCAGTTACACTTAATTAGTTAAACTCACTTAATTACTTAGTCAGACACATTTGGAACTCATTTAGACTTCAATATTTATAGTGATAATCACAAAGAACGTGGGAGTAAAACTCGATTACATGTTAAGTCCATTAACCCATGATGTTCCTTCCCCTAAGGAACACGTTTCTCATCATGTCCCATGATCCCATGATCTCAATATGAACGTGGATATATTTTAGCCACAACTCCTAAGTAATAGGAGTTCCTTGAGCTTTATCCGAAAATCAGTTAGTTTAAAAACAGATTTTATCATTAAAACTAAATTTTTAATCTTTAAGAAAATATTATCTTTTAAACGAATTCTATATAAAACCGGATAATTATTTTCCTATATTTTCCGAAAAACAAAATCTTTTCCTTAAAAGATTTTCTTTTAAAACTGATTTTATCATTAAACTGATTTAAATTAGATAAACTAATTTCCTATAATTTAGGCATGACTTACTCAATTGCATAATTGTACCGTTATACTTTTGCACGCCTAAGTCTAGTTCCTTTATAAACCAAGTTCCTTTAACAATTCTTTAGTGCCACTTAGTTTGTTCCTTAGAAAGGAACAAACTCTCATTCTCAAATAAAACTGCCAATGTTCCTTACCATCCTTACTTTGTTCCTTTACAATGGAACTAGAAAATAAAACGCCTAGCTTTTATTCTTCTTGATCCAATGCTTGCTCCAGTATCAACTTATAGAAACTTCTTTACTTAGCCTTTGAAATCCTCTCTTGACTTCTTCCTTGACTTCGTATTCTCCCAGTTCCTCATTGATACCTTAAACATCATACACTTAAATAACTCATTAGTTCACTACTTAGTTTGCATCTTTGTTTCTTTGTCATCATCAAAACTAGGGTTCAACAACATTTGGAAAGCAAGAAATTGTTCCCTCTTTGATAAAAAGCCGCATATGCCAGCCCTAGTCACCCTGAACTTGGCCATTAACGTGGCCAAGGAGTTCATGACCGCTCAATCTTCCCCTATTGCAAACCCGTCGGTCATGTGTACTTCTTGGAGACCTTCTCCGCCTCCATTTGTCCATATTCATGTGGATGCTTCCTTTATGAACATTAAAACCAAGGCAAGTATGGCAGAAGTTATTCGAGATTCTTTAGGAGGTTGGCTTCTTGGGTTTTTTTTTCATTTTCCTATGCTCTTAACCCATATCATGCAGAATAGTTGGCTATAAAACAGGGATTCGAGATGGCAAGATCAAAGCATTTCACGCATGTTGCTCTAGTTTCCGAGTGTAAAAAAGTTGTAGACATCATAAATTGTAACTCTATGCAAATCGACTTCTATAGTGACCTGATTACGGACTGCAGGGAGCTGCGACATTACTTCCAGGAAACCAGCCTTACTTTCGTTAGACGGGAAGACAACCAGTTGCCGGATATGTTAGCTCATGAGTGTATGAGCAGATTTGATACCCTTGATGTAATTAGACGTTTTCCCGACCCCCCTAATTATTGTCAAAAGTTACTCTCTATGGATTGTAATAGGCTTTTTGCCATAACTCTATGATCTTTATGTTACCGTTGTTAAAAAAAAAATTATTTAAAATCCCAAAATGAAATACAATGGCAAAATTGTGCTAGCTAGCAATACGAGGCTTAGCTTGGAAAGAGAAATTATAATATTAGATAATTTTATAATCATGCATCTTGTATTTTCTATAAGAATAATAAAAATTCATAAACTAATATACTCTTAACAAAATTAGGAGTTTTAGTCCTACTAGGATTGAGATTTTAGGAGTCCTATTCCTACTAGAATTAGGAAACAAACAAACTTTTTTTTTTGAGGGGGAAGGAAACAAACAAACTCATAACAAATTAAAATTTAATATTCCTAAATTACATAGAATTCTAACAGATTTAGAATACTACACAATTAACACTTCTCATACGCATCATATAGGATTTGGAGTAATATGTATGATGCATATGAGAAGTGTTAATTATGTAGATAGTGTTCTAAATCTGTTAGAATTCTATGTAATTTAGGAGTTTTAATTTTTAGTTTGTTATGAGTTTGTTTGTTTCCTAATTCTAGTAGGAATAGGACTCTTAAAATCCCAATCTTAGTAGGATTAAAACTTCTAATTTTATTAGGAGTATATTAGTTTATGAATCCTAATTAAGTTAGAAATCTAAATCCTAGTAATTTTCGATTAAAAAAAAAAAAGAATAATAAAAACTTATAGGGTTTATCTTACGTTTGAACTTTTTCTTGAACTAGCATAACCAAAACACAAAAGATCAAGAAAGCTACTCTATTTTAATTTTTTGTGCTCGAGTAAGCTAATTTAAAATCAAGTTCTGATATTTGACAGAATTTGGAATAAAAATTATAAATTTGATAGAATCTAAAATCAAGTTAATTCTCTTATGACCTATATTTTGAATACAAACTAGGGTTACCACAAGTATATCATGATGGTCGATGGATGAACATAAACAAATTATTGACAAAAAACAATTAATAGAGAGTACTAATCAAGACTTAAGCTTATATATTTCACTGATTGTAATTCTAAACAAAAGAAAGAAAGAACAAAGTATTTAATTATAATAGATCAGTATGAATAGTATGATAAACTAAGCTACTACATTATATTGCCGCCGTGACATGATCTTATATCCATCAGACGATGTCGATACCTCGTCATCATCATCATCCATACTGATACTAACATCTGAAACGTAATCGTTGGAGCCCACGGAAGAAGCAATAACACTAGAGTCGTCAACACCATCCTTCTCCTTCTCGTCATCATGATCAATATTTATAATATCATGATGATGATTAGCATGAACATGAACATTATCATGAAGATTATGATGACGATGATGATGTCCAGTGTAGCAAAGTGATTGAGGCATGATTTCCTTGATAGTCATATCAAAGACACGGTAGCGTTTTCTAGGAGGAGGAAGACAATTATGATGAATAACACTTGGAGTAGTGTAAGAAAATGCCTTGTCTGAATCAATATTATAAGGCAACATTATTGTAACCGCGTCATATTCGTCGTAATAATTCTGGCAAACTAGCCGGAGTTCCTCGGCGCTGAAGTCGAATTCGTCGGTCGTGGTGTGGTCGATGCAGCTTTGTATGTCTTCTCTTTGTTCTTCGAGGGAGGTATCCATATCCATATCCATATCCATTGTTGTTTGTAGACTAGAGAACGTATGTAGTATGTAGTATGTAGTATGTAGTATGTAGTATGTTGTAGGTTAGATATTATTCACAACAAATATTATTAGGGTAGCAGCATAGCTTTAATCTCTATTTATAAGATTGTAAATAGCTTAGCTTGGGAAGTAAGCTAAATTTACCGACTTATGATTAAATGTAATTTGACAAAAGAAAACTTTGCAAATAACGGCTATAATTGAGTTTGGTATCATATTTTATTTTCCGAATCAAAATCAAATCTTGAAGTCGTAGTAAGACAACTAGATGTCTAAATTGATATGTGGTAATAAATTAATGCTAGCGAGTAATGAGTAATGGAATAAGAGTTTGTCTTGTAAGAAACCGTCTACTTTTAAATTAAAATTAGGCAATGGTAAGCCCAATATTAAAAAGAAAATTAGCCCGATAGTGAGTACGTTAATTTCTTTCGATGACTAGTTTAATTCATTTAGTGACTAAGTCTATTTTTATATTTAAATTGTACCGTCTCTTTTAATAATTTTTGGTAATGGAAAGGCAAAATCAAATACTGGATGAAAGCTCATTGAAAGTTGGGCCGGATTACTAATTTAGGACAGAAAAATGGGCCATTTACCGAAGCTATTTTCATTTAACAATAGGTATATATACTTCATCCATTTTCTTTACTTGCAAGTTCCTCATTTTAGGAAATTGTATATTATATACTACAATATTGACATATTTAACAATATATTATCTCTTCTTTTCTCCTAGTACATGAGGTCCTCTTTTTTTATTATTATTATAATTTCTCTCGACTTTTCTCCTCTCCTAAATTCTTCTGCCATGCTCTAATACCGCAAGTTAAAAAATGGAGGAAGTACATACCAACCAAGAGAAAAGGAGAAGGATAAAACAAAGACCCATGTTTGGTTCAGGTTATGCAATGCAAAGAGAATGAAATCAAATAGAGAAATGGAACAATAACAGAACTTGTTACCCTTTTTAGGTCTTTGGTTGAAGCATTGGAATGAAAAGGGAAAGGAATTCACTATCACAAACAAATGAATTTTGTTGCTTAAGAGGAAGGAAAGATAATTATAAATTAGGAGAGTTCATTACTACCAAGTAATTAATGGATCGAGAAGGGGTTAAACCAAGTACGCAGAAAAAAAGTAAGTATATGATTACGTTACTTAGAGCCTAAAAATATTGAATCAAACATGCTCTAAGTGCTTGTTTGATTCAAACGATGAAATAAAATGTGATTGGAATCAAATTGAAGAATGTAATGGTAACAATATTAGGTATTTTTGGTAAAAAGAATATAATCATTACAGAATGGATTTTGTAACTTCTTGAGGGGGAATAAGGAAAGGTACTAGCATTTAATGATAATAGATAAAAGAGGGGTTGAACCAAAAAGAAGAAAAGGAGTATGTTATTAATTCTATTTTTGGAGCGCAAAAATATTAAGCTAAATATGCTTGACAGTTATAACCGATAATACTCATTCTCATGTTTCTTCTTTTACGTGGAATAATAAAATACTCATTCTCATGTAAGTAATACGGTTATTTCACCTAAATGAAGAATAAGTGGTACATGGAGTATAATATGTTACTCATTCTCATGCATGTTTCCTCTTTTACGTGAAATAACTCGTGTAAGTGTAGGAAATAAACCTACATAAATCAAATAATTTTACCTGAACTACAAAAAATAGCTTTGTCGTGGTATGATGACTACTTCTATAGAAACAAATTTCGTCACCCTCAGCTTTTAAGGTTCTTATAATCTGCCAGATCAGTGTGGATTAGTTCTAATAGTTCAAACACCCTATTAGTAACTGTTTTGAATGACTTTCTTATAAATTTATCTTCAACACATACTTCACACTTGTTAAGTCCATCATTAACCATATCATGAAGTAGATTCATTTGTTTTAATCGATTTATTAAAGCAATCCCCACATGAGTACATAACCCGACCAAAAGAATGTGCAACAGATTTACAAGCTCAACAATTTAATTAAGTAGAAGAAGTGATCACTCTCATTGAAATTAGGAGTTACAATATCCAAAAGAAAAAACCCAGCATTAACGTGCCCCTTCCCAACAAACTCGCCATTGCGAGTCAATATCAGTTTATTATCATAAAAAACTAACTTGACACCTGCTTTGCTGAGCAGACTACATGAAACTAAATTTCCACGAAGAAAGAGGATATACAGAACATCAGGGAGCTAAAGATTTTCCAGATTTCAGCTTCAGGAGAATTTTTCCTTTCCAAGTACCCCATATTTGCTATCATTTCCCATGTTTTGGTCATCCCCATCCACCTTTTGAAACTCCACAAATAGGTCCTTGTTAGCACATAAGTGACAAGAGGCTACCGTGTCCACAATGCACTTTGAATTATTCTCAACCAGATTAACCTCAAAACCACTGCAGTGACAAGGTCATCTGCCTCAGCTAGATTTGATTGACCCTTGGGTTGATCTTTCGAGCGTTGACCCGAACATGCACCCGACTTACCATAAGAATAACAACAACCCAGTTTCTTTTCAATCCTTCCACTACACTTAAACTTTATCCCTTATCCTAGGGCTTTGACCTTTCCACCACACTTCTTGGAATCTCCTCTAGGCTTCCCGAAAACGAGCCAGAACCAGAGCCAACTTCAACCAGATTAGCCTTAACTGCTAGATTGTTTGCAATTGGGGTTTCAAAATCTTTCAATCTATTTTCCTCTTCAATTTTCATATGACCAACTAACTCCTCTAGAATCAGGCCCCTCTATTTATGCTTCAGATGATTATGATAAGTAATCCATGACTCATGAACTTTTCAATCAGAACATTGGTTTCAAGAATTTTACTCATCTTCATTCCTTCAACAAATAGATTCTCGTACACATGAACTTCTTATATTATATTGGCTTATTATCTACCAATTTAAAGTTCAACCAGTTTTCAGTTCATACTTTTTTTTCCAGCATCATCAACACCATACTTTTTCTCCAAATAGCTCCATATTGACTTTGCAGACATAACAGATACAAATAAATCAAATATGGAGGCTGCCATGAGGTTCAACATGTTCTTAATAATTCTATTATTCCTGAATTTTTTTTTATACTAACACCCTTATCAGATTTAGGGCTTTCTTTTTACAAGAGTTTCAGAAATAATAATCGTACTAGAAGAAGGAACTACAACATCCTTTTTAGCAAGTTGATCATTAAACAGAATATAGTCAAGTTCTACTTGTTCACAAGCAATTAAGAACTTTTGAGACCACTGCTTATAATTAGTTCCATCTAAAGGTTCCAACTTTGACAAATCAAGGAAAAATCTACTTTGAGAACTAGACATGATTTCAACATAACAAATTTGTATAATTGCATGAAATATATCTACGTAAATCAAATAACTGAACCTGAATTACAAGAACAAGTTGTGCCGTGGTACAATGGCCACTGTATTAGAAACGAATTTCACCACCTTCGATGTGGATTCATGATGACTTTTGTCCCCCAAGGTTCACACAACTATCTCTAACTTTGTGTACCCGATTCAAATATTGGTATCTCTCAAGAACTGCTCAAATCTCAGAGAAATAAGGTAGGCTTTTGTTTTAGGATTATATTGAATGAATGAAAAGAACGACCAAGAAAGAATTATATGAGGGTTTAAGAAAACAACTCAGAAATAAAAAGGAAATAAAGTTTTTGGGAATCCTGAGAACATCGAGTTACGGGATGCTCTCGACGATCCACCGCGAGACACGACAAATACTACAAGTCGCGATAAGCTCTCGGCAAAAAATCAAGCAAGTTTAGTTGATGCACCAAACGTATAGAATAGCATGTCACGCAACATTGCTGCGCTGGTGCACAAGAATGCGTCTGATGCATTCAAGATGCGATGGGCCGATGGCGCACAAGAATGCGTCTAACGCTTTCAAGCCGCGCTTGATGCAGAGAACTCTCGCATAGCTTCACATTCCACTTGAGATGAAATCTAACAGTGAGTTCATACGTTGGTCCACGAAATAAAGGTTCTGTATAAATATACTCAATAGAATAACGACCCGTTTGGTTAGGGGTCATAAATGATGGTAATGCTAATGGAATTTAGCGTAAAATTTATAAAGAAGTTCTCATGTCAATGATCATGCTAATGAAACATCACAAAATATGGGTTTTCCTATATAAAATTTTCATTAATACCACCTTGCCAAGTGATAATGGATAGTAATGAGATTTTCAGAAGAAAATGGATGTTTTGGGATCAAGTAGCATTACCATGGGTAATGATGTGGGATTTCCTTTACAAATTTACACTATAATGCATTACCATTACCACCATTTATGACATCTAACCAAACGGCTCGTAAGGGTACTAAACTGAGTCAATGTCATTTAGTTTGGCCAAGGAATTTGTAATTTCTTGCATTGGCTTTGAGTGTTGTGAAATTGTACTCAAATTCTTAGATGTAAATGTTACATCATAATTTATGGTGTTAACAATCGACAAACCACCTTTTTTTTTAAAACATAACTCAAATGACATGAGATAAATGACATAATGACATGAGATCCATGTCATTATCTGTATACTACATTTCATTCCTGTTAGAATATTTGTCATTATGCATGTTATACACTAAGTTATATATGGTGTAACATATTACACCCAATACGCACTCGAAATATTGTTTGCCACAAATTGTCATGATTCTTTAGTTTTGGTGGTGAGGATTGAAGTAGAATCTTATCTAGTAGGTATTTCCTCTGTATTTTTTAGTTTGCTCACTTGAAATCTTGACACTATTGTCAATTAGAGAGAATCTTCTTAATTCTTCTCAATATATGAGATAAAATATAGTCATGTCGGGTTTTGTTTGATTCGTCTTAATTAATACTTTATTAATATTCGATCATTATAATTTTCGCTAATATATAATGGAAGATGTTTAGTTAAGGTCAAAGAAATGCAATAACAAATGTGAAGAATCAAAAGAGGTAAACTAAACAATTACAAAGGAGTAACCCCTACTTCCTAGTAGGTTGCAATATGGCCTCGGCTGGGGAATATAATTTTTTTCTGATAGGAAGAGGAAGAAAATATATCATTAATAATAAGTCAAATGGCAACATATAAAATAATTAAGATCTGAAAAATACAGATTTAGCAAATTGTATCAATTTTCTAGAGGTGATCATGGGCCGGGCCGGGTTCGGGCCGGGCCGCGGCCAAAAAAATTTGCCCATCGGCCGGGCCGGGCCTAAATTCGGGCCGAATTTTTGTGTCCAAAAGCCCGCTATTTCGGGCCGGGCTTAGCGGGCTTTTTGCGGGCCGAAACGGGCCGGGCCAAAAAATAGACTAAAAAGTCGTTTTTAGCTTGCCCAAGAGCCCGCCCAAAAACAAAAAAAAATGACCGCCGGCCTGGCCCCGGCCGAAAATTCTGCCCAAAGCCCGGCCCAAAAACGGGCCGGGCCGGGCCAGCGGGCCGGGCCGGGCCAGCGGGCCGGGCCAAAATGATCACCTCTACAATTTTCACAATCGGACCAATTAATTTTAAGCATACTCGAGCACATATACAACTCAACTGCTTCAAACTTGATGCGAGAAGTGTACTTCGATGTCTTTGCATCTTTCCACATAGAGACATTCACATTTTGATTATGTGCTATACTTGTTCCCAGTGACGAATTGTTGAAAAAACCTATACCCTCATGGATACAGACCATCTTCCAAATTTTTGAGACTATGAAAATAAGAAAACTCATGCAAAGATAAGAAACAACTACCAAGAAGGAGGGAGGACAAAAACTCTCACAGATCGAGAGAACTGAATAAAAGAAAGCAATAAAGAAAATAATAACACTAAAATTTAAGAAAAAGGGTTAGAAATAGTCTAATTTATAAAGAAATAGATCATTATTTCCGGTCAAGGAGCCAAGAAAAATTTAAAACCTTGAAAAGAGAATTGGAGAGGGAAAGAAGAGAGGAGACGAAGTTGGGAATATAATTTTTAACTGATACTTAATTACTAGACAAACTTAAGTTTCCTATTAACACACTAAGTATCCATCCGTTTCCTAAAGATCTTCCCTCTTTTCGTTTAAGTGCGTTTCTAAAAGATCTTTCCTCTTTTACTTTATTTCTTATTTGGATTTTTTTTCCCTTTTTACCCTCTCATGTCCCTATCATTTGGTCCACCATTGCATTATTAATTCAATTTTACTCTCTTTCTCTCTCCTACTTTAACCCCTTTTTATTTAATTATTTATCTTAACATTTTTCTCTCTCCTACTTTACCCACCCCACACCCCACACCCCACACAAATAGATTCTCCTTGGTATTTTGAGAAACACTAACAAGGAAAATCTTTAGAAAACCGAGAGAGTAACCGTTATTAAGAAAAGAAAAGAAAAGCGGAACACAATACACCTCTTGATTAACAAAGTGCCTACTTTTTTTATTTTTTAATATATTGTAAACAGTCATAATATCTTCTTAATTAGT
Organism: Beta vulgaris subsp. vulgaris; assembly: GCF_026745355.1. Taxonomy (NCBI): domain Eukaryota; kingdom Viridiplantae; phylum Streptophyta; class Magnoliopsida; order Caryophyllales; family Amaranthaceae; genus Beta; species Beta vulgaris. The sequence continues at coordinate 47,989,822 of NC_079205.1, read as the reverse complement.
TGAAATCGAAATGTTATGCCTTTTCTCATAAAAAAAAAAAATCAAATGTACTACCCTGGTTAAAATTCTTAATGAATACCATAGGGCTCTTTCAAAATTCAATTAGCCAATCAAAAGAGCTTGTCAACCCATTTTTAAATTACTATATGTTGGCTTGCCACCTACGCAATTTGCGACGTGCATTCCACTTATTGATGTCTCTCTTCCTTATTCATTATTGTTCTTGTTGTTAATCTTCTTATTATTCTTTGTCATATCACATCATCTTTTTTTTCAACTCTTTTTGCACAAATTTTTCCTGTTTCTTGTATTACTTTTGAGAGCTCTTACGATCATCTTTCATGCCGCCGGTAAGATCCTTTTTCTGATCTACATACCATTATTAGTTAGTATCCTTTGCTCGTATGTTTTTGCTAAAGAAATATTGTATTTGTATAGCTTGAATATTTCTTATGTCGTATGATATATTCTTAATATAAAATGGTAAGAACTTTCATGTTCATGCGTCTGTTTCTACTCCTATGACATTATCCAAATTATACATTTAAGGGATCTTATAATTTTTTCAATCTCAACTAACTAAAATTTTTAGTCTTTTTTCATAACTCCTTTAAGACCCTCTTATTTTCTATATAATTATGAGAGAATTGCATCAATATGTAGTCCATGTAATCAATTATAGAGGCATGCAATAGTCACAAACAATTTCAGTTAGAAAATCATGGCTATCATGTAAATAAATTATTTTAATGTTTAATGTTTATGTTTATTTATTTATTTTCAACCTTGAATTATCTTAAGACACAAACTTAAATTGCATGTATTATCTAGCTAGATATTTGCAATAATTGGTTGTAAACTTTGATTTTAATTGAAGATCAAGTGGCAGTTAATTGGTACAATGGTACGATGTACCTAATACGAAACTTGTAAGCTGATGTATTATAATTTGCCATATTTAGTTTGTGCATGTATCATGTATGAGCAGGCCCGTCTCGAATTATATAGAGGCCCTGTGCGATCTCGTATTTGAAGAATTCAATAATGTAATAGCTCATCCATCCTTCACATAATCATATCATGAAAAAAAATAGTCCAAATAAGTAGATAAACCTTTTCTTTTTACTACTTGAACTTTCTCTATTTTGGGGCCCTCACAATTAAGGGGCCCTGTTCCATGGAACATGTTGAACATGCTAAAAGCCGTCCCTGTGTATGAGTACGCATTTTTGGTCATATGGTAGTATTTTTTTATTGGTGCATTGATTTGGTAGCATTCTAGCTAGGAACGAATATAGGGCAGATGATCCTTTCCCCTCCCATTATTATTTTTGAACCCAATAGGTCTTTTATGGGTACATATTTGACTCTGATTTCTATTTTTGCCCTAACTGTGTTTTAACGTCATAGGAAAATAAAGTAATACAAACATTTTCTTTTGTCATATAGAGAAGCATATAAATATTTATGCAGACAATATTTAATATAAGCCAAACTTTGATGGTAACTTCCACGCATGCACAAAACTTTACCTCCTAAGTTATGTCGCATTTTAAAAAAAAAAATCAAACCCTTAATGTATAAGAAAGAATTATATAGCCTATATATACTTTGATATAAAATTGATTTCATTTTCTCACTAATGTTCCATCGGGTTCACAAATCTTAACTCACTAGCCTGTAAAAGTTTTCACACTTGCATGCATATGTAATAATTTTGAGCATAAATCTCCACTTATGTATTTGTTGTAAGAATTATAAAGTTACTTTAAAAATACATATTGAGATGAATCAAATAAGATTTCATTTTGTACTTTTTTATCATATAAAACATAAATGATAAATATATTTTTCTACGTATAAAACATAAATGATAGTCAAATTTTTGAAGATAACTAGTGCCAGAATACAAAATGTAACCATTTTTGTAAAATAGAGGAATCAAAAAGGATATTTCCTACAAAAGTACATGGATAGAAAAAAAAAAAAGTGTCTATGAATATTAGAATGTAAGAAGTATTGTATCTAACCAGGTTTTAAAGTTACTCCTCTATCTAGCATAAAAAAGAATCACGTGCCTTATCTTTTGAAACGCAGGGAGTAGTGTTATCAGTTTATCCCCTCTACAGTCGATCCCAAAGATTTTGCTGGGGATCATGACCTTTAGGCACTCTGTCCTTAGACAGGGTTGAGGGTTGTACACATGTTTACCTCTTCAAGAAAAAAATTTATTATCAAAATATTAATCTTCATAATTTAATAGAGTCGATAATAATAATATGTACTTTTAATTTACAAAATTTTGTTGTAGAAAGCAAACAATGCAGGTAACAGATCCTTGCCAAAATTTGGGGAATGGGATGTGAATAATCCCCAATCAGCTGAAGGTTTTACAGTAATTTTCAACACTGCTAGAGATCAGAAGAAAAATGATAAGGGCAATGTAGGCGGCACTACCGGCGTTAACCAGAGCCCTAACAAGAATAACCAAACACAAAAACAAAAGCAGAACGATCAACAACATGAACCGGTAAAATTGCATATTATAATAGATTCGATCAGTGTTGTTGGCTGCTTTCTACGTCCAAAATTAGTTAACATTTAACAATATAACATGATATTAAAAAATACTTATTCATTTAATGTGGAATTTGGATTAGTAAAGTCTATTACTTTCATCTTTTTCCATCACGTTAATAAAGGCATATCGAAAAATATGAAGAATCTAACCATAAGCTCATAACCCACTCTCATTTTGACTTTGAGGACGTGTTATAGTACTTCTTATGTTAATTTTAGATGCAACATTTTGTCTTTTTGGTGAGTGGATTAGAATAATCAAATGTTACATCTAAAAAAACAAAAGTCATATTTTTTAACATCATATATAGGTGAGTTGACTATTAATTTTAGAATGCTTGGATGTTTTGGATCACATTCTTTTTGTGCTTGGATGCAGAAGAAAAAATGGTTATGCTGCATATTTGGTGCATGAAGTTGATGCGTTGCTTCCACAGTAATTTGTAGTAGAAGGTGGCTTTGATGTTGAGAAATATACTTGTTCTTCTAAGATTAGCAATTGTACGATCGAAGTGTTGTAATGTAATGAAGTTTTGCAATCAAGTGTAACCCATTAATGTGCCTTCTAAAAATTCCTTTCAGCTGTGTTTATTTTTCTTGTTTTCTTGGGTTATTGAAAAATTAATTTGTCATAATGGATAAGAGAGTAATGCTAGTACAAGATTGTCACTCATATGTCATGTGGAGAAGAACATGCTTGTATAGAACTATTGTGTTGCAGCGACGATTTCTCAAACTAGTGCATTTTTGTGGACTTAACATTCATAACTATTGTGATAAGAAATTAAACGGATTTAATAGAAATCAAGTGATAAAATAAATAAATGTTAGAATATGAGATTGCCTTTTTGGCGTGAGAAACACACTAATAGCACATAGATAATATTCTAGCTCATACTTCATATTGAATCGGGATGAACATAAACAACAATCGAAAGCAATCAAAAGCCTGAATCAACAAATTTAATACAAAAAGACGATTAGCCAGTAAAATTTCTTTATAATCTACCGATTGCGTTGCAATCTGCTTCCCATAATCAACGATATCAAGTATATAATACAACAAACAATGACGACTGGCAAAAACGAGGGTGAACCGGATTCACGAAAGTTTTTCTCACCTCTATTCTCTGTTCTAGCAAATTCCAATGGCAAATAACATGGATTAACAGTTATTTGTGTAGATGGGATAAGTATTTATATATAAATTATTTTCTCAAAGGCAAGGGTATTCTAAGCAACCACAAAAAGATGTCAAATTCTCCTGGAGTTGATAAGTATGTAGGTGCAACTTGCAAAAACTGAAGTCGGCATTTCCTTTCTTAACAATTATGCCAGCAATGTTGCCAAAAATTCCATGATAGTTTCTCACTGGAAGACCTTACATTACCCAGCCATCACCCCAATCAGACTGAACGTTGTCGCCGCCAGCAGACTCCATTTCAGCAGCAACTACAAGATTGGATGACGAACTATGTTCTTGAACTGGGGCTGGATCAACTGGAACTGCTAGTAAGCCGTTATCAGGATGATGAAACAGACAATTACGACCATATTTGCATGTACCTTGCACCTCATAGTTCCGGCAGATTTTGCTACCCTGATGATCACGGTATTTTCAGGAATATCATAAAGTAGAAAGTCTGAACTAATAAACAGAACTTGATCACTCATAAAAGTACCCAGATTCTTTTTGGGGAACTCTACACACAAATCTACATTATCTACTCTAGCCACCAGGTAGCAAGATTAAAAGAGAAAATCATTAAGGGTACTTACAGGTCTTAGAGGAAGGCCCGATTCATTGAGAGAACATGGTGAGGAAGTAGAAATTCGGTCCCTTGGATGGTCGTATCTACATGCAGATTTAAATTTACAGTTGCCAGTTTTCATGAAGTACTCACACTCTGGCTGTCCAGGTCGTTCGGGGTACTGTCCATTCTGCAGTTGCTGCTGCTGATGAGAAGGTGTTCCATTTTTTCTTGGATTGCCAGAATTTAGATTAGGAAGCTCATGGTTTCTCTGCAGAGAGCAAATTAAGATAGCACTAAGTAAACAAAACACAGATAAAATATCAGAGCAACAAAGTCACGAAAGTTCAAGCACCATAGAAGAAAATGGTATAGTAGACGTACAGATTTTGAACACAGGCCTTTTGAGGAAAGTGGCGGCAGACGTAGCTTAGAGTCTCGACTTACTGGATGGTTATACCTACAAGCAGCTCTGTATTTGCAGTCTCCAGTTTTCATGAAATAGTCACAATCAGGTTGCCCAGGTCGTACAGGAAACTCTTCGGATTGGATTACTTGTTCATAATTTATTGAAGAATCTATTTTCTTTGAGATAGTGTTGACAATTTGATGTGGAAGAGGCGTCTTTTTCACTGACAAAGAAAGGTCGGCCTGAGCCCAAAAAAAAGTAAAAAGAGAATTAAATGAAAGCTTATTTTTCCTATCCAGGTTGCATACTTGCATTTGTAAAACTCATTAACGCCTGATACAAGCCAGGATTATGTCGAGTACAAACTTCAAAACAAAAGATAAGGCAGAAACAAAGTATAAGGAGCTAAATGCTATTCTGTAAGCATCCCAATGTTGCACATACAATAAAGGAAGGGAAAGAGCAGGGTGGAGGTCTGGAGGAAAATGAGCATCATAAAAGGATACTTTCTATTAATTTTTGGTTAAACGCAAGAATGGGAGCAAAATGAAGAAATGAAAAAAGCTCCAAATAGTTACAAACCGATAAAATACATTAAAGAACAACAACATCGATGTACATGGTGATAGTACTATAGAGAAGCAACCATAAACGGGGGACAGGACTCAGGGGTTCGAAGTTCAAAAGTTCAAACCACAAACTCTACCTTTCTTGCAGTTGCAGAATGTAAGGGGGTAAATTAATTAGGCCCTAGCCCATCACGGTTTGGGTTTAAAGAGCTTTCATCCCTCACAATTGGTTGTGAGTGAGATGGGACAGGATGCAGACCATCAATAATGACCTATCTTAAGAAATAAGCGTTCTCAAAAAAAAAAAAAAAAAGATCTTAAGAAATAAGCACAAATAAATTAAAAGGCGATTTTGAAGATGTTCCATGACATCAAAAGGCTTTGTTCATCATGAGGCCAAAAAATTAAAAACTACATTAGATACAGAATATCTAAGTTCAGAAAAGGGCCAAATCAGAAAAGTTCAGAAAAGGCTAGCTAAGTTGACTCAAATAAGGGCCAATGAGTCAAGATGATACAAGGAAAAATAAGTTAATAAGTTCATACAAGCGTTTTTTTTTAAGAAGGATGAAGCCTAAGGCTTGCAGAAGTTGTGAAGATATCTACAAAGCAGCAACCATTCATGACAATATAATCAAGGTATATCTGAACTGCAAAGTAATATGCAGGTAGACAAAGAAGAAGCCAAAATAAATAAATAAAAGCTCTTGAATCTAATTAGCCTCAAAAAAACAGGTATCAACAATCTTGTACAAGCGGAAAGCAGACTCTTACATTCATATAACTACCTCTTATTAACACATGGTGGGAAATAAGTCAACATTATGCTAATGCCTTTGAGGCTGCCACCCTAGGCAGGGTAAGGGGGATCAAAGTATGCAGCTTCCCCATATTATTTGAGAATGTGTAAGAAAAGCAGAAAATTTTAATGAGCCACTTTAGATTAGTCCATCGTATTCCAAAAGTTGAAGAATAAAGGATTTTTAACTCCATTAGAGTCTACAGACGGACATAGGAAGTTGGCTCTGAGCATTTTATTTATTTTTATTTAGAAAAGAAATTAATGAACCACATTAATTCAGTCCAACATATTTTTGGGTTTGAAATTTGAATAGCTACCCACCTATTGTAGATGGGTAACTCAGTCCAACATATTAGTGTATTTGACCCCATAGAAATGGACATAAACATATAGGCTCCAAGTATTATCTTACAATATTCACATACTGACAAAAACAGAGAACGAATAATTTCCATCCATACAACCCTCTCCTCTAAACAAGAATGTGGGCTTGCCATTAGATGAGAGGAAGACAATAATATATATCTGGGAACAGATCATCACTCTTAACAGTTTGTACAACTATTTTCCAATCAAAATTACTGGATTATGTATCATGAAATGTAGGTCCAAAATGCAAAGTACACATTAAAGACAAAGAAATAACCATCCTATCAAAGAGAAGCAAAAGAGAAATATTTCAATACTCCCATGTCTAGCATACATGAGAAAGGTCAAGATGAATGCACCTGATCATGGTTCCAGCCAGCGTTTTGGGTAATCACTTGATGATAAGGACTCATCCCCGCATAAGGTAAACCATTCATCGAATTTATGCCATTTGACAACTCTGAGATACTCCGTGATACTCCAGGCTCACCAACATACATTCGAGACATATTGTTTCCACCTCTCGCATATACGCCATTAACTAAGGAGTTTCTGGGCTCAGATTCTTTTGCTGCAGTAGGATCAGGATGATGAAACCTGCAATTAGCCCCATAGCCACAGGAGCCAGTGCGCAAGTAAAAGGTGCACTCTTGCTCCGACTAAGGATATAAAAAAAGAGAGAAGCCATTCAATTCTCAATTCGCGTGCAGTCTAATTATAGGTCTCAGAGCAGTATACATCGATAAACACAAGAATCAGAAAAAATTCAAAAGGAAACAAAGATTGAAGTCTTACCGGTCTTACTGGTAAACCAAGAAAGTTAAGCTCGGGACCTTCTCTCTCTACTCTCTGTGCAGAGTGATTATATCTGCAAGCATCTCCATACTTGCATCCTCCTGGTGTTCGGAAATACTAGAAAGAACAAAACCACAACATAGTTAGCGAAAAAAGTACCAATCAATAGCATTCAAAGACACTAATGCATTTAAAAGGTAACTTAACACAACTTTAGGCCATAATTGCTAAACATGGTCAATTAATGCAAGTATGCAACCTATAAGGGAAATCTGGAGCATGACCAACAAAATCACACCAGAATACCTACATCTTCATAAAAAGATGAAACAGTTGCCTCACATTTAGAAGGTCCATTGTCCTTATCATGTTGTAGGAAGAAGTCATATATGTGTTTGTTTTAGTGTGTGTGTCAAGTGACCTTCAAAATAAGTGGTAGATAACTTTATTGCATGATTGTTTCAGCACATTTGATTAATGCTAAATCATCACGAAAAACTGGACATCGGATAATAAAATCTAGAATGAGAAATACAACAAGTTTGCGGAACAATTCCTCATCTAAAAAAGGTTCATGCACCACTAATCATGTAATAAAGACTAACTCAAACTTCAAATCACGTCTCAATTGTGTCAGCTGACTTAGGTTTAGCCAACATTCTCAAATTTGCAAATGCTCTAATGTAACTATTGTATCTTGGAGTAACTAGCTTTCTTTCTCTTTCCTTGTGTAGCCTATCTTAAACAAATTAGTTTGACTAGAGGGCATGCGTCATGTATTTAAAGCTTTTAGATGCCCCAGATTGAGCAAAAGAGACGTGATGAGGAAATCCAAACCCTCTTCCCTGACCCCCAAAACAAAAAAAAATACCTTAAGAGAAAAAAATGCATGTAGTTCTTGGAGTAGCATATTACAAGTCAAAAATCACGTAAAAACAGCATAGACAACAAAACTTTATTATAATGCGTAATGACACCACTTTGCAAAGCCCGAACCACATTCAAGAGCTCAAGCCCTGATGAACAGAATCCCCCAGCTTCACAAAGTTGAAAGAAAACCTATTGCTTTTTCTTATTAGTTCTCTAACCCCCTCAAAGCATAACATAGAAAAAAGGTCACATTCACTTGAAATTTCCGGAAAGCTTTACTCGTACCAATTTTGCTTATTTTAAATAACATTCCTCACAATTAAAACTTACTAAACCCCTAAAACATTTCTCAAGAAAAAGACACATTAACAAGTGTTTTTTAACAACAAATATCTGAACTCAATTTTTTATGCAAAATGCAGGCCCACAAGATATCTTCTGGAAAATGCAAACCTAGTTTCAGAAGTTGCTCTGGCAACACAATTAGAATAACCAATTAGGTGATATTTATTTGCAAAAACTAAACTCAAACATGTTTAAACTATACACAAACAGCATATCTGGCCTTAAAACACAGGAAAAGGTCAAAGTCAAAGTCAAATTAACATCTTTTATATAATTATATTGACAAAAAAATAAACGACACAATAAAATACTAAGCATTCTTAAAATAATGTATAAAAAGCAAAAACCTTGCAATCAATCTTCCCAGTATCAAAAATTGTTCCATTGTTTTCATCAGTTCCTTTCTCCTGGTCCTGAACAGGCTTATTAAAACCCAGAAAAATACACTCAAGTCAGCATCAAAAGAACCGATTGCGAAAACCCGAAATCAAAAAAATAAAAAATCAAATATCAACCTCAAACTTGAAATACCTGAAAAGCCCTCTCTGATGGGTGATTGAATCTACAGTTTTGGCCAAACTTGCAAGTACCAGTCTTGAGATAAAAGGAACAATCCACAGCATAAGGTCTCAAAGGGTAAAAATGTAATTTCCCATCTCCTTGTTCCTCCTGTTCCTTTTCTTCTCCCTCAATCTTCACCTCACTTTCATTCCCTTGCAAGATTACACTTTCAAACTGTTGTGCAAGAACCTCCTCCTCTGTAGGCTGATCTCCATCTTCTTCACAATGTTCATCATTGTGGGTCCCATTTGATGAAATCCCCAATTTAATTTCATTCTGGGTTTCATCAATTGGACCAATTTCTTCACAAGTCCCCATAATCTCTCTCTCTCTCCTTCCTCAATTTTTTTTACAGAAACCCCAACACTGAATTTCAATTACCAAAAAGACAGAGCCCAATTACATATATAGAAATATTATACTCACTGTACACACACACTTGCTTGTTTGTATCAAATAAACGGCAGAAAATAATATAAAGTGGCAGTAGCACAATAGTACATATGGCAAATTCTCAAATGAGACCGATCTCAACACCGTCGCACTAGGGTCATTTTTTGTTTACGCTACTTTTTAAGTGACCTCTTTTAACTCGAAAAGTTACTATTTTTTTGTAGACCAACTATAGTACATACTGTATACTATAGCAACCTTTAAGTGTGAGAATAAATGAAAGCAAAATCTTCAGTGGAGATTCTCCCAAGTGCCGTCTTTTCTATATATTTTTTTTTTTACTAATGTTACTATTTTCCTTATTTTTTTAATCTTCATCTTCCAAAGTACACAACCGACCAATTTCCTTTTTAATAATAAAATCATAAAATGGAGTACAGCAATTCAACAAAAACTTCCAAGCAAAGAAATTCTTTTCTATCATGAAACAGATTCAAATGGTGAAAAACATTCAATTGAACAAAACATTCAAATCAACAGTTAAAAAGTTAGCAGATTAATTTGAAAATAGCATAATTAAAGTTCGAGAATTTCATACCTGTAAAAAATTAGAAATTCAGCGACTGAAGATAGAGATGATGATGAACCACATTGTTTAATACATGCACATAAAAATGGAGAGAAGAAATCGGCAGATTAGTAATTTTTCCAGAATTTGAACAAGCATGTAATTTTTTTTTCTAGGGTTTATGTTGTTGAAAAAACCCTAGAAATTTGGGGGAAATGAGAAAATTTTAATAGGAGTTGAAAGAAATGAGAATCTAAGAATCAATTCTACAGACTACAGAGTTGTAAAAAGAGAGGAATTCTCATTGGCCACCAAACTCATCATCCCCCACTTTTTTTTTCTATGCCCTTCCAACTCTTTTTGTTCTTCTGCTTCAATGTTTTACTGTTGTTACGTCATCAATTTTGGGGTTAATAAAGTGAGTGATTTTGGGGGAAAATATTTTTATAGATTGGGCCAAGAAATTAAAAGTTTTACTATGGTGGACCCTTGCTAAGCCCATGTTATTTTTGGTGTTTGTGATAGAAGATATCTAAAAGTCCATGGAAAAGTGAATGATATGATGGGACCTACAGCCAGTGAAGTTACATGTATTTTAAGTCAATGTTTGGTAAATGACTTTTTCATTGGCTTTTGGCTTTTGGCTTTTCAATTTGGTCAAACAGCTAAAAAAAGTGTTTGGTTATTGGCTTTTTGGTTGGCTGAAAAGATGGCTTTTAAGCCAAAATGAAAAAGCTACATGGAGCAGCTTTTCGGATTGGCTTTTGGCTTGTTGGCCCACAAACTCTCTAATAAACAACCAACAGTCACACTTAATTTTGCCAAACACTTTTGCAAACAGCTGGCTTAAACAGCCAACTTAAAAAGCCAATACATACAGTCAATGCTTCCAGCTAGTCAAACAAGCCAACTAAACCAGCCAACAACCAATTACCAAACAACCCCTAAATGTTTACTTCGTAAAGCATGTGTAATGGTATAAGGCTATTTAAAGGGTTCTGTTGTTAGTTGTTTCTCTCTAACATTCTCGAGCTAAAAGACTCACTAAAGCATACCTACTCTAACTCATGCAGGCCAATTGCATTTGATACCAGCTTCTTCAACACGACTAAGGAAGAGTGTATTGACAAATTTGGTGGGATCGAGGTCATCCTCGATGACGAATGCACTTGTGGTTAAGACAGGTCCTGCATCCCCTACTTAATGCAATTGACCGACCCGGCATCTCTTTCGCTCAATAATGCCTTCGCTTCAAAACGCTATTTACCAATAGGAAAAATCATC